>NC_138943.1:750000-1022500 GCF_965226115.1 Aulonocara stuartgranti
TTGTTCGGCTTCTTCAGTGTTTGCAGGACGAGTGTCTGACGGCGCCTCCAGCACACGGTTAGTAAAAGCAGGGTCGAGTGTGTCGCGAGCCCAGAGAAACCAACCTGCTGCAGGCCACAACAGTCCACAGTTGTCTGAGCACGCCATTTCCAGGCGACAGGTGGTAGGAGCCCATTGGTCAGGTTCGGCATGTTTTACCTTTGTTGGATTTTTAGGCTAAACTACACCTGAGTCTGTGTGAGGAGTCAGAAAGCAACCTGGAATCTCCGAAACTGCTTCTGACGAGCGAAACCTTCATCCTGCAGTCCAAAGAGACGACCTCAGCGTCACGCCAAACGCCCGCCCTAACGGCAGCAAATGAACCTTCGTGAGTTTCACGCCCTCATCACAACACCGCTCTGATTGGACGCCTGTCTTAAATGCAGAAGCGTAAAAACAACGCTTTAATCCCACCCCTGACCCCCACCTTACAGCTTATTACGAGCTCGTGCAGACCTTACCCGCCTCTCTGGAGAGCTGCATGAAGGCATCCACGCCCTTCTCGCCGTAACTGCCCTCTGACGCCACCGTGGAGACGTAGTTCCAGCCCATGGTCTTGACGATGTCCACCATGGCCTGAGCCTGGAAGCTGTCCGGAGGGACCACCCGAGAGAAGAAGTCGTACCGCCGGTCGTCGCTCAGCTCTGGCGCCGTGGAGGCGTAGCTGATCTGAGGGATCTGCAGGAGGAGAGTGGAAGGAAACAGGGGATGTTAGGAGGGGAGCGTGGAGGTGACGCAGAAGGATTCTTCGGGAATGACTGGACAGGTGATTATTATAAACATCTGTATGATGGCGAGATGAGTCTGCAGCATGAACCAAAACAACACGAGCGCACGCTGAACATAAAAACAGGCCAGATGTTCACGTGTCATCTCGAAAAACGACTTCATGTAAGCTTCAACCTGACGCCGTCATGTGATCACTTATGGCGTGAGCTTTTCCTGTTGCTCTGATGATAAGATGGTGTGACCGTGTTTGACTGTTCCCTTAGAAATGATTACATATATGTGTATTTATCTGCTGGTAAATTATAAAGTAAATTCATGCTTTTCTTAACATTTTATGGTGTATATGTCACATTGTGATAATTATATATATGTAAATAAGAGTTATAAAACCACTTTTACCACATTTTATTACTGTTACAATATTCAAAGCTTTTATTAACATGTTTAGATGTTTTCACGAGCTTTTAGGACCTTCTGCTGCTCGGCTGTTCATCAGCCTGAGCTGCAGGTTAACGAGGTCTCATTAATATTAACGCTGATTGGTTCTGTTGTTCAGCCGCTAATAAAAACTTGAGTTATTGATCGTTTTTGTACTGAAGAAGTCTGAACAGGAGTTGTGAACATGAGGTGCTGAGGTGAGCAGAACGAGGCGCTGAACACGTTTGTTTTACGGCTCAAATGGATTGGATTGCATTTATATAGCACTTTACAATGCCACTATTCATTCACTCTCACATTCATACACTGGTGGAGGCAGCTACAGTTGTAGCCACAGCTGCCCTGGGGCAGACTGACAGAAGCCAGGCTGCCGTATCACGCCATCGGCCCCTCTGGCCAACACCAGTAGGCGGTAGGGTAAAGTGTCTTGCCCAAGGACACAATGACCAGGACAGAGAGCCCAGGGATCGAACCGGCGACCTTCCGGTTACAAGGCCCAGAATAAGACAAAGAAGGATTATTATGAAGTGTGAATCGCTTTGTATGGATCACATCAACATGACTGGACTTCCTGTGGACTTCCTCTTCGCCCCCTGCCGGCTTCAATAAAACTCGGCCAGCATTGATCTGAGACGGCGAGGTGAGCTGGGAGGCGAGGACAGTCCACGCCTCTGAGGCGAGGAGAGAGATGACGGGAGAGCTGAAGCATCGATCGGCAGCCCTGACAGGAAAACGAAACAGCCAATCAGAGGCAGCGATGATCCTACACGCTGGCATTCCCATCTGACATTAATGCGCCGTGACGACGGCAGAGGACTCGGATTTACTGACCTTCTGCTCGTCACTGATGTCTATTAACGAGCGCTTGTGTGGGAGGACGGCGCCGCTGCGAGCCTCCGTGTGAGACCTGAACCTCCAGGGGGTCAGAGGTCAAAACAAACAGGCGGCGGAGACCCCAGATGGAGGTTTCCATGAATGTATCAGAAGAAGAAGCTGAATTTGATCTTTGCCTCGTATAAAAATAAGACATTTATGAGCATGTGAGATTTGTGAGCACGCTCCGTCTGCACGCCGTCCGGCCCGTCCAGAGTTTCTAATTAAAAACGGGGCAGCGCTGAACATGAATTAGATCCATTAAACACTGTTTGAGTGTGAGAGCGTCACCATCTCCTCGCTGTTCTCGCGTCTCTGACAGATTCCTTCACCCTCCATTATTACCCAGCGGGCCGCATCTGCTGCAGCGGCGGCTCTCTGAACTGAATCGGCACATTGGACGTGCTGGAGAGCGTCATCGTGCAGACGCAGAGGGATTTCTCTCTGAGCGGCGTGCTCATCCTCAGCAGATCAAACCGAATCTAAAATGATGTGTTTCATGTCAGCGTGTTCAGACTGACCATTTCAGCGTTTTATTCTGAGAGTCACACGCCGAGGATCTTCATCTCCTCCAGAGTCTCACATCTCTGCTGCTTGTAAAAGTAACTGAATCCTGTGTGAGCAGCTCGCCCTCGCCGTGGACGTGCAGACAGCTGTCAGTGGATCAGTGCGATGCTCCGGGAAGCCCTGCACCGATCCTCAGCACATCACTCGTCAACAAAATAAAACCACACACACAACAACAGCTGGCACCAACGCAGTCGTCAAATCAGCAAGCCCGACTCGTTAGGTTTCTGTCATGGTGCGGGGCGGAGCCGCTGCATCTCCTCGTAGTGGCGACGCCTGTCAGTAATCAGCGGTCACAGTCGTTGAGATCGTCGGCTCACCACAGCGAAGGCCGTCATGGTCAAAGTGTTTTAGTCACTGCTGCACTGGTGTCGGCCATGTTTCTCTCTGCTCACAGTAACACTTTGAACATTTGTTAGTTTTGTCGGTTTCCCCTCTGATCAGTCTGTACGGTTTTTGTCATCTTGACCAAAAGCCAATGATTAAAGACTAAAACTGTGTTGTTGGAAAGTTCCTCAGCAGAGTCCCTGCATGACAAACACACCACATCACTCAAATCCTTCTGTGACTGACAGAAAAATCCTCTGCAGCCTCTCGGCAAACAGAGAAGGGCCTCAAATAAACTGAGACCCGGAACAAACACAGGAAGTCAAAAGCTCGCGACGCGCTAATGGTAAATGGCCTGTATTTGTATAGCGCTTTTCTAGTCCCTAAGGACCCCAAAGCGCTTTACACAACCAGTCATCCACACATTCACACACTGGTGATGGTAGCTACAATGTAGCCACAGCCACCCTGGGGCGCACTGACAGAGGCGAGGCTGCCGGACACTGGCGCCACCGGGCCCTCTGACCACCACCAGTAGGCAACGGGTGAAGTGTCTTGCCCAAGGACACAACGACCGAGACTGTCCAAGCCGGGGCTCGAACCGGCAACCTTCCGATTACAAGACGAACTCCCAACTCTTGAGCCACGATCGCCCTTTCTTTAATGAACAGAGCTGCTGTATTTCAGGCTAAAACCAGGCGACATGTTTCCCTGAGCTGCAGCAGCGAGATAACACAGTCCTCACTCACAGGTCTCAACAGGATGTGCCGTGCCTGTGATAACAGCACATTTAGAGGGTAAAACAGATGATATTCTCCCTGAAAATAAAACAATCCATCCTTCTGAATTGGGCCCAGCGGGCTCCTGTAGCCAGCCGTTTGTGTTTTAAAGACTGTGGCTGAAGGATATGATCTTTACTTAAGGCCCAGAGCGGTGACGCTGGAACCCCGTCGAGGGTCTCAGAGATAATTTGATCTGACGGCTAATTTCCACGAATCACTGGGAACATCTCGTATCCACTCAAAATCCAGCTGACGATAAAAATGCCTCTGCTTTCTCCACTACATGATTCCACTTCCTGTTCACATTTCATTTCAATGTTATTTACACAGCGCCAAATCACAACAACAGTCGCCTCAGGGTGCTTTATATTGTAAGGTCGACCCTGCAATAACACATACAGAGAAAAACCCAACAATCATATGACCCCCTATGAGCAGCACTTTGGCGACAGCGGGAAGGAAAAACTCCCTTTTAACAGGAAGAAACCTCCGGCAGAACCAGGCTCAGGGAGGGGCGGGGCCATCTGCTGTGATTGGTTGGGGTGAGAGAAGGAAGACAGGATAAAGACATGCTGTGGAAGAGAGACAGAGATTAATAACAGATATGATTCAATGCAGAGAGGTCTGTTAACACATAGTGAGTGAAGAAGAAACACCCAATGCATCATGGGAATCCCCCGGCAGCCTACGTCTATTGCAGCATAACTAAGGGAGGAGTCAGGGTCACCTGGTCCAGCCCTAACTATATGCTTTAGCAAAAAGGAAAGTTTGAAGCCTGATCTTGAAAGCAGAGAGGAAGAACAGCTGCAGCCATGTTGGTCACAGCTCAGTTATTTCAGTATCAAAGAGCTGTTACTGTGCTGAGGGGCTGTCAGTGTCACGCAGTCCCTGGAAGTTTGCCTTTAAATCCCTGTAAACAGTTGCTTACAGCACACTGCAGCATAGCAACATAATCCTAAAACACAGCTGCTAAATCCACCGACCTTTGACCTCTGATGAAATGAGAAAGCCAGTCTACTTCCAGGGTTTAGCTTTCTTTATTCAGTCTCAGACCTTTAATGCAGACGCGTCCATGTTTGTGCTCATAGCTGTCTGACATGCAATGACACAAACACACGACAAACACACGTAACACAACACAAGACATAAAATTTACAAAGAGCAGAGCGAGGAGGACAACAAAAAGACCTCCAGGTCTATAATTGCTGAGCACCAGGTCACCATAGTGGTATATACAAAAGGTAGCCCCTCCCCTAATCAGCTAACGTGGATTTTAAGAGGCTAACTGTAAGAACTGCGGCCAATCAGACCCTATATATTTTGACTTTTCAAAATAAAAGTCCCTCCTTCTGTTTTCTCTGCACAAACTTGGGTTAACTACACGTCTGCTGCAAAGACAGTTATTTCCATGTCACTTCACATCTCTTCTTATCCGTCGCTCTACCCGAGGCGTATGAGGCCCGTTCGTGCACACGTTCGTGCACACGTATCATATGTGGGAGGAGAGGCGGTGCAGTCGCCCCTCTGTGAGTGAATCAGAGGTGGAGAACGAGAAACGCTGCCTCCTAATCACACTTAATTACAATGACCCTGCTCGCCTACGGTGCAGCAATCACAGATTTCATTACAGCCGCTCATTTTGTGCGATCAGGCAACACACACACACACGGGACCGTGCACGCATTCATCAACACACTGTTTCTTCCAGCCTGCTGACGGACGGCTAAATGAAGCAGAAACAACGAGCTGCAGAACACTTTCACTTCCTGACTCACTGTGTGTGTCTGTGTGTGAGCACTGTTATTATCACTTTATTTGTAAACCATCAGCATTCAGCTTGACTGTGATTCACCTCCAGCAGGAGTCTGACAGACCGACTGACTCAGCCTCCATCCCTTCATCCTCCTCTTCCTCTCCCTCCTCTAATCTTCCTCGCCCCTCTCTGTTTCTTGCCGGTTCTCCGCCTGCTGGCTTTTTTAAGTCCTCATCAGCGAGGATCTAATTTGGCGCCATAAAAACGTGGATGAAAGTGGAGCAGCGAGTGAAGGCGCTGACATTTCTCTGATTAAGTAGGCCGGCGAGGTGGAAGCGGGGTACCTGCGCCACACGGTTTATGAGCCTCGTCCTACAGACCAGAGAGTGCGTTTGAAACCGTTTAACACCGCGCTGTGTGTGCCGCCGTTATCACACCAACCCAAGCTAATGTTAGACCAAAACGAGACACAAAGACACACAACAGGACTGCAAAGAGACAACAGCTAAGGTCATGAGACATTAAAGACCACAAAGAGCCAAAACACAAGTCACAAGAGATGAAAACAACCAGCAGCAGCTACAACTACAAGAAGAATCCATGTTGGCGTGCATCTCATCTGGTGATGTTACCGATTACCGGACTCTCAGTTAATGTTAGCGTGTGTGGCTCGATGGCGGGAGCAGGAGAGCGGCGGTGGGCGGCGACATCGGCCCACGGGCTGTTGAAGGTGAGCGAGGTCTCGGCTCCAAACGTGTTTAATTCATGAAACACGTAACCCGGCACTTATTTAAATGTAACTGATTAATTCATGCAAAGACACACACTCCTCAGATGCTTTCACATTAAAAGCCTCGTTCCACACAGCGGCCCCATTAAGTCCGGTCAGGACTCGTGCTTGCATAATTCATCAGGCATGCTCCTCTCTTTAATCTCATGCTGTTAATTCGTTTGTCCTACTGCGCCCTCCATCCTCACCTCGCTGTCACCTACAACCGAAGAGGAGGAGGAGGTGGGTCATTAGAAGAAGAATATTCTGGAGGAGAGGGATGCGAGGCGAGCCGTCCGCGGCCGCTGAAATAATGACCTCGCTGCCAATTAAATTTTCAGTGACCTCACCTAATTGAATGGTACACTTCCAGCCGAGCTCAGCCCAGCTGACGGCTGAGAGGAAGGCTTCAGCACCTCAGAGGGTCCACATCAGGACGCCACGGCCCGGAGCCTGAACATCATCCACTGACAGTCTGACACCAGGAGTCTGCTCACAGGTAAACGGGAACTTTCAAAATAAGGGCGAGGCGATCATGGAAACACGGGAACATGACGAGATGCAATAAAAATGTCTAAGCAAACTTTGAGCGTCGTCATTGTTTGGGTGCGGTCACGTCCGAGATCCGGTTCCACCCCCGCTGAAGCGGCTCTCTGGTCATTTTGTCATTTTTATCGTTTCTATTTGTGTGTTTAGGGTTTTTCCTGATTCAGAGCAGTTTGTGCCGACTCATAAATAAGTCTGAAGCATCTCTGATTCATGACGTTCTTGCTGATATCATCGAATCATCATCGTCGAATCTGAGCTTCACCTGATTATTTCTGCTGCTCTGAGTTTCGGGGGCGTGGCTGAACAGGTGAGACACAGGTACGACTCGGCACGTGTTTTAGGTGAAACACGAGCTCACTGATGACTTTAATGTTCCCTCGGCTCTCTCTGCCTTACTCCACCCCCTCAGCCTCTCCTCCCGTCTGAACATCTTTCTGCCAAACCCGAGTGCTCGACTCCTCGCCGCCTGCCCAGAGCCCATTCAGCAATCACGGACAAACAGCCGCTCGTTCATTCATTTTGTTTTCGCCGCTCGGGCAGGCTGCACTCAGCCTCGCTCTGCTAAAAGCAGCAGTCAAACACTTGAGCGTGAGTGGACGAGCTCCAGCCTCTCGGTATCGCTCTCTCACACAAACGCCCCTCGCCGCGGCGTCCAGCTCTCTGCAGCCCTTTCTAAATGTCGCTGGGCTCGGCGCCGGGCGTGTTTCACAGAGATAGCTGCTCCTCGCAGCAATGAATCCGCCCTCGGTGGCTCGCCTCACTCGACAGGCGAGCTTCGAGGACACATTAAGCTGGTACCGTGCCTGTCGCCGCTTATTACACCCCCAGCCCGCCGCAGGTTCACGAGTGATGGAACGGGGCTGAGAAACGTGGGTCTGAAATGAGACGATGCAAGACACAGTTCTCTGTCGTTTCTCTCTTAGCACAGTTTCTAATACAGAGCGTGAATCCCCGCGCTCGCCATCCGCCCCGAGGACACGCCCCAGACCAAACTTCTTCCAGTCTGCTTGCTCATTCCGACCTCATCAAGCACAAAGGAGTCCAAATCCTCCTCAGTCCTAAAATCAATCAAAGCCTGAGGCGTCCAAACTCTTTCAGCTCCAGTGAAGCGATCCGTGTGCCTGCTCTGCAGGAGGGGGCGGGGTTAGTGAAGCTGGGCCAGCTGGCACATAATACCTGTTGGAGAAGGACGAGAACGACCACGGAAGAGCTTTGGGCCTCGTCCACGCAGAAGACGAACGCAGCGTCACAGCAGCAGGATGCAAGCTGTTTGTGTCGCTCCTTTAAAGGAAGTGCGTCGACACGCTCGCACAAGCTGGCGTTTGTGTTTCTGATAGTCATGATGTCATTCTGGTGAGAACTGCAGCTCATTGTGGTTCAGAACAAACCTGCAAAGTCTTTGCACAAACGAGCTCGCCACGCTCGCCCTCCCGGGTCATCTGTCGCACGCGCTCACATTGAGTAACTGAAGGAAACTAAAACAAATACAGAAGATAGTGAAGCCTCTGCCTTCACCGTGATGCTTCTGCGTGCTTTCATTTTCAGAGGTCGACCGGTGTTCTCACCCTTTCCACGTTTGGCAGCTGAAGTTTGTGTTTATCAGGAAGCAGCGTGTCTGCGAGGCGAGGCAGCAGCTGGGCCTCTCCTTCATGTTCAAAAACACAGATTTAATATTAATACCACCCACCGGGTCCACCTGGTGTGCTGTCAGGAACGAAAACATTAGCTAACCATTAATTCAACAAACTAATTACCTCATTAGCGGCCCCATTAATACTTTTAATTTATCACGGAGACGATGAGGAGGGCGAGCGACAGGCCAGTGAGGAGGGTCGTCCTCAGAGGAGGCGGGACTCATCGATCATTTACTTAAATCTGAATCGGTGTGGAGCGCCCCACGATCACACGCGACATCGATCCTGCACACGTTCAAAAATCTGCAAAGTGTCAAAGTAATAACACACGGCGTGATGGAGGCGGAGTCACCGGGCCGCTCCTGACCATTAGGATGCCTTAAAAAGCAGAAGCCCACAAACTGATCCCCCTCAAGTCGCTCTCTCTCTTTGTGCCGAGCTGAAGGCCGACGAGACACGAAGCAGCCCGCTGAGAGGCTGCGGGGGCGACAGTTGAGATGTGCGCGGCTAACAGGAAGTCTCCTGGCGTCGTGAGAATGAAGACGGCGTTCAGATCAACCTTCGAGCCCAACAAGCTCGCGCTGAACGACCCGCTTCCTCTCCCAGCAGGGCAGAAGCAGCTCAAAGTGAAGGCTGGCGGCTCGCCCGCAGCCACTTTCCTCCATCCCAGGGAATTCCAGGCCTTTGTTCTCCCCGCTCATCACAGCGCGGGGAGGCGGAGGACGAGGGATGCTGAAAGAGGAGAGCGGTGGGTGGATGTGTGAGCTGGCTGAAGATGGAAGACGTGGCGCTCTCTGATCTCCTCCGCTCCCTCCATCTCTCTTGGACGCCTGCTTTGGCTCCACTCCTGTGGAAGCAGGACGAGGCTTGGCAGCATCGCGGCCCGGGATTGGCTCTAAAGTGGCGCTAATATGCTAATTCCTTGCAGTTAAATGAGGAATGTCCCGGTGGAAGCTCGGGAAAGATGCTGAGCTCCAACTGATCTATTTATACCAGCAGAGAGGAGCAGGTGGAGACGAAGACGAACTGCTGCATCCACCGAATGCACTCATAATAATAGCAGCCGATGAATGTGAGCGGATCGGCTCATAGAGAGAAGGTTACTGGACCGGGAGTCTCAACCTTCAGGGGGAGAGGACGTGTCTCACAGCCCTCTGCAGGACTCGAGCTCCTCAAAACATCAAAGTCATGGAAAAAAGTGCATGGATGTGACGGACGCACATGAAAAAAACCGACTTTTATTTCTCTTCCTAAGTGCTGTTTTCATAAAAAGCAGCCCTTTGTGGCTTTAGTCAAATCGTTGACTACCAACAAATATGTGCATCCATTCAGTCATTCATGATTTGACTGGTTGCTGGTTTCTCTTAATGATCTTAACTTCATGTACTAATGATGCCTGCGTGGCGAGTTAATCGCCGACAGCACCGTTTGTCACGAGCGTCGGATGAACCGCGGCCGCGTCAGGTCACTTTTATCGATTTCTCCTCTTTAGGCTTCACTGATCCTGACCTGTGACAGCAGCACAGAGCAAACTGTCCGCATCGCTGACACGACGGCGACGCTACCCGAGACAGACTACGAGACGTTTTCACACAAGTATTTGGACAGATTTGTGGTTCTTCAGGCTCACGCTGTCCATTTACTTTCACAAGCTGAACTTGTTTCTCAGTTTTTGGTCTCAGTGCTGAACAAACCGTTCAGATATATGATATATTATGTACCAAGCAGCTACAAGTGTGGTTTGTGCTAATCCAATAAAACGGCGCCCTGCATGAGGTAGTCTAATGGTTTAAACCCACCTGAGCTGTGTGTGGGAAATCCTCTCAAACGTTTACTCAGAGTCGGTGAAACTTTAATCCACCTGTGAGTTTCCACACCTCTCACTGCTGTCCATGTGTGACTGTTCCCCGACAGCACGCTTTCCCGCTGCTGGAGTTAATTGGACAGTTTCATTAGCAGGATGCGTCTCCTCGCTGCAGCTCTGATACCGCGATGCTTCTACGACAGCTCACCTGGACAGAGAGCAGGTGTTTCCCAGGAATGCGTCGCCTCAGCATTAATCACTCGGCAGGCCGCGGAGCGCCGAGGTGGTGCATTAACAAGCAGCTAAATGTGATTCCTGCTCCGCGCCTGCATTTATTAGACCGGATCGAGGGTGGAGGTCGGTTTGTTTGTGAGGGGCCCTGACACGACGAGGCCACCTGTACGTTTTAATGAGCCGAGGGTGAACACATTTCCATAAGACTGCTTATTAATCCGTCTCCTCCACATTTACTTTACAGCCGGGGAGGAACAACCTCCAGTCTGAAACGTGCTGCCGTCAACATGCAGAGCGAGAGGAGGGGCCTCAGCCATCACAGGCTTCGTCCTGCTCACGGGGACGGAGAAACACACCAGGATACCAGGAACTCTGTTTACTCAAGAACAGCAAATGCTCACAAACAACCACACAGACGTCTAAAAGCAGCGCCCGTGTTACACGTGAGCAGACCTTCAGGTGAAGCCTGACTCCACAGGTCAGAGTCGGGCTCCAGGAGTTCGTCTGATGCTTTAAAGCTAATTTACCATCATCACCATCATCATCGTCGTCGTATTCAGCTCACTTCTTTAAATGTGGGATAACAAGCAGACCTGCGTTCTTTAACCCCGCCTCTCCTGTTACCACGGCGTCCAGCGAACACAGACTCTAACCGTGTTACTGAGAGCGACTATCCGATCTCAGCGGCTATAAATTTTATATCAGGCTGTAAATGGAAAACCTGCCGAGCCAGTGTGAGAGCAGAGAGGGGCACGCACAGCAGACGCACCAATCATCTGAATATCAATCATCACGTCGCACAGGAGCAGCAACGATCTGCCGCAACGCCGCCTGCACACGCTCGTTTAGGACGACCTCTCATTCATTCAGCGCGTTGCCGCGCCGACACTCAGCCGCCCTGCAGCCGCTCGGTCTGTTAGCACGGTAACCACCTGTCGGTCAGAGAGGCCACGCCCCTAATAATAATAATTTAATATAACTGAAACAGGTGAGTTGTAGATAGATGTAAATCTGTGCCTTTCTCGAGGTTGCTGCCTCGAGCTTGGGGATATTTTTCCACACTTCTTGTGTAGAAATGTGCCGTGGGTGGAGCAGACTGAGCACGCAGTAAATTTCTCCTCTTCTTTCTGCAGCTCGATGGGAGAAGCTGAGCACTTCCCTGCGGCTGCTCGGAGGTTTGCAGAGGAGCTCCCTAACCCTCCGAGCCCCCCGAGCCGATCCTCAGGAGCCTCTGACCCGCGGACTCTTTGCTTTGCGTCGTGGGCGAGGAGAAAGCTGAGAGTCTTAATGTTGAGAGAAGTTCAGATCAGCCCGGAGCAGCATGCAGGCTGCAGCAGGAGGGAAAAGACGACCCCACGAAAACCACGGTGACTGGAACACGAGGAGACGCCAGCCTCCACGCCACACATCTACAAGAATGAACCTTCATGTCATTGACGCCGTTGCCTCATTTCTTCTTAAGTGTAATTAGATGCATCTGAACAGGAAACGTTATGAAATGACATGTTATGACATCATCACTTCATGGTCAGGAGACCAGCTGAGTCACGAGGAAACCTCCCAGACATCACAGACAGTCACGCTCCAGTTAGAACCAGGACAGGAAGTGAGCATTGATTTCCTGCTCTGAGCTGTGAGGCCCTGATGCTGGTGGAAGTGTGCGCACTCCGGCGGTTAATCGTCTCCGTCTCCGAGATCAGGGACGGATCAGCTGATCCAGCATCGGCTGTGTTTTCACGGTCTGCGTGGCAGATGTCGGCTCATAAATATCTAACCGGCGAGGCGGCGCTGGTCCGTCTGCTCAGATTGAATCTGTAAGGCTCTCACAATCGCAGGTAATTTATGGCGAGCCTCGGCCCGACGCTCGCCTGTCAGCTCTGAACACGTCTCGTGTTGGCCATTTTCTCTGCTTCAGCCTGAGCTGCAAGGATTTGCCAGGAGAGCCTGCAGCTACTGCTAACGACTGCTGCTGCAGCCCGACTCGGGGGGAGGAGGAGGGCAGGGTGCTGGTCTTCATCACTTATCGAGCTGATTGGTCCAGGAAGTCCCGCCCTCTCCTCCTGACTTGATTCAACTTCCTGCTAACCCCACTGATGAGAACAGAGAGGCGTGTCCTCAGCCACCCAGAAAGTGATCGTGTCGCATTTTCCCCCGTGGACAAAAACACGACAGGTTACAAACACAAAAGTTCAAAGTTCAAAGAGCAGAAACATGAAAACATTCAGCTTAAAGCTGACTCGCTCCATTTATCTGCTCCTTTATTTCTTAACACCGTTTCTACCATCTGCTATGAATGAAGTTATTTTTATAACAAAGGCGTCCACAGCTCAGTCCTGGGTTTATCAGCAGAGCCTTTCCCCACACGAGGACCATTAATTGTTTACTGGCTGTCACAGCAGGTCTGTCCCTTCCAGCCAAACCCACACTGATGGCAGCCCACTGAGAGCGCTGCTATGTGGGTTAGCGGCGGCGGTGCTGGCCAGGCAGCCCACCACAGCTAAATTATTCATCCCCCCTCTGACTGCTGCGGTGAAACGCTGGGTCAGTGCGAGAGGAGGCAAACAGCCCGAGCCAGAGGGGATCAAATGGACCAGGATACTTCCTGCAAACAATCCCCACATATACATAAGTGCTCTTTACCACCTGTCACGGGTCAGACGTGTGAACCCGCACGCTCACAGAAAAGGGCGATGGATGTGTTTCTGATGGCAGCGCACCGTCTCGCTTACTGCAGACATGTCTCAGGCCGGGTTTGGTCTCTCTGACCGCCATCAGGTCCACGACGCAGCTGGAGCAGCCCCACGAGGGCCACGGGACGCCAGATTGTCCCGGCAGAGGTAAGAGCGGTGTTGACGGTTGGAGTCGTCCTGTCAGCCTGTCAGAGAGCCGCTCCAACATACGTGTCGCTGTCACGTTAATAAACACGTTAGAGCGCCGTCCCTCCGCTCTGATGCACGACTTACAGCCTGCCAGATGGTGCTGCAGAATATTTCATCACTATTAATGTCAGCGATACATTAATGAGGACTCCTACTCGCAGCAGGTGTCGCGCGGAGACGACGCTTCATTTAAATTTGTCGTTTCCGTGTTTCACCGGATGAGAGCTTGTAAAACAAGAGGTCAGGACACCGGCGGCGCCTGAATGTGTCTTTAATGAGAGCCACGGCGTGTTTTACACAGGGACAGGACAGGACGTTCTTACTGCAGCCGCTCGTCGGCCCTCAAACACACGAGTCCACATATTTATGGCTCTGTAACCTGTTCAGACAGAAATGTGTTCGTGCCGTCGCAGAGATGTTCCAGTCTTTCAAAGAAACGCAGTCTCAGCCAGCTGACTCAGCTTCTCCCAAACCCAGAAATACCCGATCGGTCGGCGTCACAGCGTTCAGCGCCTCGCTGCTAATGGGCTTAAGGGGCCGAGGAAGAGGAGAACCGAGCTTCAGTCTGCATTTATCACAGGAAAACATTCACAGCCATGCACCATTACACCTCGCCTTCTATAACACCTAAAAATGTTTGGCTTAGAACCAAATTTGGGACATTATTCAAACGCTTTGATGGACTAACAACTCAGACCAGGCGGTGTTTCATTAACAGCTTATTTTGTGACGTCTGTTATTGTGTTATTTATAGTATAAAGCACCTCGAGTCGCTGCTGTGTTTAACTGACACTCTATTTACCACGTTTGATTCAAACTGTGGCGAGAGCAGCAAAATGATTCGCCAACCCGACGACTCCTACAGGACCGCCGGGTATTAATGAGCACGAGCACGAGTCAGTGCACACGAGAGCAAACAGACGGACGCTCGAATCCAGACTGGACCTAAAGAAACAGCAGCTTCCATAAATGCTTGAACACCCTGGAATGAAAGCAGCACACCTGTGTGCACCTGTGAGACCAGGCTCTTTATTAAGGTGCTGCAGGGAACCAAAAGGCAGCAGAGCCCACACAAGGGAGGGCAACAGGAGGGCAGTCAGAGAACAGGTGCAGACGTCATCTTTAAATAGACACAGGAGATACAGCGTGGAAACACCAGGGCACAGCTGACACTAAGACCATGACAAAGGAAATAAGACAGACGACAACTAAACGAAACAGGATCCGATATCACAGAAGGAAGCAGCGACACCGTGTTAGCAGAAACACGAAGAATCTGTAAGAAACACCAGATTACAAAGATTTACAAAACTACAAGCACAACCATAAAATGCTTTCTATGGATACAGAAGGAAACAGAAGACCTGAGAAAACCCTCAGGCTGTGACGTGTTCACCAGCTGACTTTAAAGTCTTTGGTTTTTGTCCGTAGACGTATTAAAGACTCGTCACTCGCCCACCGCTTTCACCTCTTCAGCCTCTCCAATCTTGTAACAGGAGACATGTAAGAAGGTGACGCGCTTAGTTAGCATGTGGCTAACCTGTGACCCGTTTATGCTGAGAGGTGAGCTCACGCTAACCCTGAGGTTTCTCTGGTTTGGGTCCACGGCCGGTCTTAGCTCCGGTCTCCTCACTGAAGGACGAAGCGTGACCTCTGAACTCGTTCTGATGAACCCACGCAGACGTCGCAGACGTCATACATGCATGTCCTCATCGTCACAAGAAGCAGCGCTTCAGCGTGAGACAGCTGAAAATAATAGCGCAGAATTACAAAATTCTGCTTCCTGCTCGTCTGCTCGAACAAAGAGACAAAGTGTTTCCACAAGACTCAAGCTTTCATCCACAATCACACCCTCCCCACTTATCCCCACGCCATCGATGCATCCTCAACAAGCTAAAGCCTGACGTGAGCGTGTGCCCATCGGAAAATCATCCCGATTGTGACAAAAAACAAGAAACATGGAGCAGAGTGACTGGAGTCAAAGAAGAGCTGCTGCAGATCCAACCCCCTGTAAACGGTCACCGCCTGCAGCGTCCTTCAGCAGGAGGCGGCTTTATGCCTCCAACACATGCACGCGACTCCTGCAGGTTTGTGCTGAGTGTCTCTCTCGTCACGCAGCAGCTTCATTTTCAGCCCCTTCAGGAACAAACAGGTGATGATGTTTACTCATGAAATCTGGTTTCAGGTTTCCTACACGTGCAGTTGCACACTGCACTTTGGCTCGATCTGTGGCTCCTCCCACAGACGTACTGAACACACGCGGGCGAACCCCCGTTTCATATTCTGATCCGCCTCCATTTTTACGACAGCAGTGAGCGGACATGGCTGCGTAGGCTCAGCTGATGAAACTTACTCGAAATGTAACTCAGGTCGAGTGACTTCAAAAAGTGTGACACGAGAGCAAAAATGAGCTTCACGTAAAACAGAAACAGGTTTCCTCCTGCTTACCGTGCTCTGCTAACGGCTACAAGCTAAAGACGAAGCCCTGCACAGTTTGTGTACATCATTATTAATCATGCAGGTGTGGGTGTGCGTCACGCAGCCGATACACACCGACTCGAAACGAGAGCAGGAAGTGCAAAACGCTGACTGACTGATGTTTGTCGGACTGGTTTCTGCAGGCTTACTGGATTTGCTCCCACGTGTCTCTGATCCATGACGCGGACTTCCTCACAGCTGTGGAGACGCTACGAGTGAATTTAAGGATGTTTTTGTTTTTTTAATGGCGGTTTGTCGCCTTTGTTCGTCGGTTCCTTCCCAGCTCCGTATGAATAAATATTGGTGCTTGTCGCCCACCTCACCTGCACCCCTCCCCGTGTCACCACACAAAACCGTGACGCTGTGCTGGCGACCGGTTTGGCACACAGCGAATGCTGGCAGTCGGTAGCTCAATTATGCAGCGCGGCGGTGGAAACTGAAAGGATTCTGTCATTCTGTCGGGCGAGTTTGACATCGCCGCCTACGAGCGCGTGGACCTCTCCAGAAAGTACTCTGAGACGTGAAAGGACGGCTCTGCTGAGAGGATTCATTCAAATGGTGGTTTAGCTCGTCTGCGTGAGGACCGAACGTCACACGATTTTAATCCACGCCGAGGTTTTAACTCGCATTCTTGTCTGTTTCCTCGGGCCTCCGCTCCGACACGACGAGCAGCCTGAACGACTGTTTCTGCTGCAGCGGCCGTCGTTCTTTCAGACACGTGACAATTTAGTAACGGCGTGCCGACAGCGTAGGCTGCTATCAGTGTTCCCTCTGGTTTTTAGCTGTCTGGCAGGAGACATGGAGAAAGGTAGAAGAGGAGAAAATGATGGGCCTGGGAGGAGGAAGAGGAGGTGCTGAAGGGTGAGACAGCGAGAACACTGAGGGTTCAGTTTTTTGTGTTTCTGACACCAACAAAGACATCAAGTTAAAGTCGGAAGAGTCTGAGTGACAAGCTTTTCCTTCATCTCCCACAGAAACATCGCCGTCATTACAGCTGCTGTATAATCACATCTATGCAATAAAAACACACGTCCAAAAATCTGATTCCTGTGCAGAAACAGGAAGTCCCTGTCGCAGACATCAGCCCCAATCAGCTGAGGCCTCAGCCTAAACCAAAGGTGATTGGGCCACAGGAGATCAGGTGACGCTACAAACGCAGCAACAAAGTGACACCAGCGTCTGCAGAAAGACGGGTTTAATAATCGGAGAGAAGCCGACCTCCGTCACACCTTCATCCACGCCTCATCGGGTGGAGACGACCACTCGGCCTTACAGCACGAGAACCCAGAGCATCAAACATGCGAGGTTATTCGGTGCTACTGTTTGGGTCGTTGCCATGGTGATTTTGTATCCAGAGTGACCAAGGAAAGCTAAGGCTAGCTAGCTCTGTTATCAAGCAGCACACAGATATCCAACATCCAATTAAAATCCTGGAACTTTATTCCGGTAAACTGGAGCTCAGCCTGTCGGTACAGGTGACCACAGAGCAGCCGTCTCATTGGTCAGAGTCTTTATTTGCAGTCAGAAGGATTTTTACTGGTGCAAGAAGAATCACATTCAGGTGTTTTTCGGGTGATCTTTGTGCCTTTCTTTGTGTGATGAGGAAGAGGAAGCAGAGGTGGAGAAGTGTCAGCAAAGTGACGGGAAGAAACGTGGCGAGCAGCCACGACGCGGCGGGCGAGGAGGCAGAGCAGCGAGGCGGACATTTTGACTGGTTATTAGCGCTGTGGGGGTGTCAGAGTGGGCCTGCATCAGACATCCTCTGACACATCGTATTTCCTCACCTTTTAATTGGACTGTCACGCCTCGGACCAGCCGGCCTCTGGCGAGCCGCTCAGGATGTTTCATCACAGTTTGAAACCAGCAGACGGCGGAAACGACACGTGAGGACGACGTTAGTCCAGCTGTGGCTGCTAATCAGCTCCTCCACACAGCTGTTAAAGCAGGTCAGACCTTCTCACTGGGGGCATCTCGGGATCCGCTAACGAGATGGCGAGACTCAGACTCCCGTGATTGAATCGTTTAGCCTCAAGAATCACGTGACGCCACAGCTCTGCAATAAGAATCCAGCAGTGCTCGTCGCGACAGGATGTTTCTGATTGAAAGATGTGGGAGCGGCGTTTTGTGGGGACCTCGAGTCATTTGTAATAATTACACAGTTTGTTGTTCTGTGTGAACCTGCCGTGGTCGTAATTTAAGTGAAGTTTCTGCAAACTACCTCCCACATCTCACCGAACACACATTTACTGAGACGAGTCCAGTGAATCAGCAGCAGCTGCAACATTTTTTGTCTTCGCCTTTTCCGCGTCTCCTCTATAACAGCGGCTGCGTTGCTGCTTATAGGTACGACTGAGTGTCACTCCCTGCACAGCTGGACCGAGGTTAACATTAACATCAGGCCTGCAGCTGGTGACATCACCCACTCACACAGGAAGCTGCTACTGTTAATGAGCAGGATGCTTCAGAGGATTTCAAAATAAATCTAGATGTCGTTGTTCAGACGTTGAAAAAGAAAAACGCTAAAATGAGTTTTCCAGGTAAAGTAAATGTGTGAGAAACACTCGAGTAATAACTTGTTTTGTGATGTTTGCTTTGTGTCGTCATACAAATAAAAAAACCCTTATTTCCATTTACAGAGACATGAAATCAGAAAACATATTCTCCGTGTACACACTGTCAGATTTCCTCTCCTCTTTGGAAGGCAACAGCTGACGTGGATCACCGCTGAGATGAATCCACCTGATATCAGGCTCAGTGTCACTCTCTGCCGGGATCACATCGACTCCCCGGTAAAAGATGAGAAAGCCGGAGCTGGACAGATGTTTCTGTCTGTCTCAGTTCAATAAACAAACTAAAGGCTATGACTTTGTTCTGTAATGACTGTGAACAGCCTGGCATCACGGTGCCTGTTTGCATTGAGCCGTCTCACGTCTGTCTCTGTCTGGACCGTCTGCCCCTGATGGCAGTGTTACCAGGTCATAAATTACATGTCGTTATAATTACACAAACTGTTGCTGGTGTACTGAATGTTAGGACCTCCAAGCCTGTAGTTAGAGCCCCTCCTCATCCTTCTTCTTTGGTGCAGCCCTATAAATCTGGGGTAAACCTTTGACCTCTCACCTTTGCTACAATTCCCCTGCTCGGAGTCATTTCTAACTCTAATTATATCTTTACCCACCCTGATGTTGTGTGCTTCAGTTCATTGCTGTCATCATTTCGTCTGTCTTTACTAGATGCTGTGAATATGTGTCACGCGTGTGTCGTGTATGTGTGCAGGCACTGTTAATGCTAGCACGAACGGATGAGTCTTGTTAGCTTGAAAGCTGTAGTGGGTGGTGTTAACCCTCGTTCCACCTCTTTGGTTATAGGAGCTGGAGCGGGCCGGTTGTTTACTTAGAGGTCTGTTTACCTTTCAAGACATTAGTTCATTGGCTGCTCAGCAGGATAAAAGCCCAGCGTGGGACTGAGCTGATGGAGAATGTTTTCTTATTTTCTTCTAATCAATGAAAAGATCACATGACTTTACGGTTCAGATGTTGGCACAACTTTTGTTTTTCACCTTTTTCAGTTTCTATTCTGATTCTACAAAGTCAAGTGATTTACACGTTTGCATGACGAGAGTAAGATCGCCGGTTTAATCCCGGGAGGAGTTTGTTTCAGGTGATAAAACTCTGCTAAATCAAACATGCGGAGCTTCCTGCTGTGGATAAAACTGCTTGTTTTAACTCGTAAAAAAGGACGTAGCTGAACCAGAGGACACACAAACCACGAGGTTGTTTATGTTTCCAAATATGCATCTTAGTTTTCAGCATCTGTGTCTTCTTGTTTAGGTTTTTATACTGAAACGTAAAGGTGCTTATTAAACATGTGGAGGGAAACACAGGTGAAGTATTTTATCAAACACGTGCACATACATCTCGTGGAGCTTTGCCACTTCATGCAGATGACACCAGGGTTCATATTTAGGATTCTGGCACACAAAAACGAAACAGGATTTGTTAAATAAATGGTGCCGTGATCATCCTCTCGGATTCTTCTTCTGCACTCCGTTTTATTGTTTTTCCTCTCCTGGTCCACGTTGATCCTGCGTGTGTTCATCACTCCAGTTCGACTGACTGTTCATGCACACACTGCAGCTCCTGTGTGGATCTAACCTGCAGTCGCTGACTGACACGTGAAATTGCCTCTGAACGTTTATCCCTGCAGCTCTGAACAGCACGGGCGCCGCTCGCATCCACAAATGAGGGCGCTTTATGCAAACCAAGGTGTCGATTGTTCTCTCTGCATGCGTGAGCGCAATCACATTTCCATTTCAGTTGTTTAGCGCGCACACACGCGGACTTACAAAGAGCGCGTTCGTCGCACAACAACCAGGCCGCCGATACGAGCGGCGTGGAGTGTCAGAACCTCGATTAGCCAAACTTCCCGACATGTTACGGAGGCCGTCTGCCTCCATGTACCTGAACATGCAGGAAACACTGGACAGCTGTCTGCTTTACTCCAGGTGTGTTCAATCACGTCTCATACACGCAGCGTTTTCAGTGATTACCTCACCCAATCAGCTCACTGGACTGGACCTCGTGTTTGTGCTGCTGGAGCATTTTTAATGACATCATCTGACCAGTAACGGCTGCTGTGAGGTCACTGTGCCCACAGACCGTCCACGAGGGCCGAGCTCCAGTTTGTAGGCGATGTTACTGATTAGCAGGTATCTGCGTCTGAGTGATGGATGACATTCACGCGGTGCTGTTATCTGCCATTCACTCAGCGTGAGAACGTGACACGATGTCGACATGTTGGAGGAAGAGGAGAGCGCACACACGAGCAACTCTAACTTTTACACGTTATGTCTCAATCATCTGTGTGTAACCTGTAATCTTGCGATATTTAGTCGAGTAAAAGACTTTAGATGATGAGTGAAACCAAATCAAAATCAGCTGTTAAGCTGCACACGCTCTGTGGGCCTGTGTCAGCTCATTACTTCAGGTCAGGTGGCTTCGGATGTCGAGGACGTGTTGGTTGATGTGTTTAAAACTCAGGACTGTGAAGAAAAGTAACGACTCGTAGAGCCGTGAGAGGATACGACCCACAAAGCCTGACAATGACTTTCCTGTTTGTTCACGTACATTCAGCTGCTCTGGCACCATCGTTCTTGGTGTACCAGATTGTCTGAAGGATTCCTCTGAACACAACGCAGCAACAACGATAGAAAACACACACACAGACACACACGGCTGGGATCTATAATTAATTCACAGCATTGAGCACAGAAGATAAATCACTGTGATATCGCAGAAATATAGAGATGATATTGCACGGAGAGTCGGGCTGGGGAGGGGCTGCAGGTCAGGAGGATGACGCTGTTACGGCCCTAGCAGGGCCTCTCTCTCTCTCCTGAGGGTGCCTGTGTGGGCGTGTCCCACTACCTCCTGCCTGAGGTGCCACCTTTCCCTCCTGTACAGCTGACTCCCATCAGCAATTAAGGGTATTTAAGCCCAGAGCAGGGTGAGCTCTGGGCCAGAGTGCCATTTTGTGTGGGTACAGCTAGTGAGCTGTGTAGTGTGTTGTCCAGCTAGTGAGCTGTGTAGTGTGGTTTCCAGCTAGTGAGCTGTGTAGTGTGTTGTCCAGCTAGTGAGCTGTGTAGTGTGGTGTCCAGCTAGTGAGCTGTGTAGTGTGGTTTCCAGCTAGTGAGCTGTGTAGTGTGGTGTCCAGCTAGTGAGCTGTGTAGTGTGGTGTCCAGCTAGTGAGCTGTGTAGTGTGTTGTCCAGCTAGTGAGCTGTGTAGTGTGTTGTCCAGCTAGTGAGCTGTGTAGTGTGTTGTCCAGCTAGTGAGCTGTGTAGTGTGGTTTCCAGCTAGTGAGCTGTGTAGTGTGGTTTCCAGCTAGTGAGCTGTGTAGTGTGTTGTCCAGCTAGTGAGCTGTGTAGTGTGTTGTCCAGCTAGTGAGCTGTGTAGTGTGGTTTCCAGCTAGTGAGCTGTGTAGTGTGGTTTCCAGCTAGTGAGCTGTGTAGTGTGGTTTCCAGCTAGTGAGCTGTGTAGTGTGGTTTCCAGCTAGTGAGCTGTGTAGTGTGTTGTCCAGCTAGTGAGCTGCGTAGTGTGGTTTCCAGCTAGTGAGCTGCGCTTTCCTTTTGACTTTTTGCTTTATTTGACCAACGCCTGAGTTTTGTTTGTTTTGTTGGTGTTTTATGGTGATAACGGCTTGTCCGTCTCTCTTAGTTGAGCTACTTTAATAAAACTCTTTAATTTAACTGTTTTGCCTCCCTGACTCCTTTTTCTGACCTGGTCACTTTTGTTGCTTCCCCCTTAACGCCTAGACCCCCCCCAGGGGAACGTACCAGACGCTGTGACCGTCCCCTTGTTTAAACACGCTCATCTCCTCTTCCTCTCCAGGCGAACAGTCCAAACATGTCTGAGAGATAAACGACCCGTCAGTGCTGCTGCGCAGCTCGTCTGCATGAAGCTTTAGTCAGACTGGTCTGTGATTGGGTAATGAGCACAGTTTGTCTGAGTTTGTGACACAGGTTCAAATCTAAGCTCTGAAACCTTTTAGCTGACTTAACGGCTCACCGTGCTGAGCTCCTCATCCACGCGCTGAGAGCAGGCACCCTGCAGAAGAAGCTCGTAGCTTTGAACCCGTTCGCCACCTGTGGGCGCGGTCATAGATTGGGAGCTTTACCTTCGTGCTAACGTGCTGTTACTGGTGAATAACACCCTGAGACACCTGAACTCCCCCACGCTGGTCTGAACGCTCCTCCTCCTCCTCTTCGTGCATGAAGGTGATGAACAGACTCCTGGTGACACGTGCGAGTTGAACTCAGCAGGACTTTAACACCAGGCTTCACCCAGAAACCAAAACAGCTCCTGAACTTTTTAATTGTGCGTCCTCAACAAGAGAGTCCCCCCGACTCCTCTGTGGTGTTCCTCGGGTTTAACCTCGCCGTCCTCTTCCTGCTGTGCTGTATTTTCCTGTGAACCACGTCACGAGCGCTCTGAGCTGCTGAAGCGACCTTCGTGTTAGCGATGCGTGTCAGCCGCCGAGCTGCACATTAAAAGTAGTTTTTGTGTTTGCTCATATTTGTCGAGCGATTTGAAACGTTTGACGTCTGCACACCTGACTGCGTGGCGGGGATGTGGAGGCGAAAAGGCTGAGTGTGCAGCGTGGGGGCGGGACCACGGGGGGTAAGGCTGTGTGTGAGCCTCGACACGGCCTCAGCTGGACGGAAATAAGGTCCCTGTCAAGCTCTGCTGGATGGTTCCTGCAGCTCTGCGTTGGGACGAACCTCCGGAGATCAGGAACACTCCGACATGTTCTCTGACGTTTGATGTGAACATTAAGCAAAGCTCCTGACCTGCTTCTGCCTGCTCTTCCTCCTCCTCCTCCTCCTCTAACCTCCGTACACTCCAGGATGGACCTGTTCTCACTAACGAGACAAGAGGTCGCCGTGGCACCTCCTCGGGGCCTCAGGACGCCGTCCTCGCTCGACTGCTGCCGGACATTCGTGCCTCTTTTTGTTTTCATCATCATTAAAACTCTCTCCTTCCCTCACTCAGCACTTCCTCTCCCTCTGTCCTCGCCCTTCTCCTTCACCATCGTCATTAGCGGTGCTGTTAGTATGCAGACCCGAGGCCGGCGGCCTGAAAGCATCAGATGCTGAATTCAAACATTCGCAGCATTAACGCACCAGGCAGGCGTCCGCTCAGAGCGCACACCACGCCGCCTTCCTCTGTCATCACCGTCTCCTCCTCGCTGACCAAGTGCCGTTCAGTCCTCACGGCAGAGGGCGGTGCAGCTTTTAATCAGATGAGTCTTCGTCTGCGCTAACAGCACGGCTGAGTCAGGACTCGCTGTAATTGGGTCGCCGTGCTGCGATACGATGAGCAGTCAGTCAGATCAGACTGGAGGTGGAGCCAGAGGTTAGAGAGTAAAACCTGGCACCTGCTGACCCACATCCACAGAAATTATTTCCTGAATGCAGTTTTCTCTCTAGGCTTCAAATTAAGATCCGGGAAATGAAAAAGACATGGACCAAACCCTTCAAGACTCGAGACCTCAGCTCAGTCCTGCCTCCTGAGTATTATCAGGATGGTTTACAGAGCTGCAGCCGAACGGGGCCAGGAGCTCCTCACACACCGATGTTTCCTCTTCTGGTTTCGTGTTCAGAGAATCGTTTAATCCTGAGATTCACTTTTGAAGACTCGACTCAGACACTGAATGTTCTCTGCCTCCTTTACATCATAGGGACTTATTACTGGGATGACATAAGCTCGAACTGCACTACGGTCCATGAACTTCACTGAAACTGAACCTAAAGATAAAAAGAGTGGAGACGCCACTTTCTTTGACCCCTAAAGGTCAGAGATGGGACCCGGACCGGTCGTTTAAAGACTCGAGGCTGACTGGGCAAACCCCTTGTGACCTGAGACCTCCGTTTAAGATGAGACCTCAGCTTGCGATCAAAAGGAGCAGCCACCAGTGGGTGACTTGGTGGTGGCGTGCTAATGAACCGCACTCCGAGTCCCTGAAGCTGAACGTATGACCAGCTACAATGACTCTGACTGTGAAACACCCAATTAAAGCTTTTAAACTGTCGGGATGAATCTGTGCCGAGTCAGGCCGCAGTCTCGTGCTTGTCACCATCTGTTTAACGCTGGGGATGCTCGCCTTGCTCGGGGGCACTTTGATTGAACGCTGAGTTTGGGGAAAGTGTGATTCGATTACCCTCCCTCCTAATCCTCTGGATCCTCCTGCCTCTTCTGTATTGCATGTCTCAGCTATAACAAGTCCTCCCTGGTGTTTACTGCTCATAATCAGCCGCAGTACAGTTAAAGGTGTTGGCTAATTTTGCTCCTCGGGGACAAATTTAAACCCTTCATCCAAATTAGCCGGCCTGCGAAGAGGCAGGACGGGGCCGCTGATGAACGCTGGCAGTAAAACGGTCAGGCTTTGGTCTTGTTCACAGAGTCTCAGACTTTTTAATCCATCTCATATATTTATGATGTTTATCCAGGTTTAACTCATGTATCACACAGGTTTCCTCTTTCAGGAACCGTTGGAAGTTTCTCTCCGGCCCAAATGGTTGAGGAGTTCTGGTTTTTGTAGGAGCTGACCCTGGGCGATAACAGAGTTATCTTCAGACTGTCAAAGCAAATATACAGGGACCAGACTTTTGGGTTATGGTTTCTGTTTTAGTACGAGCTGCACTGACCAATCAGGTTTAAGCAAAGACGTCTGAACGATATCTGTGGGAAGCTTCAGTAACAGTACAGAGCTCGAAGCAGATGCAGTCGTCTCCTACTGTGGAAACAAAGCTGCTTTTAGTCATGTGTTTATGTTTGGTTGGACTTTAAAATTAAAGCTGCACTTACAAAATAATTGCCCGAATAATGCAAAGTGCAGTTATCGAGATGGACTGGAGGCAAAGCTTTTCACAAAACAGGAAGTAAACCTTCAGATTAAGATGCTCTGCTGTGCACGTGCAGCTTTAGGACACACTCGGACACGTCTGCTGTCACGTTTCTGCATTTCACAGACGACTGAAAAGATGATAAAATAAAGAAAACACCATAAAAACAAAAAGTCAGAACATCATAAAGAAATAAAACAATAAACAAATAAAAACTAATAAAAGTTCAAAAGCTGCAGCTCGATGCTGATGATCCAATAATGATGAGATGGGAACCACTGCTGTGTGATGCAGGCCAGTGTGTGTGTGTCTGTGTGTGTGTGTGTGTGTGTGTGTGTGTGTGTGTGTGTGTGTCTGTGTGTGTGTGTGTGTGTGTGTGTGTGTGTGTGTAGAAGGAAACCTGCAGCCTGGCGTTTGTATCATTGACACCTTTGTTTAACAGCAGCATTAGTGTATCGGGGTCTTTAGCATCGTCAGCTGCAGGTCTTTGTTTCTGTGTCGTGTGTTTAATCATTGGCCGTCATGGATCTGAGCCCCTCCTCTTTCTGTCTTTGGCGTCTCCGTCTAAACCCGAGACTCTGCAGCTGCAGCATGAACGCCGCACAGCGCAGATGTTTCAAAAGCAGATGTTGCTGCGCCCACAGTCGGTAAAAACTGACTGTACATGAAGCTTACATTAAAATTGACCAAAGCAACCTTCGTCTTCACACAGATGATTCAGACACAAACCCTGAGCTGACTCCCTGTAGCTGCTGTAGAGGTTTGCATTGGAACAAAATCACAGAGCGTGAATTCATTTCTTCACACTGCTGACAGGAAGTTGCTGCAGCTCGGGGCAGCTGGTCAGAGATGTGCACGACTGGCTGAGAGATTCAGCGGCGCTTACAGCAACCACAGCTGACAGGATGATTCACGCTCTGGAGCAAAGCGCCGGGACTTTAGGCCAAAACTCTCCTCCGAACCCGAAGCGGTGACTCAGTGAAACAGGTACGAGCCGGGACGCGGCGAAGCTCCCTCACTTTTTCTCCGAGCCGAGCTTCTGGTGAGCCGAGCGTCAGCGTCACTGTACGCTCCCTAACGAGGGCACCTGGTGCCGAGTCAGCACGCTTAATGAAAACACGAGATGACAAGATAAGACCGAGTTCAACGCTAATTGTCCCTAAAGGGAGACTGAGTGGCTGTGAGCGCAGCAGCTCACGCAGGCAGCATCCTGCAACACGAAGGCAACAACGCCGGCTGAAGGGGACGTTAATATTTAATCTGAAAACACTGCGCGCTCCGGTCAGAGCGCCATCATATTTCCTGTCTGCATTGTCGAGGAAACGAGCTCTGAAACGTCAGCTTATTGTGGCTGGATCAGATTATCCCACACAGCCGAAGGCATTCCTGACGAATGGCACTTCAAATGGAAAACGGTGAGGAAGATGAAGATCCGGATCACACGGTCTGTGCTAAAATCTCACTCCTCCTCTGAGTCACAGCTCAGCCAAATGTGACCCAGCTGATTCAGCGTGATTTACACTTGCTGAGAATATCATCAGCACAAACAGAGGCCCAGAAATCTGCTGTGAAATCTGAGCAAAAAGATGGTGCAGAAGCTCCCTGAGAATCTGTCTGATTTTAGCTTTGCTTCAGTCTCACACTGATCCGCTGACATTTGTCTGAACATCCACGAGTGCATTCAACTCGCTGACAAATCTGCTGCTGCAGTTTCCACTAATGTCACCAAAACTAGAAGCACAGGATTGAGTTTCACGCTGTGACGCTCTTATTCTCCATTTGATTATCTGTCTGAAATACTTTAATTAGAATCACTCAATTAAATCAATAATGAAGCTCTTACTCATCAGAAAAATCTGCTCTGAAATCACAGGAAACTGAATCTGCCCGCTCCACGTTCCTCTCTGCCTCGCAGTGATGCGGCCGGTGGTTATATTCGTGGCTGCTTTGCAGAGAGGAGCCGCTGACAGATAATTCAGCTCCATCTGATCGCACCAATGGGGCAAAAGCCTGAAATGACACACATCTCACGGAGGCGATGAGTGATGGTGCTTTGCCCCGATTGCCACAATTTGCTCCAAACATCATCATCTTTCTCAGCTCAGTGAGATCTGAGCACACGGACACGAGATGCACATCGTTATTACTGCTCACGTCCAACATGCAAATCTGCTTTACAAACGACTCTGCAGAACCTGCCTCAGAAACCGGCCGTCGTTAGGTTTTCCTCAGCATTACAACAACCCAGAGCTGTTATCTGTCCGTCTGTGGCACACAGTGCAGCAGCTAGTAACACATTCAGCTCACATTTAAACTGCAAAGAATTCAGAGGGTGCAGAATCACCCATAATACGCTGATATTAGCCTAAAAGCATCACACATGAGCTTCGGCGATCCTTCAGCAGACCTCCATGATCATGTGTGGTAGTCTCCAAGGAGTCACGTGGTCGCCCACCTGAGCCCCGAGCTGCTCACAGTGGAAGCGTGCCATTCCCGAGCTGAGCTGTGGAAAAACACGGGCATTGTTTCTTCTGCTGTGAAATTAAGGGAATGTCAGATAATCCCCCGCGGCCTGACTTTGCACCGCAGAGAGAATCATCCTCACACCGTGTCGGGTTTAATCCACTACGAGGCCCAAACGCACACGTGTGCGTTCAGACATGTGTCTGCAGGTTAAATGCACACAGAAGCACAAAGACTCCAGTAATGAACTTCTTTCTGCTGCAGAAACCAGATGTCAGGTCTGTCGGCTCTATTAGCAGCTAATACGCATCAAATGTGTGAAATGAGAAGCTTAAAATATCATCTCAGTTATCCTCAGAAGAAGAGCTCAGCTGCCTGCTTTGGATGAATCGATCGGTGAAACATCAGAAAGCAGCGATCAGTTATCCCCCGAGTCCACGGTGACATTTTCAGAGGGTCGTTGTGTTTGACCCAAAGCCCGCCTAAAACTAAAGGAGGATTAAAGACCAGATTATGGAACCCGAGGTGCACTTTTTAATATTTATAAAGGAGCTAATCAGTGGATTCATATTTGTCCCATAGAGAGAAACGTGAAGCGTTTGTTAGGGGTCCCGCAGAGCTCCACACTGGGGTCACTTTTACTTGCACTTTAACCTAAAGGTTCCATAATGGAATAACAACATTAAAATGTTTGCATCAAGTAATCTGTGCATGAGCAAAACAACCACGTTATCCTAAAATGTGTAGCCAGCATGGTTTAAAGTTAAAGTGTGACAGTTTCCATTGGCTCCCTGTTAAATCCAGAATTCAAAATCCTGCTCCTCACATACAAGGTTTTAAATAATCAGGCCCCATCTGATCTTAATGACCTTGTAGTACCATATCACCCTATTAGAGCACTTCGCTCTCGCTCTGCAGGCCTACTTGTTGTTCCTAGAGTATTTAAAAGTAGAATGGGAGGCAGAGCCTTCAGTTTTCAGGCCCCTCTTCTGTGGAACCAGCTTCCAGTTTGGATTCAGGAGACAGACACTATCTCTACTTTCAAGATTAGGCTTCAAACTTTCCTTTTTGCTAAAGCATATAGTTAGCGCTGGACCAGGTGACCCTGAATCCTCCCTTAGTTATGCTGCAATAGACGTAGGCTGCCGGGGGATTCCCATGATGCATTGAGTTTTTCCTTTCCAGTCACCTTTCTCACTCACTATGTGTTAACAGACCTCTCTGCATTGAATCATATCTGTTATTAATCTCTGTCTCTCTTCCACAGCATGTCTTTAGCCTGTCTTCCTTCTCTCACCCCAACCAATCATAGCAGATGGCCCCGCCCCTCCCTGAGCCTGGTTCTGCCGGAGGTTTCTTCCTGTTAAAAGGGAGTTTTTCCTTCCCACTGTCGCCACAGTGCTGCTCACAGGGGGTCATATGATTGTTGGGTTTTTCTCTGTATGTATTATTGTAGGGTCGACCTTACAGTATAAAGCGCCTTGAGGCGACTGTTGTTGTGATTTGGCGCTGTGTAAATAAAAGTGAATTGAATTGAATTTCAGGCAGTTTGTCCATGTAAAGTTCGCACATGTGCAAATGGGCAGTTGGTCTGTAGTGATGGGCAGCTGAACCAATCAACTCAATATGGAAGATGATAAACGCACATCGGCCCTCTCGATGGGAAATTTGAGTATTACAAAAAATAAGACGGACCAATCGACGGACACAGAGTCTTATGCACGTTGTGCAAGAAGGAATTTTTTTTTTCACTGAAGCAGTTGCAGCTTAAAATATCACACGGACTCAAAGCATAGGTCCGTCGGGGATGCTGCTAGCACTTTGGCTAACACGTCACCGAGCCTGCGACAAACCAGTCACAGAGCATCGGAGACTCAGTGAGTCGACCTCGGACGTATCGACTGACACAGTTGCCGAGTGGATTGCAGCAAACTGCAGACCTGTTAATATCACTGAGAACCTTTACAGAGCTTTGGCTCCTCGTTCAAGGACTTGAAGCCTCCCCAAGAGTGACAGAGAGAGAGGAGACATGCTTACAGGTTTTTGTTAACTTGAATGTTCAAGATGTTCAATAAACATGTTAATGCGGATATTTTCCCTTTGTTCTCGAGCCTGTTTGCTCATGCAACATGAAATGTGATTAATATAGAATAAAAACGATGTTTAATCGTGATTATTAAAAATTAATCCACAGTAACCCTGTGATGAACCTGAAATAACATTGTAATTGGTTGACAGCATTAATATATATTATATATTGGTGTGTACTTACCTATTAGTATATAGGTTTTTTAAAAGTTGTATTTCACAGGAGAGCCTGTGCCAAAAGATTCACATAAACGATTCAAATACTCTGAATTTAAGCATTTAGCACTCTTTGTTTATTCTGCATTTTCTTCATTAAATTGCATAAATGTCAGTTACAAGCTTACATATAAATGTAAGCAGCTTAAATATAAAGTTGACAAAATGTAATTGCAACCATTGATCCAGTAATGCGATTAATTACAGAAAAAAAAGCATCACTCAGGGATTGGCCCTGCAGGGCCACCGTAGCAGGGCTGTGAGGGACAAATGGAATAACTCTGATCACTCTAACTTGACCCGATGCATCACTTCTATTTGCTGTTTGTGTCTCTTGCATGTTTTTATTTGAGTGCACATGTAAACGAGCAGTTTTGGTATTTTTACGTCTTCTAAGTTTGTCCCTGAACATCTCCTGAACAGTGAAGGTGTCAAACCGTCACACGTGACAAACTGGAGCCTAACAAAATGTTTCTGAACGATACAAAATGTGCCCATTCCAGCAGATTTAAAGGCAAAGGAAACTGTCATCAGCACAGAGTAACCAGAGCAGCACAAACAGCAGGCACACGACTCATTTCTGTGACGTGTTTCATGGTCCACGCGTTAATGTTGGTGCGTCTGGATCACAGGTGTAACATCGGCCTGCTGCTCTCTGTTCCTCTGAAGCTCCTGAAACTGTGATTAAGGCTGATTCCAGACACTTTGTTCACTCCACAGGTAGCAGTCTGTGTTTGTGCAGCGCGGCGGCTCCAACGTTTGCTCCTTCAGAGTTTCTGGGAGGAGCTGGGATCACGATGACGCCCGTTTTCTGTTTTCTGGTGAACGGATTGCAGTCATATTGGGTTCAAAGGTCAGCATCGAGTCCTTCACGGCCACGTGGCTGCAGATGGACGTGTGGATTAAACCAGCGGCCCTGCGCGAACTGCGCTCACACATTTCTGAGACGAGCGAAGATGAGCTCGCACTTTGGCACCGTTCAGCTCAAATAGCCTTCTGCTCCCGAGCGAGATGTCCGCTCCTGGAAAATGTCACATCTGCTCTGAGAATCGATGCCGGCGGTCGTTTATTGGACGTCCTCGGCTGTGAGAAGCACACTTAATATGTCACATATTAAGTCTCTCACTTAATATGTGAGAGACTCTTTAAAACAACGTCCGCGCCGCACATGGATGTAAATCCTCTGGAAACAGAGTCATTTCTTTGCGTCCTCCAGGGTTTCTTTGGCAGACTAACGACTCCACACTCGGACGTCGCCCAGAAAACCGTCCAAATGTTTTTAGGACTCAGAACATCCTCCATGAAGGATTATTTATCCCCAGCAGTTCTCACTCACATCCTTTCCTTTAATCTCTAAATAAATATAAATATTTTAAACGTTACTGTTTAACCTTCGTATCCAATAGTAAGAGTCCATCTCTGCCACGTTTCTCTCTGTCAGAGTGTGGCGTGCTCACATGCAGCGAGGTCGTCACGGCCAGCTTCATGGAAAAATGTCAGAAAGTCTTATGAGGTAGAAATGCTGATTGGTTCACGCGATGCTGTAGCACAGAGCGAGCCGGCGGTCGGCGCCTGGGACTCCTCCCCTCGCGTCTCTGTCCTGCGTTATTGTCGGGCTTTACCTTATAAATGCCTTCAGGTGAATCAGGTGTGTGATTTAAGACATCCGTGTGTGACGTCAGCACGTGGAAATGACCACATGACGAGTTAAGATGTCATTTCATTTGATCTTGTTTAAAAAGAAACAAAACATGTAGAAATTAAATAAAAACAATAATAAAAATATTCAGACTTTGAGCTCTGACTGTTTCTTCTTTAATCATTTATTTTCCTTTATTCTTCAAATATTTTGATTTTATTTTCATATTTTTTTAATTATTAAAATTAGAGATGGACCGATCCGATATTACGTATCGGTATCGGTCCGATACTGACCTAAATTACTGGATCGGATATCGGAGAAAAATAAAAAATGTAATCCGATCCATTAAATATCACGAAAGCACCTCACAAAACTTGCAACACGCCGTAACTCGCCTCAGAACGTCGGAGCAGTATGCATCACGTGATAGAGCAGCTGTGGCATGCGGGACCTGTCGGTGGTCTGGATAGCATTTGGAGCTTCGCTAGCAACCTGGCATTTCATCTCCGACAAAGTTATCCCGAGAGAAGTAAAGCAAGTGTGTAAGTCCATCTCTGAATGTTTGTAAAGCATTCCCACATTAAGCTTAACGAGCGACTGCCTCTCGCTCTCCGGCTGCTACTTCAATCGTGAAACTGCTAATGATCAGCTGATCGGCTTTTCTGTCGTGAGTCTCTCTTGTTTGTTTTGGGTCCACTTTGCGCCAGAAAGAGCAAACCAGCGGCTGAACAACAGCAGCACGTTTAAGCTTGATAAGCTGTTGTTACAATTTATTTAATATTACTTTCTACTCGAGGATCTTTTTCTACGTAGCTGACGGCTGGTAACTGTGCAGGGGCGGATCTAGCAAAGTTTAGCCAGGGGGGCCGATAGGGCATTAACTGGGAAAAGGGGGCACAAAGACATACTTTTCTTTCTTATTCTCATTTAAAATGTCTAGCTTTTAATAAATAATTATCTGACACCCAAAGTTTTAATTTGATGTAAAATGAATAGAAGTCCATTACTGTATATAGTAACTATTAAGTCTAATATATATACCCTAGTAAGCTATAGTACTTTTTCCTTTGGGAAGGTACCATCTGTGCAGTCTGCAATTTTGTTGAAGAAAGATGTTGAATCTATTTAATATTTCTTGAAAAATAATTGATTTCTGTGCATTTTTTTCACACTGCATCAAATTAAGGTTGATTACGTCGATTAAGCATCATGAGGTGGAGCGTGAGGGGTGGTTCCCTATTTTTTATTTATTTATTTTTGTTGTTGCTGGGAGTTGGAACCCTATTAGTTAGGTTGCTTAATATTTACGCTAAGTACTCTTTAAAATACCAGAATAGGGAGGATGGTGTAGGTTTAAGTTTATTAGATTGATCAGTATTGCTGAACTATGAAATTTTTTTTTTGCATACAGGTATAACAGAATAGCTTTAGTGTAGTTGTTGTTTTAAACTTGAGTATGAACTTGCAGACTTGCAAAATGCAGCAAGATATTTTAAAAAACAGTTTTGTTGATTAAAAAACACTATATCGGATTCATATCGGTATCGGCAGATATCCAAATTTATGATATCGGTATCGGTATCGGACATAAAAAAGTGGTATCGTGCCATCTCTAATTAAAATGTGCATTGACCTCATTATGAAAACACTTTTCCCAACTTTATTCTTAAATCAATATTTTCTTCATTTTTTAATTTTTTTTCATCTATTTGATTTAATTATTGGTATAACAGGTAAATTATTTTTGTTATTTTACTTTGTTTTTCTCACTTAATGTTTTATTGCCTTTATTAATCATCGGATTTCTTTTACGTTTTCAAACCTGGCGTCCACATATGTTGACATCACATTTTGGGTTGTCAAGACCAAAATACACAACTTTGCTCTACAAGGGCCTGATCTCTACTTACGAGGACGTTGTACTGACACTGCTCTATCAAAACTTAAAGTGAATGTCCTCATATGTGGATCTCATTTTTCTCAGAAACAAAAATCAAGTATAAAAAAAGAGAAAATCAGGTAATTCTTTGTTTTTACATCTATCAGGTCCCAATCAGCCCCAAAAAGAGAAATTAAAAATGCTGCCATGAAGTTCGGGTCTTTGGAGGTTAAACTTTCTTCATCCTTCTTAAACTCGTCGCTCTCTGAAAGCGGACGTTCTCGTGACGCTGGCAGCAGGTGGCGCTGCTCCTCGGCCTCCACTCAGTCGGTTTCCTAGGTTGAGCCAGCCTTCCTACTTCCTCCTCCTTCTGTTCTCTGCACTAAAACCTGCTCTCCAACATCTGGACAGATGAGCGTTTGTTTCAGGAGGGTCTCGGTGATATGTGCAGCGACGAGGCGTCTCTGCTGACGTCGAGTCTTTGAGCTCAGCTGTTTTCACAGAGGCGCGCTGTCTGTTCGTGGTCACGGGTTTGCGTCACTCTGTGGTTCACGCCGCTCTCGCAGATTTTCACACAGCTGCTCTTCGGTCCGCCTGCCACAGCTGCACTCGGGTTTATCTTTTAATTCTTCATCAGCCTGTGAAACGCTCATCGCTGAGACGCCGCTGGTTTCACGTAAGTCCAAAGGCCGTCAGCCACAGTCAGGTTAGCATGAGCTGTGCAGCCCGACAGCCCAACCACGGAAAAACTCCCTCAGTGCAAACCCGGAATCCATCGTTGCTTCCAGGAACCTGACATCTAACGAACGCAGCACACCCACAGGTGCTGTTTGCTAAGGTGTAAGATCCACATCCTGCTTCCTGGTCCAACGAGACCACAAAATAAACCAACATGTTTTATTCAACTCATCAACTCATCAGGACAGAGTTTACTGAGCCCAGAGGTGTCGCCCCCCGGTGGAGGTTTTCATTGGCTCGTGCCGAGCAGCATGGTGCAGTCGCGCTTTAGTGAAAATGCCGAGCACGAGCATTAGCAGCGGTGGTTTTTCATTGGATGAGCAAAGCTGATTCAAAGCTGAACTGTTTGGTCTCAACACTAAGCTCCACATCAACAGGAAGCCCGGGGCGACACGGCGTCCTCCAAGTAGCATCATCATAGGAAAGCATGGCGGCGCTGTCGTCATGTTGTCTTCAGCTGAAACCAATTTATGTTAATTAAGCGCCGACCGGACAAACTTCAGCTTCCAGCAATCAACAAAACTGCTGAAAGGTTGGTAGTTTGAGCCCCAGCTGCTCCAGCATGTTCCCAGGCCACACTGTGACTCACAGAACCAGGGTTACGTCCTGTAACCGCTGCTTCCATTTCTTATCATTTACTCTTTCACTCCTTGTTCAGAACATTTTCATTTTCAGCTTTTTCTTAATTAACTTGTTTATTTCTGTTTGTTCTCCGATTTTTTATCATCTTCTTTTATTTGACTTCTAATTATTTATTTTCAAATCTTTCTGCAGTTTTCTGTCTTTATCCTTTAGTTTAGTTTGTTACAGGGTGACTGCATCCTGTTAGTCTTTAAATGTTTACATTTTCATGTCATGTTTTTGTTTTCATTCTAACATTTTTAATACTTAATTTTAAAAATCATCAGTCGTGCGTTTTTACACATTAAATTTAGTTTTTCATTATTTGTCATTTCTTTTGTTTATAAATCTATTCAATAAACACGATGACGTCACTTTTTATATGTTTTCTTATCTGATTTCTTTAAACAGTAAAAGGATCCAGTTTCAGTCTCAGTGGTTCAGAGTTTTTAAACCGTCTGACTTTAAAGGTGATTTTCTGTGTGAAAAACAGCTTCAGCCCAGTTAAAGTCAGTTGGCTCTGTGACTGATGACGGAGACGTTGAACCATCTGGGACACAAACCTTTGGAAACAGCAGTTTGTAGAAGTACTTGGCAGGTGATTGGATGAACCAGAGCAGCTGCTGCAGAAGGTCGACGAGTAAAGCTTTAAAATGAAAACCTGACACCGACTATCTGTCGGCCTGCCTCGGCGCTCCTCCTCACCAAACAGGGACGAGGAGTGCAGCCCAGCGTCCGACTCCTCGCCGCCGTCTTCCTTTAAAGCTGCCGATCAGAGTCGCACGCCCGCCGTTTGCCTCAGGTGGAAATAAACTGATCACGCCGCTGAATCCTGCTTCAATGAGTTTATAATCAGGACCATTTTCCTGCAGCTTAATTCAATCTTTCTATATTGATGTGATCTGCAGGGCTCTGATGGCGTCCTTCCTGCTGCACGCCACGCCTCCAGGAAGTAGTTTTTACAAATCATTTTAAGCTTTGATGTTTTTTATGATTATAAATCGATCGACTCGATTCTGAAAGCACTAAAGTCTCTTTGCAGTGACGAGTCTGAAGAGGACGGCTTCCTGCTGTGCGCTGTAAGATGAACAGCTTCTCACCTTCTACTCTGTTCAGTGAGAGGTCAAAGGTCAGGAGAGGAGAATCTCTTTGGAGGCGACGTTGGTTTAAACAGGTGTAATCCCGACAGCGCTCACTCAGAGGACGATGTGAGTAACTGGGGTTTGGCTCGTGAACAGAGCGGCGCCACAAAGCTGCTAACCATCATCCTTTCATGCCAGGAGGCCGGCGCCCCCGCAGGAGGCCGAGATTACGACGGCTCGAATCCAAAGCACATCAGAGCTCATTCAGCTCAGTCCATGAAGCGACATTCACCTCACTCATCTGGAAGCACCAGCGGTGCGCACAGAGGCCTTTAATCTGCTTTAAATTTAAATATGACGCAGATTTGCACTGAGATTAGAAACTGAAGGTGGAAACAGGTTTGGTGGAGACGACAGCTTCACCGTCAGCAGCTGGTACCCGGAGGACTGAGCAGCGCCGTCAGGACGCTCTAACAGGCTGTGGCAGCTTGGCCTCGCGGGAGAAGCTCGTTACAGCACCAACGAGGAAGACGAAGGCAGCCGCAGGCTGATGGGAGGTCCCAGCATCTCCATCGTTTATGACACGAGCGAGCGGAAGACGAAGAACAGATACGACGTTTGTGTCACAGACGAAGGCTGCGATGAAGACGCGTGTCCAAACTCAGACAACTGAGACCGCTCAGGTGGAAAAGTTTTATTCCCAGCGTCACGAGGAATGACAGGAGAACTTCTGCCACTCTGAAACTTCAGCATTTATCTTTAGCATCGTCAATAACACATAATCTGCGTTACAGTGAAATAAACCATCACGAGCCCGAGACCCGAGCTGCTGCTGATCAGCAGTACAAAGGTTTCCTCTGCGCGGACCGCCGACTTCCTCTGAAGAACGAAGGCGGCTCTGCTCCTGCAGCGTCCTCCCACTCTCCATCTGCCTCCTCCAAACACTGCATCAGGCTGCAGCCTGCATACAGATGCTCCATGTTTACACTCCACTTCCTGTCGGGCCCACAAACACTTCCAGCGCCCGCGCTGCCCCCCAAACGAGGACGTTACATAATTCTGACGGCACGAACGAGACAAAGCCGTCGGATACTAACGAGATCTCGTAACGACGAGAAAAGGTCAGGGCGTCGTCGATCATCGCTGACACAACAGCGCCAGGCTGTGCGCCAGCAACAGCTCAAATACGACACATTTACTCTACGTTTGAACGGGTTTTTGTTTTCTGTGACCCGTCCAGGTGTGCCCCGCCTCCAATCCTGTGTGATGAACCATCCATGAAAATCTAAACGACGGGCCCGGCTCTGGCGTCCAGGTGAGCTTGGTGCTGACACTCAGGTGTGCAGCTGGTGTGAACGTCTGACATCAGTGTTGTGCGGTTAGGCTAGCTAACTTCCTGTTGTGTCAGAGCTTTGCCTCGCACGCTTCTCTGCAGCGTGAAGAATAAGTCATGTAGAAGAAGCAGCAGTGTGACGGAGCTGAGCCCCCGGCGAGGATGATATAACGAGGTGAAGCGATGACAGACAGAGCAGGTGTGTAATTATGGCGGCTGCGTGTCGGCCGTGATTGCAGCTGAAGAGACAACAAACAGATCCGAGTGTGGAATTAACTGGTTGGAACAGCGCGGTCTTATCACAGTCTTTTGTAAAATCATACACGTGTAATGAAGAAGTTCACAGCCGCCGCGCCCTCGCAGCGTGGACGACGTTACAGAGACGAGGTTGCTGCAGCGGCGCTGGTTCACAGACGTTATCAGCACCCCCAAAACAATCATTAAAACATGTCAGTGGATTCTTCACCAGTTAGTAGATTTGGGTTAACAGATGCTAGAACCTGTGATGCTAACCAGGTATTCATGGCTGAGACAAATATGAGTTTATGAGCTGCAGCTGTTCACGTTGGATAAAATAATAAACGCACAGACTCACTGAATATTTACTCTTTACACAAATTCACACTTTGTTTAACGTAAATAATTAACATCCATAATTTAAGTTGGGCAACAAAAGCCACGCCTCCTCCTGATGCGCTCACCTGGCTGACTCTGCACAGGTGAGTGTAACTCAGACACACAGTTTACCAATAAATCAAACACCACCACTCAAATCCATCGCTGAGACTCAGCTTTACATTCAGCCGTTTGTCTGTCTGGGTGTCAGCGGGATAACGCCGTGTAATCTGATTACATGCACAGCAGGACCAGGACACACAACAACTGTAACGCGATATTCATCTTCCTGTTCGCCTACAGCAAATCAGATGTGTTTATTCTGCATTTACATGCAAACGTTGGTCAGCATCGCGTGTTTGAATGCATCACACCACAAGTCAAAAAACTGAATCCATGTTTTTATAGTAAAATCTGAGACATGAGTCAGCACAACATTTTTTTTGTATTTTTGTAAAACAATCATTTCCAGTCCTGAATAAGGACAACACCAATAATCATGTTAGGATGACACGGTCTGAGGAATGACTCCCACACGTCTGTGGACCAGTGCACCGTCTCGCTGCATTCACACATATCCAGGAACTGCAGGATGAGGATGATGATGGGCTGCAGGCTCAGAGTGAGATGAAGGAGGATTATTCTTTGAACTGTGACTCGTGCAAAGCTGCCGTCGTTCGGTCCAGGAGAAAAAGTACAAATCTGGAAATGAACCAACAGCATTTCAAACCTGAATTATCCTGCAAACCAGTTTTCATGTGTTTACACAAAGAGTGGAGCACGTCCCTTCCTGCAGTGTGCATTTGTTTTCCTGCTTGATCAGGAAGCCCTGTGACCGTGAACGTTTTCAGGCCAGTTATTACAGAAAAATGTAAAATGCTGCACAGTGCCCTGCAAAGGCAGTGAGAGCAGAGGTCACAACAGATTACTCTCCAGTTAGACGAGTAATCCTGCCCGATGAAGCGGCGAGGCGTCGCGTCCGCAGGGCCGAATCACGCCAGCGAGATTCATCCATCAGCTCGCAGTGAAAAAGCCCACAAGACAAAATAGACCTGAAGATGGCGCCACGGGAGACGTCGGCGCATCGGCCTGAGCAACATTTCACCACAAGCCTTCGGAGGCGTGCCTCTGAAGGCTCCGGCCGAGGAACGACAGATCATGAAGCATCAACACCGAGAGCAGGCCGCAGAGAGCCAGCACCTCCTCGGCAAGGAACTCCGTCCTCATAAAACGACACGTCCTCAGTGGACGAGCAGAGTCATCTATGCAGCAGATCTATGACGGGCTTCCCAGTGACCTCACGGCAGCGATGCAGGTGTCGGTGCGTCACCTGGGCTTCTGCTGGTTGCCATGGTTACCTTACAGTACGTATTTAATAACTGTAAATCGTCCTACGGGACAAACTCTCATTTTTATAGCCTGAATCACAAGATAAGTTCAGTTTAATCATCATGATGTTACAATAATGAAACTCTGGGCAGGATTTTTGAAACTGATGTGAAACATCAACGTCTTAAAATGTAAGTGAACTCCTGAAACAAAGCCTGGAGTTTAAGACACACTGACGTTATTCACTTTTGATCCTTTTTGATCATCATCGCAGTAACGCGATCAAGACGAATCAATGCAGGCACAGTGAATGAGTGCATTCCTATAAGGCTGCATCCATGTTTGCACGGTTGGTTCAATTTAACCTCGGTGCTTTCAGTGTCTGTTGTGCAGCATCAAACTGCGGCTCTTATGTAAGAAGAAAGAAAGAGCAGCAGACGAAGAAAGAGGTGAAATTATAATGACATCACTGTGTAATGAGCGAGCGAGACAAAGAAGAAACCGGGGCTTCAGACGGAGGCGCAGCCACTCTCAGAAATAATGAAATCATTAATTAGAGCACGTAGCCGGGGCTCGGTCCTCCGCGATTGTTCTGCATATCTGTTGGGAGTAATAAAAAAGAAGACAATGGCTTCTGCCGTGCTCTTTTCATTCCTCGTTCGGCATCCTCCGTGCAGATCGACAAGCACAAATTCAGAGGCGGCCGTGAGAGGGTTTAAAGTCTCCGGTGCGCCGTATTGATCCGCAGATTACAGCTTCTCTCCACTGCTGAGGGCAGGGTTGGTGTGGTTCAGCACAGAAGAAGTGGACAACAATAAAAGAAGCAGGAAGCAGAGCAGCTGTGTACCCTGGGCCAAAGAGCTTCAGTGAATCAGTGAAGCGGGTTGAGCCGAGCTGGCAGCTGAGCGCTGAACGCTGGCTGCTTTCATTCCTCCCACGGTGAATCCAAAACAGCTCAGCTAATGGCGAGGACGGCGGGCCTGCGAGGACGGCGGGCCTGCGAGGACGGCGGGCCTGCGAGGACGGCGGGCCTGCGAGGACGTCGTTTCTCACAGAACGTTCCTCAGAAGAGTAACACAGACTGTGGTTATCCCACCTTTGACCTTTTCAGTGAAAGGTTTCCATTACAGGAACTTCCAGGCCAGTGCACTTGGAGGGATGGACCATCAGTCCAGCTGCTGGGTACGGATGTAGTCGCCAGAAATACTGACCTGATAGTTTATTAATTTACAACAGCTTTAACATCTCACGATCCAACGCTAAACAGAGAGCTGATGTTCTGCTGGACGAACGCTCGCCTGCCGCCGTGTCAGAGACACTGACACGTGTACCCACATCAGAAGGTGTGGATGTTCAATGTTTAACGTACACTTTGATTCATGCAGAACAGTTTTTAAATACACACTCAGCATTAGGCTCTGCTCAGGAGCGTCCCTACAGAGAAGCGTAAGTCCTTGGTTGGAAAGCACAGTTTGGTGTTTGCTCCGAACATCCACCAGCATCCATGCAGGGTGCAGGTACAGGGCACCACCTTTGTGAGCTCGTGCCCAGTGGCCTTCCTTCTGGAGCAGCTGTGCTCGTCATTAGGGCTGGGCCATATTATACCGTTCACGGTAATACCGGTATAATGTTAGGCAACGATAGGAAAATGAAATATCGCGATAGAATATGAGTAAAACGCGCATGCGCAGTGCCTTTGTTTTCATACGCACATGGCCGATTGTTGAGTGAAACAGATGAACCAGAATTGGTTTGTAAAAATGGTGCAACTTCAGTGATGTGGAACTGGTTTGGTGTTTGTCCGTCAGATACACGACAAAGCACATTTTTTTGCAGAACATGCAAGCGGCCGTCGTTATTGTCAGACTAAGATGCTCTTAAATCTGGGAGTAATCTGGGTCCTAAACTCCGTCGCTTCAGGTCAAACAACACTGCAGCATCACTGAGAGTTAAAAACTGTCTAAATTCTTTCATCTTTAATAAAACGATCAGCATTGCTGCTTTACCAGGTGTAACTATGAAGTTTAACTTCCAGGCATCCATGAAAACAAAATGTATTACATTTAACGGAGTTAGAAGTTAGCAGGAAGCTAGCGGAAGTTAGCTCGCTAGTTTCGCTAGTTACCTAAGCATGATATAGCATGTTCTGACTGAGAGATTTCTGAAAAAAATCAAACGTACAGCTCTGCTATCACTTCCAACATAAATGAAGACAGGAAACTAAACAGCAGTGACGTTTGTAGGGTTACTGAAGTTGGGCTAGCTGGTATATAAGGATGTGCTACGTGATCGTTAGCGACACAGCTATGTTAGCATAACATAAACAGTGAAGCTGGAGGACGAACACTAACACTTTTCCACTTATAAAAGTTAACGTGAAGGTTCTTCATGGTTAGAAACAAATGCAATCGCATGGCAGGATGCTGTAAACGGACCAAACTTCAGTCAGGAGAACAACTGAGATAATCCATCCACAATACGAGGTTAGTCATTAATATACTGCAACAACATGGGAATAGAGCAGCTGCAGAGAATTCAACATTAATGAATCAAAGGTACAGAAGTGGAGGAAGCAAGAAGAATGAGTTTAATAAAGTTTGATTTATCTGACTGCTTTGTTTCGCTTAATGTGCCTTATAATCCCGTGCACCTTATGGTGCGAAAAATACGTACTGCACACTGCAGTTTAATGTTGCAAAGCACCTCTTTTTAACTTCAGTGGATATTATACATGGTTATGCTCAGGATATGTCAGCCCATTTCTACTGGAAATGCCTTTTGGTTAAACTTTCAGCAAGGAATTTGCATTTGCACTGTTACATTTTTATAAAGCTTTAATGTACATAAAAACCAGCTTCTTGTTTAAGTGAAAATAAATGGAAGGTTGTCTTTTTGCGCGAGTAATGTTGTGGAGTTGTATTTTGTCTCGCATCAATTATATCGTCAGTTATATCGTTATCGCAAATTTTCAAATATATATCGTGATAAATATTTTTGGCCATATCGCCCTGCTCTGCTCGTCACGTCTGAGATGTTCGTAGTAACACACGTGATGTTAATGGTCATCTGTTCTTTCGTCTGCCAAAAACATAAACATTAGTAAATAAAAATGCTCCTAACTGGTAAAAAGTGTTCAAATGTCCACATAAAGCAGGGGTGTCAAACTCAAATACACAGTGGGCCAAAATTCAAAACTGGAACAAAGTCGCGGGCTAACGTTAATATTTATTGAAATATATTTGTTCCTCCAGATATAAGAATGAATCTTTTCTTATGGACAAGTTTAGCTGAAAAACTGAATATGGAACAAGCAAAGCTTAATACTAAACAATATATATATTAGCTGTATAATAGTAGGCCAGCTCTGATAGTCATTTGGTATGGCTTCACGGGCCAAATGTAATTAGGCTGCGGGCCAAATTTGGCCCACGGGCCAGAGTTTGACACCTATGACATAAAGCTTTGATGTGAAGCGAACCCAAACAGATCATTGGATGCTGAAAGGTTAGAACCTCATGCAGGAGGCAGGACAAAGTCAATCTGTCGCCGTCATGCTGGCGTCCGGACGCTTTGGGGTATCGGGGCCCAGATGTTTGACACACTGAGCTGAAATGAGTTTTCCCAGCGGTGGTGAAGCAGCAGCAGCGGGTCAGTCGTGACGAGCTGCACGAGCGGCGGACAGTCTCACTGAAACGACCTTGACTTGACAAGCGGGCGAGCTGGCAGCACATCAATCTGCTTCCGCCTTCACTCTGCCAGGAAAACATCGCCTGCTAGAAGTGAGAGGCAGATCTCCGGCCCCGCCCCTCGTGTCCGGAGATCTTTGACTCCTGGAGGACGGATGACGAGCAGCTTGTTGAGCTGACACAAACACCAGCGCAGAGCGGTGTGAGGACACACTTTCCTCACCCTCGTGGCCTTTATACTTCAAGCATTCGTGCGTGATGCTCGAATATCCTTTAATTGCACTACAGCAGGAACTGATCTGACACGCGTTCACTACAGGAAGCTGGTAAAACTTGTGTACTTTTACTGCTGATATATTCCAGCATTAGACTAATTAATTGTTCATTATTCCACTATGAAACCAATGTATTGAACTGTAATTAACTGGCACTACATGTGCTGGTTATAGCTGAATGGTATCCATGGAAACAAGCATCTCGAGGCCCTCCAGTGCAGAAGAAGACCGAACACAGCAGTGACCTCTCTCTGCTTTTTTATACCTTTGACTGAGAGTAATTTGAAAACAATGCACCATAAATACCACGGTGACTTTTTACTGCTGTAAACTGGCAGGAGGCTCCCTGACGGCCAAGAGGCAACAAATCACCTCCGGCCGCCCGCCGCGGCGCTCGCCGCTCACAGTGCTGCGGACACTGGCAGACTCTGATTGGCTTTGTCAGGAGGAGCCAGCGGCTTAAATAATGTTTTAATGTTTTTCACATCAGCTGGTCGGCCACAGCCCTGAACCATCCAACCTCCTCGCTAATCTTCACAGGAAGTTAGTGCGTGTGAAAATCAGAGATCGTCAGCCGCAGGTCCTCTGACATCCAGCAGAGGCAGCAGTGAGTCAGTCCCCATGTTAAAATTAACATGTTTATAGAGATCACGTCTCCCTTCATACTTCACCTGTTTACACTGTGTTAAGGCTTAAGGTTTTACATTATTAGGGGTGTGGCCTCTTTGACAGGTGGACCTACCTGTGGTTGCACTGTTCCTCACATACAGGCATCACCACACAGCAGGAAACCAGATAAAAACACCTGAATGTGATTTCCTGTCTGCAGAATCTGCTTTAAACTTGATTTTACTGATTTTACTGATTTTACTGATTAATCCAACCAATTTTTCCTTTTCGTTTTTATTTCTTTCTTTCTCTTTTTTGTACTTGTGGGCTCTGAGGAAGCTCGGTGCACATTCAGTTTAAACGGCTGAGGCAGATCTCACATCACATGTGAAGGCTGCTCAGTGAAAACTGGATAAAAGCTAAGAGCGGACATGTGAAATGAGGGTTTCTCTGCAGTGAAACACTACAAGGCTTTTATTTTGAAACTGGTACAGACAGCATTGCCTTTGAAACAGCCACACCCTGCGTCAGATGATCCCCGGCCATCTCAATTTCAAAACCTCGCTTCCTTTGGTGCACGCCAAGTGGGCCGACGTTTTTAGATTTACTGCAATATCAGCTGGATTACACTGTCTGTACACATCACTGCAACCGTAACTGAGACTAAGAGAGTCATTTTTCTGTTTGATTCTGGATAAATTAGGAATAATCCAACATCTGTGTTTTATTACTTCAATTTCAAATATTCAACATCATAAGATGGTATTAATGGTAATTTCCATTTTTATATATTTATGCCACAGACCCCTGAACATTTAGCAAAAATTCATCAAATATGCACCCAGCTCTGTGTACTTTAAGAATATTCACGATACGAAAATGTATGAAATTATTACAGAATAAAACAAACAGGCTGATTCTCAGTACGTCTGTTTTGAACTACAGTCCAACATTTTAACTCTATTAATTATCATTCTCTGCTATTCATTTAACATTTTCATGCATTTATTGTGGATTCATTTTCTTGTGGCCCACCAGCAGTACCTACACTGACCACCAGGGGTGCTGTATCATTACTTTAATGGTTTTTGTGCCTTCCTGACTTTGATTAAGTTTATGAATCTAAAGGTTTTTCACCTTCTGGTTACAGAATGGCGACTTTTCAGTCGATGCTTTGCCGGCCTCGGACCTGTTTGGAGGTTATGATGACAGATGAAAGGAAAACTGAGAAAGGAAATGTACTTGTAACCACCAGGTCTTCACTGTCCTGTAGATCCACTGAGGTACCGACTGTACATATTGAAGGAAAACACAGGAACAAGTGTTTAGCTTAAGTCTGTGTTTGAAGAAGTCTGCCCTGTGGTGACAGTTAATTTGCTCAGTTTAAGCCTGGGGATGAAAAACCACTCAGAAGCACTGAACTAAAAGATGTGAGCCCCAACGTGTGCCGATGTGTCATCACTACCAACAAGCTGAAACAAAGCTGTTTAATCCACAGCTGCAGCCGCTAACACAGAGCAGAGCGCGAGCGCCGTCCATGCCCATAGGAGATGTTCTGGCCGTAATAGATGAACCCGCGTGCGTCTCCGAGGGCCCAGTCGAACGCGGCAATTCGTTTATGCTCAGCAAAGATGGCGAGGAGAAAGAGGCTCGGCAAGCAGCTGCGACAGGCTGAGAGGAGGCACAAAGGCCCCGAAATGAGGTGGGAAGCCTCTCCCTCCCCGGGGTCTTGGATTATTAGGACGAGCAGCAGAAGAGACGAGGAGGGGAAACCTGATTGTTTCTCTGCTGCTTCATTCAGGACGTAACCTCGTAACATCCATCAGATCATCATCAACCATCACTTTCACCTGGTTGGAACAGCAAACCGGAAAATACCGAGACAGTATTTCCATTTGAGAGTCTTTTGTATTGCAAGGTGAGGACGCTGAAGCAGAAGAGTCACAGCTGTAAAAGTGCCATCGTTCCATATTTAGACTCAAACCAACCCTGACCCGCACCGACAGTCTGAAATCATTTATTACTTACAGCTCATTTCCTGCACATTTCCACCAAAGCAGAATTAAAGTGACGGCTCACTGAGCTTTCTTATTGTTTCTGTTGCTGCTCCACTTCCAGTCCAACAGTCTGAGTCTTGACCTTGATGTTGGTCATCATGACATCATGTTGCAGTGGCAGCAATGTGGTTTTTTCCCACAGGGATGGTTTCCACTTCACTCCCAGATCAGATTTATAATCTCTCTCCATCAAGTTCGTGGGCTACACGGGTTGCCTCAAAGTTTAACTGAGCACAGAGGAGGTTCCTTTCTGCTGCTGGCGATAGGACGGCAGGACACCTGCTCACCTCAGAGCTCCAGCTCCACCTCTCAGGGAACCACGGCGTCAGACTTGGACACGCTGACTCCCATCCCTCATCCTCCTCGCCCCTGCTAGCGGATGACTGTGGTGGAGTCCAACAGGCACTGAAAAGGTCCGCCTGTGTGCCGGGGACGCCGTCATAGGGATTTTCTTTCGTGTCTGAAAGCAGCTCATTCTTCGGGGAACCTCGACTCAGGCGGATGGACTAAGGTCCAGGTGTTGGTATTCTTAATGGTATGTTATAGTCTCTCACTTCATTAAAAACAATAAATTCATGTTAATGACTCATTAGTCTCACCATTGGTGACGACATTAGCAGCTCTAATGAAGCGGAGCATCCTGCTGTGATGATGGACAACGAGCCCTGCGCAGCTTCAATACCAGAAGCTGTAATAACGCCACAGGATCGTGTTTTCACTGCAGCGCTGCCTCATACTGGCGAAGCCGCTCATTCGTATTCATTACTCGTGGTCGTTCGCTACAGGGCCAGTTCTCCCAGCGACACGCAACAAAGTCAGCCGACATCAAACCTCTGTTCGTGCAGTCTCAGGAAACTGGAGCTTCCTGTGCGATGAAAGCCTCCACGCTGCGGCTGCTACCTGCCAATCACACCTGCCCGATTTGTTTTGACCTGAAAGAAACTGTCCGTCCTCCCTGCACGCAGACGCAATAAAAGATGGATGCAGCGTGGCCAATGCGGTGTCACTTTAAGGAATCGGCACTCTGCCTGCCGTACTTCAGTGAATATAGGTCAGAGATGCTTTTCCGATACTTCTGTGTCCAAGAGTTGTGAGCCACAGAAAGCAGCAAAGCCTTTTCCCTTCAGACAGATCGGGAACACCCACAGCGAGGGAGCGTCACAAGGATCCGGGTCAGATGCTGGACGCAGTCGGTCAGAACAACGTGACGCACACGTTCACACGGTACAGTCTGCGTAGATCCACGCACAGGTGAAAACCATCAGCTGGTACCGGATTACTGAGATATTTGGACGTTGTCTGACTGTGAGGATGGTGCTACACAGCAGTCACAGCTTCATGCTCCACAGCATAATGAGTGTGCGTCTGACCTGGGCCGAGCGATGGCATTTCTTTGGCTTTGAATGGAGCTCGTTCATGTCGAGCAGTTCAACGTCTCCTCCTGAACCTGGGCGCTAAGCCCTCCTCCTCTCCTACCTGTGCGGCTTCATTCTGAGCCGAGGTCCTTAACTCGCAGCGCGATGATACAACGTGAGTCACCGGGTGATTCATTCAGATCCGACAGAGCCGGCGACGAGTGGCACTCAGCACAATTACTGTTTTCTCTACAGCAGGAATACTCGACGACACTCACATCAGCAAAAAAAACATATGATTACCTCTCTGAAAATGATAAATATCACCACAGTCATGCAGGAAGCAGTTTCCAGCACGCTCTGGTGTTAAATTATGTTTTGGTATAAGCTGAAGGGCTGCCTGTTTACTCTGCTGCTAGATATACGACACACATGTAAAAGGAGTGAAGCTGATTTATGGCTGCAGGAAATTTAACGTCTGATGGAATCAGCAGAGGAGACACCAAATGTACAAGAAAAGGCGGAAATACATCAATCAGAAACTCATAGAACTGCATTTATTTAGTCGCTCCTGTGTGCGCGCCGATTTCTCTCACTGAAAGGTGACTTCCTGTCATGTAGGTAAAGGGGCGTGGCTAAAAGGGCTTGCGCTGGCCCCAGTTTGTTCTCATCCATTCATCAAAAGTTTTTACTTTCCTTCAACAACTTCAAATTTCTGCTACAACGTTTCCTTCCGCCTCGAAGGAAACGTTGTCATAGTGATAGTTTCTCAGATGGTGTGGTGTTCAACACCACTTATCCTGTTTAACTAATTATTTACATAATTAGTTATTGATACGCTCCAACCCACAGACTAACTACCTGAAGTCATATTAATGTGAGCAAAAAAAACCCAGTGGAGCTGCTCCTGTTTACTGTAAACACAAACATAAACATGGTATCAACGTGACGCACCACCGCTGTAAAACGGAGCCACCAGAGGTGCCGTCACAGCTCCAGGGCGGCGGCGTTTAAACGCTCGTGCACTGCGGTCGAGCGGTCGTGCAGGGAAAGCTCCACTTTGCACAGTCTGCACCGAGTTTGTTTGATTTCTGTGAAATTCTTTCACATTTTGTAAAATCTCAGTTTCCATTCGTTCCTTCCGTCCTCCTGCTTTGCTGGTGTTGTTACTCGGTGTGTTTTTATGTGTGACGTCTTTACTCATGTTGGGAAACAGACTTTAGTGAACCGGCGGTTCTATGTTAAAATGACCTGTTTTCAAGTATCTTTGTAACTCTGTGTTACCGACATTATACCCATGCGCTCCTTTTGTCCACTTCAGATACTTTGACAGAACTGTTGTGATACTTGTTGTATTTCCCGGCTGCCTGTGGGTCACATGACTCTGACAGACATTTTACTGGATAAACCAACGTCGCTGCTACAAACTGAACGTGGCAGAAATGTTGTTTGTGACTCAAGAAGACTCGACATCTTTCATGAGGGATACATTTGACATTTCACATATTATAGACCAAGTTATTTACAGAAGTTTAAAAACGTTTCTGGCACAGTGCCATTCACGCTGCATTCTTCTTTGTTGGTATTGAGCGCAGACGAGGCGATACTGCCCCCACAGCTTCCTGTTACAAAAACACAAGACGTGGTTTCAAATACGTCGACATCGTTGCAGGCCTGGTCTTCAGTGAATAAGTGATGGTGACATGAAGCATCGAGGCTCTGGATTAACATCGTGTGTTGTCGTCCGATGCTTTCATGGCACCAAACACATAACTGTGAACAGGCTTTTTGCAGGAATCTCTAAACTTTATGCTTGAAGAAAGCCCGAGTCGTATGTTTCACTGTGATGTTTGGTTCCTTCCTTCTTCCTCGCCGTCCTCTCGGCTGCTTCATCCGGCCGTGGCGATGGTGGAGTCAGCACAGGTGCAGCGAAGGCACGGGCTCGTTAAGTCCCTCTGTCACTGCACATTACAGACTCTACTCCCTCGTTAGCCATAAATTTGAGTGAAACTGAACCCGCTAATAAAAACAAACCAATTTGTCTAATTGGGCGTCATCCCTCGCCCTCCATATGTGTCCGATAATTGTTCTGGTAGGTGGCTTCGATGCTTTCAAAAGATAAATATGTGTTGTTTGTCCCAGCGGCGCTGATAATGGGAGTTAATGGGAGGGACGTAGGCTACAGCTCATTAGCTTCATGCATTGTATTCCAGCTCCAGCACACGTGTCAGAGTTAATGCAGCGAATGGGCTCATTGCAGGAAAACATCGAGAGAAGAAGAACACGACTTCCTCCGTTAAAAGAGCGTTACGTGTTCACGTACATGACGATTAGAGACACACACGCACACCGCTGACGAATGGGAGATCTCTTTATCTGCTGATTTAATATAAAAAACTTAATGTTAATAAGACTTTAACCTTACTGTGTGAATATTATACACACACGATCTGAACCACTATTAACACAGCAGGACTAACCTCACCTCTGTGTTCTTGGCTTCACAGATAAAAACACCTCATTAGCTTCACTTCAGCCGTTTCTTTGCTAATCAGAGTGAAAACCTCCCAAAACCCAGACGTGCGATACTGTGCAGCGCTCTCATCACAGACGGAGAGCAAACAACACGTGGCGGGGTCAAACCACCCACCCTGAGCCACAGCTGCCCGCCTCACAGCACCTTCAGGAGGTGTAAGCTGTTAGCCAGGACTGGGTGTGACCTGTAATCACACTACATTTTTTTCCCCAAAGATATTACTGCATTAAATTCAGATTACATTAGTCACAGTGACGATGTTAACTCCATCACAAAGCTTTTTGGGTTATCTGCCTGACAGAAGTCTCAGTTTGTAGATGGACTGGTTCACACTGCTCTTCTACTCCCACACTCAATGCTAGCACTGCACGCTAGCACTGAACACTAGCACTGAACGCTAGCACTGCACGCTAGCACTGCACGCTAGCACTGCACGCTGGCACTGAACACTAGCACTGAACACTAGCACTGAACGCTAGCACTGAACGCTAGCACTGCACGCTAGCACTGCACGCTGGCACTGAACACTAGCACTGAACACTAGCACTCAAAGCTAGTACTGAACACTAGCACTCAACGCTAGCACTTTGTTCTAGACCTAAAAGCCGGACACACACCAGACGCGTATAATTCGTGACTTAAAATATTTTATTATTGCGGCTCAAACTCGATTTAAGCTACATCCACACGTACATGTAAACTGAGATTTTCCATTTATGCTTAAAAAAACAAAGTCAAATGCTGTTGAGAACATGCCAAAGCAACAGGATGCGATATAATCATAAACATGTAGAAATGTTGGCCAATCAGAGGTCTAGAAGTCTGGGAGGGAAAGAGTAAACAAAGATGGCGCACAGAAGCAGTCTGACAGTAACTGCGTGTGTCTATGTAAGCGTGTAAAAACTGCACATAGTAAGATTAACAGCAACAGTGTCTCTATCTGCCATCGTAGAAATCATCTCATGTAAACAATGACGTGGCGCACACCTTTGATGTTGAGCGACTAAATCTCAGTTTTCCTCGTCTGCACGTAAACACAAAAACTGAGTTTTTAAACATCTCTGTTTTCAGTGATCCAAAACGGCGTTTACATGTGGACGAAAGACCCAAACGCATAGAAGAAGCTGCGATTTCAAAAATACCCATGTACGTGTGGATGTAGCCTTATTCACACGTGAATGCAAAGACCTGACCAATGACATCACTGCATTTGGCACCAGCGCTGAATACACAGGGGCGTGGAAATAGTAATCACAGGCGTCTCTCTGAACAGATCACGACTGACCTCCTGCTGTGGGTGGATCAACTCTGCTCAGGTTCGGTTTAACGTCTTGTTCTTGTCACGTGATGGCGTTTGTCTCCGCCCATCAGAGAGCCCCAAACATGAACTTTAGCGAGGAGAGTTTAACCCTGAACCTCCGTCTTCTCTCTGCTGATGTGTTTGTATAAATATGTTAATGAGAACACACTGCCCTACATGTTCTGTAAAAGTTTCTGGCTCTGCTGTGACCTCCGAGCCACCAGAGGGGGGCAGCAGTCCAGGGAGCGAGGCCTTAATGTGTCTGTGATGTGACTCTGGTGCCAACTAGGCCATTTAGGAACATCAGGGGTTTAATGAAGTGGAAACAGCTGTGGAACAGATGACTTTTCCATCACAGGCAAAATAATTACCCTCTCGATAATTCGAACAGAGGGGGTCAGACCGTCCCTCCTCCGTCTGACTCATTTACCTTCAGCTAAACCTGCAGAAATGCGTCCCTGACAACAGAGACGTCAATGGTTTAAATTCATTTGATTCCTCTTAAACTGCTCACCAAATATTTTCCTTGAGCAACATTTAACTGAAAAAATAAAAAGCATTTCTGTTTATCTTCATATGACTCCAAACTTGATGTCGAGCCAGTTTTTTAGCATCTCCCAAAAAAACATTTTCATGCTGTGTGCTGTGAAATGTCTGAGATAGAAGAAACACTTTGTGCTCCCACTGAGAATCAGCTTTTCAGCGTCTGTTATTAAAAACATCCTGAGCTCGGGCCCATTAAGTTCTTTTCAAAATCTGTTTTCAACTGGTGGAGGTTTGGCCGGCCTGAGAGCCAAAGCTCTGAAAAGCTTACAGAAGTTACTAAGCTGTGAAACTGTGCCTCACAAAGAAACGCTAACACGTCCAACGCACGCCAAAACATTATCAGCGGGCCCAGTTTCACTGCGGTAGCAGACTCTGTGATCGATATTATCAACAGAAGTGAGAGCTTGGTGGAGACGGCGTGACGGAGTGTGACATGAACAGCACGTTGGCGTTCATGTCCTTAAAGCACCTTAAAGACTGAACGACGTTTGAAAAAAGGCTCAAAGCTTCACAAATCCAACAAAGCAGCGTTACATCAGCGTGCTACAAGCCGTCTGTCCACGGCTCGTGGAGCTGCACGGTTATTATAACAGCTTACTATTCATCATATAAGGCTTAATATGAATCTGCACTCTCTTGCTGGTGTATACGTACACGATACTTCATGTTATTGACCACAAACAGCACGGTGTCGTGCTCCAACAGCGGATGGGTGACCAACCAGCTTTGACAGGACGCCAGACGCCATTTCACTAAAAACCAAACAAGGCCTCCTTCACACATTCAAGTATCACCAGCCCATCTGAAACCACATCATCGGCCGCCGTTTACAATAACCATAAACTCACAGGACGCTTGTGTGTTTTAAAAGCTTGAGGTGAGGTCATGCTTTAAAGACAGCGCCACGAGCTGATGATGACCTTTCCAGATCCAGACCGACAGACACCTAACAGATGTTCCTGAGGTGCAACGTTAAACAGTCCACTTTCACCAAATCCCTCCAGCCCACCTGAGTGCGAGCTGCCGAGTCTGGGCACAAAACTTTGAACCTGATTTGTTGTTCGCCATCATGGCGCCGAGGCTTCTTCCTCCTTGCACCAGCATTGCTAACGCTAATGGCTGGAGAGCACAGCTCAGCCACAATTAGAATGGTTGCTTTGAAGACCAGGCGTGTGACCACTCACAGTCACTCGGGATACATGTCTGCATTCAATAATCAGACTGTGGTTATTTGCAAGAGCGGCTGCAGTCAGCCTGAGTCAGACCGCGACTGTTTGGAGACAGGTTGCCTCCCGTCAGGTGACCTGTGCAGTCACCGTGTGACTGAAAGCATTCACCCGGAGGCTGAATCTCTCACAACGTCTGGGTGAACAGTTAGTTGCTGTAACTACTTGCAGTTGGTCGCCAGCAGAAAAAATGACCATCGACCGACCGCCAGTTGTTCCTAGTCGTGCTGTCCAGCGTGACCGAACCGTCAACCTGCTCACAAGGAAATTTACACTCACAACAGCTAAAAGAGACAATAGCCGTCATAAACACATCATCAGATCAGCTGTTTGATCTGGACCGCAGGGCAGGTTTCAAACCTGCAACCTTGGTTTGGCTCAAACAGAAAAGTCAAGAAGATCAAATGACCCAGATTACAGAAAAGGATTCAGAGTTGACAAGTAAATGGCTTAAAACAGGTTAGCGCTACACAACAAACACAACTAACGGTGCTTCACCTCGTAACTCAGCTGACCTCCAGGACAGACCAGCTCAAGAAGAAAGATGGCCTCTCGTCTCATTTGCTGCTCTTCCTCACACAACCCTCCAATTATACGGGTTTATGTGGCACTAGGAGCACACTAGCTTAGTGCCCCGAGGCTGGGTTTGTGGCTATCAGCTAACATCATCGTGTGCATCAGCAAGGTTAACATTTATGCTAACTCTTTAGCATCAGCTAACTCATGTGCAATATCCCATTTGCCTTCCCCAAACACATGTCAACAGTCACATTACTGTGAAGATTTCCTTATCAGATCAGAATCAGAATCAGAATACTTTATTGATCCCTGGGGGAAATTATTTTTTGTTACAGTGCTCCATTTTAAACCAACATTAAGACAAGACAGACAATACGCTAACTAAGAATAGTACAATATATACATATATATACATACATACATACATAAGTCACTTATAAATAAATAGTTGGAAAAGAAACATGTGTAGTTGTAGCAGCAAACAGTGTGTTAAGTGGATGCGTTGTACAGGGAGATGGCCACAGGCAGGAATGATTTCCTGTGTCGTTCAGTGGTGCTTTTCGGTAATCTCAGTCTCTCACTGAACGAGCTCCTGTGACTGACCAACATGTCATGGAGTGGGTGGGAGGTGTTATCCAACATTGTCTTTATCTTGGACAGCATCCGCCTCTCCGACACCACCTTGAGGGAGTCCAGCTCCATCCCCACAACATTGCTGGCCTTACGGATCAGTTTATTAAGTCTGTTGGCATCTGCGACCCTCAGCCTGCTCCCCCAGCATGCAACAGCATAGAGGATCGCACTGGCCACAACAGACTCATAGAAAATCCTCAGCATTTTCTGGCAGATGTTGAAGGACCTCAGTCGCCTCAAAAAATAGAGACGACTCTGGCCCTTCCTGTAAAGTGCTGTGGTGTTTTTAGCCCAGTTTTTATCTATTCACAAGTGTGTACACACACACACACACACACACACACACACATAAATAAATATATATATATACACATCACACATACATAGACCAATCGGTGTGAAGGGCAGGGAGATGCAGGCAGATCAGCAGGACAATCCTCGGCTCAGACTTTCAGGAGTAAAAAAGTCTTTAAGCATTTAAACTACAAGCTGAAGTTTGGATGAATTCATGCAGCTCGGTGTTGCCGGGAGCTGAATCACATACAGCCACACAGATTATAGCAGCAGTAACACAGTGACACACACAGCAGGGTGAAGTGGATTTACAACGTCTTTAAGACGGAACGTCGATGGTCCTGAAGACCTCTAACACAACACGAGCAGATACAGAGAGGCGGGCTTAAAGTGATACACCTGGAAATACAGGCAGATCGCCTGAGCAGCGCTCGATGGAGACGGTGGTTTGTACAACAGGCAGACCCAGCCCTCCCTCTCTCATCAGCTCACACTGATCTGAGCTCAACTCCATCCTCACAATCCAAAAACCCTCCTCATTAAATCTCTGCACGTCCGCTGGCTGCCCCTCGCCTCTCATCCCTTCAGCAAACACGGACACAGCAGGTGTTTTCAGAAAAATCCTCCATTTAAAGCACCTCAGCTCATCCAGTCAGAAATCACTGAACCCACTGCGACACATTCAGACCCGGCACAGCTGTCAGCTTCTGTCACGTCTGCTCCAAACGCCAGGCACTTCTTCTTCGCTGGTGTTTTTCTTACAGCCTCGTTGACCTTTTCCTTCTAACAGCTGCTCGTCCGTTTCCCTTTCACCTGCGGGGCTTCTGCTACCGACCTGACCAACCACACCATCCGAACCCGGGGGTCACAGCCAGCTGAAGGCGCCACCAGACCCCCGATGCCCCTCTCAGGTTAGGGCAGTGAGAGAATTCAAACAGAGGGGGTCAGAGTTAGCGTGGCAGTAAAACCAGATGATCAGGGTTAACCCTGTGAGGACCACAACCCCCCTCAGCCTGTCCTGGGGAGGAAAACAAAGGCCAGGATGTGGTTTTTCATGCACTGAACGTTTGTGTGGTTTGCCTCCTGGATTTGTCAGCCTCCAGCTCTTCTTACACATTTCTCACCTTTTTGAACACCAAAAATTCTCTCATGACAAAAACTTTAAAAGTCTTTCTTATTTAGCACGCGATTCAATCAAACCCCACCCAAGAGGGAGCTCAGTGATCACCTCTGTTTCAAAACCCAGCAACACACACACACACACACACACACACACACACACACACACACACACGGACCATAAAGAAGCCCGAAAATACACACACACTCACACACACACACACGCACACGCACACGCACACGCACACCGAGAGTGCAGCAGCAGATAAACCTGAAACACAAACACACTAAAGATTGATTGAACAGCTCGAGGAACACGACCAGAACCAGAACCTGCATCATTAACATGATCCAGAAACCAGCGCGCGCGCGCACAGCTTCACCTGCACGACTCAATCCAGCAGAAACGTGTTCTTCTGTCTGCAGGAGTCATTACACTCTGACACACTCACACTGTGGGTTTATGAGGGAGATGTGTGTGTGCGTCTCTGCGCAGGTGTGACACTGACTCATACCTGGAACAGGCGCAGGATGTTGGCCACCATGATGGACACGGAGCTGGCCGAGGCCCCGATGACCCCCACCACCTTCTCGGGCTTCACGAACACCGGAGGTTCCCCGTTGGTGCACCTCACGTCCGACGTGTCCTTCTGGATGAGCGCCTGCACGAACGTCAGCGACTGCTCCAGTGCGTACGTGTCCCGCGAGCAGGTGTCCAGGATCCGCGCGCCCAGCGTGACGTTGGGCAGAAGCTCATCGTCGCCGTTGATCTGGTCCAGCGCGTACATCATGGCCTCCAGCCGGTGGATGCCGTTCTCCTTCTTGATGTCCCCGCACGGCGTCCCCGGGACCCCCCTGGCGTGGACCGGGAAAAGCCCCCCCAGCGTCACGTCGCCCTCCACGCGGATGGAGTGCGGCGCGTAAATCTCCTGGGAGCCCGCAAGGTCCAGGAACGCGTGGAGTATCCACAGCACGCGGAGGGGCAGGCCGGAGCGCCCGCCCATGCCGGCGCCGGGGTCCGTGCGGTCACGCAGCGGGAAAACGCAGGAGCGCGAGGAGGCGCGAGGGGACTGTTCTCGGGACAGGTCCGTAAATCCGGCGGCTCGTGGCCGGCCCGCGCCCCGCAGAGAGAGCACCCGCTCACCGGCACAGCTGGGATCCCGCGCGAGGAGCCACGGCATCCGCGCCGCGCGAGCCTGCCGCTTGTTGCACGAGTACCATCCCGGCCCCGCGAGCCCCAACACTCCGGTAACTCCTCGGTAACTCCTCTGGTAACGGCAGCCCGCCGCCCACGCGCGGCTCTGATGTCACAGCCCGTGACGATAGACCGCTCCGATAACTGCGCCGTGCACACCTGTCTGCGGGCTCGCGCACTCCGTGGAGGCTCCCAGGCTTCTGCGCACAAAGTGGCCGAAAAAGATCAAAGAGAGGCGGCGAGAGGAGTCGACACGAGCCGAGGAGAGGAGCTCTGCGCGCGCGGTCCTCACGGTCCACCAGCCCCCTCTCTCTATCTCTCTTTCTCTCTCGCTCGTGCTCTCTCTCGCTCATCCACGCACGCGCGCTCACGCCGCCCACGCGCGTTTGTGTAATTATCAGCGCAGGGCTTGTGCTGCCAAAACAAGCCGAACAAACAGCCTGCGCGTGCTCCAGCTCACGGACCGTTACCGTGAACGGGAGCGTGAGGCTCGGTGCCCGCTTCCTCCCGTTGTGTCCTCAGAAACTCACGTTAAAATCACGTTTCCCGCTTCCGGGCATCCAGGTAACTTCAGCCAAACTCCGGGTCTTACCGCCACCGTAACTCGTTACACATCAACAGGTGTGACAGAAGCGCCTAAGAACCAATTAGTTCTCCGCGTAAATGGCGTCATCATTCCCGAAGATCCCTCGGACCTGTGCGCGCGGACAGCAGCAGCCTCTGGTGTCCTCGCGCTTCTCTGACGAGCCGCATTGTCCGCTTTTTGGTGGAAATGACGAGTTTCAGCTGTAACGTGTGAAACAGAGAACAGAACCAAACCTGCGTGTAAAACATCCAATCATCTAATATCTGATTAGAAACGTCACGGCTTCAAACAGGCGCAGCTTTATTAACACAGCAGCTCCTTTACAGACACAACAGCGCAGAGACGCGTTCAGTCAGAGCGTCTAATACTCACCTGCTGCACACACACACACTCACAGACGCACACACACTCACACAGATACACGAACACAGACAGAGACACACTCACATACTTGTACTGTGTCTTTAATCTCTTCATATTTTTCTGATATGATGGTTTCTGCTTCTTTTGTCAAACACTCTGCTGACAGTCCTCTTTCATCTGAACGCAGGTTAAACCGTGGGTTAGTTAGTGAGTTTATAACCAAGCTGATCGCTAATGTTAGGATAAATTTGAACAAATTTCCCACGTGTGGGACTAATAAAGGTTATCTTATCTCTTATCTTATCTTAAATCCAGATAAATGAGGTAGTCCAGGTAGTAGGACTCCTCCGACTCTTCTGAGTAACACCAATGAGTTCCCACCAAAGCCGAGAGACGGAATCTCTCCAGTGTGTCCGGGATCTGCCGAGGCCCCTTCCCAGAGGCACATGTCAGAAACATGGCATCCAGGAGGCATCTCACATCAAATATCTGACTTGTAAATTCAAAATGGCTGATCCCATTATGGCTCGCCACAGCAGATCTTCTGCCCCCATCACCCTCTGCATGTCGTCCTTCATGACACCCACAGACCTCCTCAGACTGCCGAGCAGCTCCAATCAGCTGGTCATAGTTCCCACATTTAGAGTCCTTGCTCTCCTGCTTTTCCTTCTCTCTCGCTGCCTGCTAACCTGCCATGCCCCTCTCCTCTTCCTCGGTCTTCGACCAACAGTCGCACAGTTTATTAACCCAGGCCTTGTTTAAAACCTGGAAGTTCAAACCACAACACCAGTGAAGAGGCCACAGCAGCCACGTTCGTCTGTGGGAGGAACAAGAAAGTGGGACAAAGATCAGCGTCAGTCATCAACAGCATGGCTGAAAAAGAAGAAACTGTGGAACGACGCAAAGTGCTGAAACTGACGCAGCGAGGTTCACAGTATGACTTTGATCTGTAGATCAGTTTTTATTGTTATTGATAGTAAATGCAGCTGCCAGGGAGCCGCTTCTAATCCCACCAAACTGACTCCCATGATGTTTACTGATGTTTACTGACCTACAGGGTTCTGATCCGGACCCTGGTGCGATCCTGAAACTATGAAACTGTGAGGTTCATGTGAGGTTCTGCTGTTCCCATGTTTCCCATGTTGCTGTCTGTGTTTATTGTGTTATGGTGTGTTGATAATTTGTGCATTCCTGTATTATCCTTTTGTGTTGCACATTTCGATGTTTTTTTCCTCGCTACCTAGCCTGACCTGTCTCCCAATGTGATGTTTGTATTGTATGTACGGTCGGCAAGGTCTGTCATCTCGGTTGTGGGCAAAAGACCTGCAACTGACAAATAAAGGCTATCTCTCTCATCTTTCAGAGCTTTTCCCCTTCAAACACATCACTGTGCACTTCTGTGTTAGGAGTGTGCTGTTGTTCTGTTTGTCTAAAATTATGTTGAATATCAGACGATGTTTTACGAGGATTCAATGCAGAAATCCAGAAACTATTCATCGTCACAGAAACCAGCCCGCTCACTCGAGAATCACGTTTAACCTCCAAAAACTGAATGTGTCCTGGCTTTTCAGTGACAGTGAACTCGACCTCTGTGGGCTGTGAGTTTGCTGGAGTTTCACAGAAGAATGACGACTTTTTCTGACAGTTAAGTCATTAAAGAAGCTCACTGTCAGACCACGATAAAAATAACACTCACACTTCTCCTGGGATGGATTCACGTGGACCTGGTTTAATAACTGAATAACTTTACAGACACATCAAAGTGTGAAAGTTAACTTATATAATGTAGTGTTTGAGCAGCTGCTTACTGCAGGGTGCCACGTCCTTACTGTTTTAAGCCCGACACCCATCGTTGGCCGTCGGTGAGCGTCCTCCAAAGTGAGCCTTTGTGGGTCTGTCATTTGGAGGTCTCCAAAAAGGTCTCCTCTCTCCTCACTTGCAGCTTCCATGTCAGGGTTTGTCTGGCGATGTTGTTTCCTGGTTTCACTGAGCCCAGTGGCGGATCTAGAAAATTTTACACAGGCGTGGGGGGCAAGAGGTGAAGCCACGTATGTGTAAATCTCCCCTGTATGTAAATGGAGTCAACAAAATATCCACAGAGACACTTTAAAACTATTTATTGCATCATTTCAGCCTGGGGGCGGAGCTCTACAGTGGATGAGCCTGCCCCCTTCTTTTTACATCCATGAAACTTTCATTAACACGACGTGAGTGTAAAGGTCACGGTGGTTACTTCCTGTATTTGCTGACGTCACTCAGCTAGCACTGTGCTGCTGTATGTAACATGGCCACACTAACGGTTCAGTCACACACTAAGCTCGGTTTAATTGAAATGTTATCGACAGGTCAGAGCAGTCCCGTGGATGTTGCAGACGGCCTTTACTGAAATCACACCAAAACATTTTGACACCATGAGTCTCTTCAGCAGCCTTAGAGGTTTTTAAGATTACCCCAGAGCTGGAGAAACCACGCTGTTTGTATGTTGGGCTGCTGTATGAACACCAGGTGAGCGCACCTGCTCTCATTCTCACTTTCATGCTCGCTGAGCATCGTTCTTGTCAGTCAGATGCTGTGAGAGTGAGATTTGCCATCTGTGTGTCAGGACTGCCTGCAGGAGAAAAAACCCTTCTCAGTCTCTCTTCAGTCGCTTTGCGATGTGCGAACATCACGATTCAGCAAGTCTGAGGATTATTTTTGTTTTGATGCCGACTTTCTGAAATGACAGAGTTTCGTTACAAATTTGCAGTTCATGCTGGAGCAGCCACTTCACAGCGGTTTAGTGAATTTAGACCTCAACTTCAGATTCTGCAGGTGCTCATTGGACAGTTTCTGTGTGCTCAGCAGAGCGGCCTCAGAGTCCTGTACTCCCAACTACTTCCTGTCTGAGGAGGGCAGAGGACACCAGGGAACCAGCTACGTCCAAAGATCAAGACTTTGTCATTTTTAAAGAGATCAATAAGAACTAACGATTCAATGCAGAGAGGTCTGATAACACATAGTGAGCGAAGAAGAAGCACCCAGTGCATCATGGGAATCCCCGGCAGCCTATTGCAGCATAACTAAGGGAGGATTCAGGGTCACCTGGTCCAGCCCTAACTATATGCTTTAGCAAAAAGGAAAGTTTGAATCTTAACCGTAGAGCCAGTGTCTGTGAGTGTGGAAACATCAAGTACACGTTATAGTAATTTTTTACTGCTCAGTTATGATGAACCGCTCCCATTTCATAATCAGTGAATATGTGAATCCGTCACATGAGGATTACTACTAACAACAAATGACATCAGCCACAAACAAGCACACAAGGATCTATAACCAGGTTCCAGAAACGTCGGGACGCTGTGTCAATGAATAAAAACATAAAGCCTGATCTCAGAGATTCATATCTGATTCACATTTATTCACATTTTTTTAATTGTACACAACATCCTGATGTTTTTGTTACTGGTGTTGCATTTTCATCATTGGCAGACTGGAGACACGCCCATCTTTGCAAACAATCATGTTTGTGAGGGACAGCCAATCGGAAGACACTGGCCCAGTGTCAGATAAAGAAGGATTATTTTGGGCTGTGAATCATGCAAAGCTGATCTAGTAGAGTTGAAGCCTAGAAATATGGAGTTAGTCCTCTTGAATCTTGGTCTGGTGCTTTAGCCTCACCGTGCTGTCTCTAGGCCCGTGGTGTGAACCACATGACCTGTCGCAGGTGTGAGTCACATGACCCGGCGCTCCTCTGGCGGCTCCCGCACCAAGGCGAGCGGCTCAGTGTCATCGTGTGCAGCTCCGAGCGTCTGGCAGCACTCATTGCTCAAATGAGTGCTTCATTATATTCTCTCTGATAGCCGAGCACAACTGAGTGAAATCCAATAGCACAATTCAATTATGCTGTGATGTGGGGACAGATTTGCACTGAGAGCATTTCCACTGGATCCAGACACAGAGCTCTCTGTCTGACTTTGTCAGATTTGAGTCATTTATCAGATATTTTGGCTCGGCGAGCGTCCTTGAGCGCTGAAGTCGCTCAGAGTGAGACCGTCAGCCAAATGTCTGAAGAATCCAAATGGGAGAACGGCATGCTGTGTGATTCTGATGTTACGGAGGCTCATTTTTCATTTCCTCCAAGGTCGCGTTCCAGCTCCAAGCTGGTGAAACACAATCGTGAGGTACCGAGAGACCCCGGCCGGCCTAACGGACGACCCCGATCTCAGTGAGCTTTTGTGTCAGCGCTGCAGTTCCTCCGACGTCCAGCAGAGGCTCCAGCAGTGAGTCAGACTCCTATGTTTAACAGTCCAGCTAACCGCTGTCCTGGAGCCACGTTCGTGCTCACATCATCATCAGCTCAGAGCGCTCGCTGTGCTCTCAGCGTGCGGCCGCTCTGCCGCTGAGCATTATTTTTCATGCATTTCCCCCCAGTTGTGTAGAAGCAATAATAAATGATTATGTGTTGTGTGGATTATTCTGAAGTTGTCCTTCATTATTTTACCACCTGCACACAATAAATATAATTACCTGTGACTCATTCTCGGCTTCCAGGCCTTTTTTAAAAAAATCAGTGAAAGGCCAAAGAAGCCGAGCGAGCCGAAGGCTGTCACCGCTGAAGCCCTCAGACCTTCGTCAGCAAGCTGTGACTGGATCAGTTGTGTGAGACCCTCATTAATCGCCAAAACACGGACGTGGATCAGCAGCTCTGCGGGCAGAGCCGCTAGTTACCACAGTCTTATAGGCACGATCTGATATCGTCGTGTTGGTGTTGTTCCCAGATCATCATACTAAATGTTCCAGGATCAACATTGCAAGTGACCAATCAGAATGTTGTGATGTTCGGGAAAAAACGGCGTAAAACAAAAAACTGTACTTAAGCTGCGAGAAACTGCCTCTGTCCGCCGATCAATGGACCCTGACTCTTTAATAAACAGTAAGCAGAATTGATATTGTCCTTGCAACATTGGAATTTCATAAATGCACGAATGGCTTGGTGTGCAAAAGAATAACGTCACAACAATGTGATTGGTCAGTTGCAATGTTGATCCTGGAACAACATTTGCATGATGATGTGGGAACAACACCGACACGACGATATCAGATCATCCGTCTTATAGGTGTGTTTTTGTCCACAAACAGCTTCCTGAACTCACCACAGTTACACCAGCTGAAGGACACAGCTTCATCTCTACAGTTAGGAGGCATTTTATGTGAATGATAAAAAGAGGCTGTCAGGGTTTCTGGGTCTTTGACCCAGTATTCTTAGTTCATGTTCACTGTTTATCTACTGCCTGTTCCACTTCCTGTTTTATTGTGTTAGCCTTGGTCTGTGTGCATTATGTTCAGTCCTCTTCCCATTATCATTAGTTCATTATGTTCAGCTGTGTACTCACCGGTCTCTCATTATCATCATTATCACCAGTCTGTGTATTTAAGCCCTCTGTTCTACCCATTCAATGTCGGGTCATTAATGATGTATGTCAATGTCGTCTGTATGTCCAGTCAGTCAGTCAGTCAGTCAGTCCTTTGTTCGTTCAGTCAGCCAGCCATTTCCTCCCTCTGTACGGTTTGCTCACTCCTTCGGCAATAAACATCCACCTTCATCTACCTGCCTGTGAGTCCAGCGTTTGGGTCCTCCTTCTCTCATCCACGACACTACCCTTGACAGAGGCAAGCCAAATCATTCCTGTAAAAACGATACAAAGAGTGCAGTGACCAGAGTGAAAAAGCAGCCAGTGTCCCACAGAACAACTTTAACAAATTATAAGAAAGTCTGGCTCCTTGGAAGCAAAATCTAAAGAAATGAGGGGCAAGACTTTTGCACAGTCCTGCGCATTGGCATGAGTGTGTGTGGCTTGGCAGCATTCAGAGACCTCCAGCCGTCCAGCGTCAGCAGCTCGACATTAAACAGCAGCATCATGAGCACGGCCTCGGTTGGTTAGCTCATCAGATTATAAATTTCCAGGTGCAGCTGATGGTATTGCAGCACCTCAGGGAGCTACACTTATCAGCTGCTACAGGCATCATCTGCTAAACTCTTCCCTAACAGATGTGGAGTTCAGGTTTTATTCACACTGACGTGATCTGCTGGATTTCAGAGGGGCAGTTTCTGCAGACGACACAGCCTCAGTCAGCCTTCAGCTGAAAACACAACGTTTAATTCAGCTTCCCACCCTATTGCTGTGTAAATCAATGCATTGCATCATGCATTTTAATAATAAAGTTACTTTAACTTTTCCTTTTGAAAGTTTTGTCAGAGGGAAACAAAGAGAAGCCAAATAACTTCAAAGAGGAAAAAGATTTGCATTAAGAAAGAAAAAACCTAAACAGCCACAAAGAGGCTAAAGATGCCTTCAAGGACACGTGAAATGACCACAAAGAGAGCTGTAGTAACCACGAGAGGACATAAGGCCACAAAAGAAACAAAGAGACGTGAAATGATCCAAGGGAGATGAAAACGACCACAAAGACTGAAAAAGATTCATAAAAACCCCACGAAGAGCAACAATACAACTATAAAGTCCTCAAAATGTCCTCCAGGGGACAGGAAACAACCACGGAGACACCAAAACCCACAAAAGTCACTAATAAATATCAATCAATGAACCAAACATCTATGAGCAAACAGCTCACAGGTTGCTGCTCAGCTGCCCGTCGGCTGCATCATGAACGCATGAATCCTCTTCCCTGTGAGCGCAGCGTTGGCTTTACTCCCCGCCAGCTGCTAATTGACATCGTCAGGCCGCTGACAGACCACGTCGGCCTCAGAGGACTCGAGCAGACAGAGGCTGGGCGATCAAACACTCGGCGTCACCTCGCATCGGCCGTGTCTGCGTAAGTTGCACTTGAACACATCACAGAGACATCTGAGGTCCTGATGTGACTCTGAGTGAGAGGGAACGCTGTCAGTGTTCTGTCAAAGACAGAGCAGCCGATCGTTTTCACGCCGTCAGACGCCTGAAAGACTTCAAACGGGGAGGTTTTAATCCGCCGCATTAGAGCTGCAGTGATGGACGACAGCATCGCATCCTTCATTCAACTATTTGAGGGTGTTTATGGGGGGCGTGACTCCACTCACGCAGCTTTGCATGATCCACAGTTCATAATAAGCCTCCTTTAATTCAGCTCCTCTGTTCTTCTTCTTTCTGAAACAAGCATTTTAACTACTAATGTTGGCTGACTTTCACAAACACACGGTTTGAATGGGTAGTGTGTCTGAGATGACCATATAAGGACGTTTCTTCTCCATGACATCATCCAGATCCAAGAGTAGAAAAAACGGATGACCTGAGTGTTGAGAGCAGTGTGCAGCCTGGGCTCTGCAGGAGTGCTATAGACACATCCATCTCATCTTTGGAAACATTTAATATGAACATCCAGCAGCATAACAAGCCTGCAGCCTGACAGAAGTGCTGCAGTAACATATGATGCAGAAATCTGTGAATAAACACAGTAAACGACCTCAAAAGTGCAGTTTTCTGTTTTCGACTTTTACCCTTTGGATGTATTTTTAATATTTGAGTGTCGTGATGCTGAAGTGTTAGTGGAGCTGCTCGCTGCCCGCCGGGGAACAGTAAATAAATGCACGCAGTTATTATCTATTTCTTTTTACTAGTTTGGAGGCTGAGCAGACAGACCGCCTCCTACTGTGATTCAGCAGTCAGCGGAGGCTAACGCTGCAGACTCTGAGCTCAGCTGCTCACTGTTTTCAGGACCTTTGCTTCTTCACGGTTTCCCTGCACAGGACCTTTCCTGCAGAAACACCCACCGGCATCCTCGAGCCAAGCACACCAAACCCACACTGGAGATGCTTTTACGTCTTAAAAGGAGGGATTGCATAAGCGCAGGAAATACATGTGGTGTCACGGCTGAACTGAACCGTGACTGCATCGAGCTGTCACACGAAGGTTAGTGGAGGAGCGTGTGGGCAGGAGACCGCTGCCGGGAAAATAAAAACGATGCTCTTTTTACTGCGACTCCGTGCAGGTGAATTACTGCGTGGCTGATCTCTGCACTGTTAATATTTTGATGCGGGGGGCTCAAGCATAAGGCCCGGGGCCCAAAATCGGCCTAGCAAAGACTCCAATCCAGCCAATGGGAAACTTGACTTTGGAAAATGTGAAGGCGAGCCTACATTTAGGATGTTTTAATGTAATTTTACAGTTTTACAGCTTCAGAAATGTCTGCTTTCTGTGAAGCAGCAGGCTTTTACTCGGCCCTGAACATCTTAGAAATATGGTCTCTAACCAGATTCTTACTCTGGATGGCATTACCTTGGCCTCCAGTAACACTGTGAGGAACCTTGGAGTCATTTTTGACCAGGACATGTCCTTCAACGCACATATTAAACAAATATGTCAGACTGCTTTCTTCCATTTGTGCAACATCTCTAAAGTTAGAAATATCCTGTCTCAGAGTGACGCTGAAAAACTAGTTCATGCATTTATTACTTCCAGGCTGGACGACTGTAATTCATTATTATCAGGAAGTCCTAAAACTCCCTGAAAAGCCTTCAGCTGATCCAAAATGCTGCAGCAAGAGTCCTGACAGGGACTAGAAAGAGAGCAGATTTCTCCTGTTTTGGCTTCCTGTTAAATCCAGAATTCAAAATCCTGCTCCTCACATACAAGGTCTTAAATAATCAGGCCCCATCTTATCTTAATGACCTTGTAGTACCATATCACCCTATTAGAGCACTTCGCTCTCGCTCTGCAGGCCTACTTGTTGTTCCTAGAGTATTTAAAAGTAGAATGGGAGGCAGAGCCTTCAGTTTTCAGGCCCCTCTTCTGTGGAACCAGCTTCCAGTTTGGATTCGGGAGACAGACACTATCTCTACTTTCAAGATTAGGCTTCAAACTTTCCTTTTTGCTAAAGCATATAGTTAGGGCTGGACCAGGTGACCCTGAATCCTCCCTTAGTTATGCTGCAATAGACGTAGGCTGCTTGTAGGATCTACTGTACAATATAAAGCACCTTGAGGTGACTGTTGTTGTGATTTGGCATCGGCTCTCAGGACTGAACCTCTGATCTTTAGTCCAGTTTAGATACCCTCATAAATACGTCCTCAGTAACAGCAGCTGCAGTCCAGGTGTGCAGGGAAACTCCTCTCCTCTTATTTACTCTCTCCGTTCCTCTTATCAATTCTTACTTTATAGCCCAGATTAATATTTCAGAGCAGAATGACCTGAAGGAACAACATCCTAAAGCATGCAGGGTTGAAGAGCAAAGACCTTGTTGGTTGAAAGGCGAAGCAGAGGTCTGTCAGTTCTGATGGAAGAGGTGGAGAAACCAGAAAAACCTTCCTCCACCCCTCTGTTAGTTACTGATGGCTGCAGAGCAGGGTGGAGCTGATCTTCAGTCGTCTCTTTGGCTGACTTCTGTAGCGTGGCTGCGAGCAGTAATGACCCCGCTGTAACACCAAAAAGCCTCTTCTGACTACTATACATGAGACAATAAGGGCACTGATGTTCCCACTGGAGACCAATTTTGAAGGCTTTCATGATAATTGAGAGTGAGAACATCATTATGTCTGAGTGGGCGATCAATGGCTTTTCAAACCGGAGCGATTTCTTGTTGGAAAATGTGGATGATTTTATAGCCATGAGATACACAGCGCTCTGACTGCAGAGGAAAGGTCCTGATTATTTCTGGCCCTGGAAACAATCAGTCCGAGGACGAAAACATGCACAACACAAGAAATCGTTTCAGGCTTTAAGTTTCAGGCAAACCAGACTAACAGTGAACATTTATACTGTGTTAGTCGTGACCACAGGGAGGTGTGGGGAGCTGCCCCCGATCCAGACACGGAGAAATGAAAACGTTGTTCACAACGGGCGAATCGTCTTTGCAGGCCAAAGTCTTCCAGTCGCTGTTTCAGTGTCCGTGAAGGTGCAATCCAAACGTTGGGACAGACAAACCAAAAGCATGAACTGACTTGGCAAATCTCCTGAGTTTGAAGACCTGACAGATGTTTCAGGTACAAGGGGGCGTGGTTTCAGTCCCACTTACACCCACATACTCACTGATGCTCACAAGCTTTGCAGCTGTCAGTTTCCCTTCGCCTATGAGCACAAGCTGCTGCAATGAATAGAGTAAAAGAATAACGGAGGTTCCTCTGCAGAGCGTCTCAGCCTCGGCGATGGGGCGAGGAGCCCAGGAGCAACGCCGTGGAGCGATTGAGCCTCTCGGCTGGAAAAGGAACACCTGGTTATCGCTCCGACCGGGAGGAGGTGCCAAAGAGAGGGAGGTCTGGGAATCTTTGCCTGGACTGCTTCCACTGGGACAAACAGCAGATGCAAATACGTGAGAGCTGACATTAATACTGATCAGGGTTAGAAACTGGTCAGGAAGAAACGAGGAAACTGCAAAGACTTTGTGCCAAAGATGTCTGGCTGAGTATCGATGAAGCTCTGGGAATTAAATCGAATTTACTGGATCTGTTCAAAATCATCCTTCCTTTATTTATTATATTTATTTGTGTCTCTGTGCAGTCTTCACTGAAACTCCTCCACTGTGAGCTTTCATTTTCATTCGGGAGCTTTGAGAAATGTGCAGATTGGGCTGAAAAAACACGGCAGTTACTTGGAACAACTGCAAGCCAGAAAGCTGGAATGTGGGAACAGTTAAGGAATCTCCAACAGTCGGAGCACAACATTAAAAAACCCGAATAAGAGTTATGTGAGTTCATGAGACACGACGGACCAACAGGCTCTTGTACGTCTGCACTCTGAGTTTGAAATGTTTATCTCTGCATAACTTTTATCAGCATTTTGATCTTTGCTGATTTGTCTGTGTGACAAAAACAAACAGCAGGAACTCGTCGTTTTCTTTGCTTCAGATAAAAAAGACGTCGGTTTAAACCATCACCGCAGTGCTGCAGCTGTCTGTGCTACAGGTGTGCTTCTGTTAGCTCCTTAAACGGTCCTTCAGATATGTTGAATACAAAGCTGATCATCTTATCAGAGCTCGTTACCTCGTTGGCTCACGTCGCTAACACACGGCGGCCTGCAGCACAGACTCAGCATCGAGCCTGTGCACAATCACGTTTCTGTGACTGTAACTGTTAGTACCGCCACAGCCTGGCAAACCTCACAAACATCCTTTCCCTTCGCTCCCACGGGAGGACGTGTTAGTGACTGATTCGGGTTTTCATTCAGACTCGGGAGGTTGGATAATGAGAGTATAATTGCATGCAAAAGACAGGGAACAGCAGTAATTGGCACCTGATATCCCCTCTTCTCCTCCTCCGACAGAGCGGGATTTGAATAATCTTGGCAGCGGGGCGCACACACACCCACAGATAAGTGCTTCTCGAGGAAAAGAGCCGGAGGTGTCGAGATAAAACAGAAAGAAATGGAAAATGACACATGCAGGCGCTGATGGACACTAAATCCTTTCAAACGCTCTCTGCAGCCTTTACATTTATTGCTTTTCCCGCCGCTTTGCTCTAACGTATGAATGGCGGTTGGAGCGTTTTTACGGAAGTGTTGGTAACGCGGGAACAAAAGCCCTCATCTTATTTTCTCTGGATGCCGATAAGAAGCCGACATGAAATCTGAGTGCAAATGCATCAAAGTCAAGAGGGGAACACAGACGTGTGCAAATATGAAGAGACGGGGAAGAAGAGACATCACACGCACACGTGTGATCAGTGCGTGAAGCGTGGGATCGCCATCGTTAGCAGCTCAGCTGAAAGCTTCCAGAAACTGTCGTCGGGTGTTAGAGCTGAATTTCCCCCCAAAGGTTCACCAGTGTTCTGCTACAGGCAGGGGCGTGTCCAGACTGAAAGTAGCCACTCTTTGCTTTGTTGACAGCGCTGCAGACTCTTGGCCAATGAGCTTCATGATGTCGTCACCTGACATGGTTTCACCTCACAGGTGTGCCTGCCAGGGTTCGTTGGTGGAGTTTCGTGCCTTCTTAATGACGTTGGGACCATCAGTTGTGTTGTGCAGAAGTCATGTTGGTGCACAGCTGACAGCTCGGTTTGACAACTATTAGAATTCAATCAGCTGAGTAAAGAGAAACAACATCATTACTTTAAGGACTGGAGGTCAGTCAGTCTGGAAAACTGCTAAAACGTTGAATGTGTCCCCAAGTGCAGTCGCAACCATCAAGACTACGATGAAACTGTGACATGAGGACGCCCCAGGAAAGGAAGACCCAGAGTCCCTCTGCTGCTGAGGATACATTCATCCGAGGAATCACAAGTTAGCAGCAGCTCAGATCAGAGCCCAGATAAATGCCACACAGAGCTCCAGTAGCAGACACATCTCTGCATGTTCAGAGGAGACTGTGGGAATCAGGCCTTAATGGTCAAACAGCTGCTGAGAAACCACGACTGAGGAAAAGCAACAAGCAGAGATTTGTTTGGTCTGAGAAACACGAGGAGGACATTAGACCATCTGTGCTTTGGTCTGATGAGCCCACATCTGAGACCTTTGGTTCCACCTGCCGTGTCTTTGTGCGACGCAGAAAAGGTGAACGATGGTCTCTACATGCATGGTTCCCACTGTGAAGCATGGAGGAGGAGGTGTGATGGTGTGGAGGGCTTTGTTGGTGACGCTGTTGGGGATTTATTTAAAACTGAAGGCAGACTGAACCAGCATGGCCACCACAGCATCCTGCAGCAACACGCCATCAACTCATTTATTTTTCAACAGCACAACGACCCCAAACACACCTCCAAACACCATTTATGTGGAGTGAATAAAGCGTTGACCTCAGTCTGTGATTTCTCTGGATTATAAAGTCGAAATACTTCACACACTTTGTAAAACAATTTTTAAACCGGATCTTTTCCCCTTTACGCGTGTGTGCTGCTGTGTTCAAGTCTTCTTCTATATTTACCAGTTTAACACTACTAAACATTTTTTAAAGACAAACTCGTGCTGCATTCGCCTCCCAGAGCACGCGAGTGTTGTTTCTGTCACTCCCACAGCAGAAACACTCCCAGCAGTGTGTGACAGAAAACACTGTGTCAGAAACAAAGGTGTGTAATGCTTCACAGCGAAACTCTTTGTTGTCATCTGTGCAGCCTTAACAGTATTTGAACCGAGCGTGCTTCAGTGATGATGATGCAGGTTTGTAACAAACCGAACAGTCAGAAATGAACCGACCTCCATCCCAGAAGGATGACACAAGCCTTCAAGCAGCTTTGCATGATTTACACTTCAGAATAATCCTTCTTTAACTGATGCCGGGCCTCAGCCTGTCCAATCTGAAACAAGCAATTCTTAGCTCCTCCTCCTTAAAGGCAACTTACCTTTGATTGGCTATCCCCAACAAACAGAAGACTTGGTGGGCGGGGCTTCTGTTCCTGAGATGACAGCACAGCAGCACTGTGTTTCCGGACGGGGAATTCTTACTGAATATTCATAGTTTTTGATCCTCCTCGCTGACAGAACTCGGGCAGAGAACAACTCGCCCATCAACATGTGGAGACAGAATAAGACCGCATGGAGCTTTTCAGTGAGTCAGGTCAGCCCGACACACAGAAGCAGACAGACATCACACAGATCCAAGAGGCCGATGCAGCCTGAGCTCACGATTAGAAACATTAAATATGAAGAGGAGATACATAACAGGCAATGAGGAGCAGCACGAGGATCTGCTGATGGTGACGATGTTCCTCTGTTCATCACAGATGTTCTTCCTGTGTCTGCTGCTGGTTGGATTAGCACGCCGTCACAGGCTGCACCCGTTCGTTGTAGGAGGTGCGTTCACGAGTGCGAGGCCTCCTTTGTGCCCGTGTGGACGTCTCGTTGCAGTGAATGCTAAAGTGTGCTGCGGTGCTTCTGTCAGGATGAAAGCCGCCTTGCTGCATGTGGCCGTCACATTTGACGCTAAGTGAAATATCTTTGTTCCGTGCTGATAAGGTCAAAGCAGGTCTCTGAAAATCCATCTGTCAGCGAGTCTCTGGAGGACTTTCTGAATTACAGCACAGGAAGTCAATCAGAGTCAATCAGAGAACAAATGTTCTGACGGCGAGATGAAGGCAGGCCTATTTGGTTTTTTCTCTGTAAGGCTTCACTGTGGACGTCTATAGGTAAGAAAATGTATGGTTTCATTAGTGCATAATCACCTGAATGGAAGAATAATGTTTTCATTACCTCAGAGCGAGCCTGTACGTGTGAACAGAGAGCGGCTCCTCCACAGGCTGGGGGGGGGGGGGGGGGGGGGGGGGGTTTGTTCAAGTCGAGGAGCTGACTAGAAGTAAGAACAATGACACGACGCCAGCACTACGTCCAATCGGCTGCCCAGAAGTGGGCGTAGCCACTGTGATGTCACCCAAAGCTTTCTGGACACCTTGAAGGTGCAGTGCTGTTTTAATGAAGGGGCCGAGGTATCGACCCTAACCATTCACAGCGTGGCACCTGTAAGGTGATGACATCAGCAGGAGACATCAGCTGTTAGCGGCCAAGAACCTTTCGGAGGAATCGTCTTCGTTACCCATAAATATATCGATAAATATTGGCGTCTCTGATGAGCAGCACCTGCAGCACGTGTCATACGAGCTTCTTCATTTTGTCTCTTTGGAGGAAAATATAATTTGCAAACTGAACAACGAGGACATGAAACGCCAGCGACAGACGGATATTTGAATAATCATCAGTTTTGGGACAAGTTCACAAAAATCTTCCACAATATTAAAATGAAACAAACCAAACATGAAATGTTTCTTATTTTCACTTAAAATGATTCAAACACAGCTGCATAAAAGCCTCGATCAGCTCATTAATCTGCTGATTTCATTTGTGCAAAACTCTAAAGCAACAAAGCTGCAGAGAAATGTAGAAATACCTTTACTGCGGTGCTGAATGTACACTTTGGAGCATCTGTGATTATCACAAACAGGTTTATCACCCACTCGTTCCAATAATAAGCATAATAAACACAGAGTGACAAAGTGCTGTCATGTGAGTCGTTACTATTGTATCCATAGAAAAAGCATCAGAACATTTCCTTCCCTCGGCGCTGCACTCAGACTCATTTTCTGCCTCTTTGAGTTTCTCTCCTCCTGCTGTGTAATTCCAAAAAAGTGAACAGCAGGAGTGCAGATGAGCAGAGTCTGTAAATGCCACGCTACAGCTCGGGGAAAAAGTTAGAACAATTAACAAAAAGTGTTTATGTGACGAAGACAAAGTCTCAATCAGTTCTCAGTGATTAATATTTAGACTGGAGATGAAACTGCTCTGAAATCAGCAGCCTGAGCTTCAACGACCACGTTCTGTGACTTTGCTAAAGAGGTTTGTGATTCTGCTAATAATGCAGAAAGTGAAAGGGTAACTGTGACAGCCTGACCTGCTTCACTCTTCGTGTGTTTTTAAATCATTTCCTTAATAAACCCAGAAAGCATGAGCGCCTGTCTCTAACAGGCAGACCTACTGCCTGTCAGCTTACAGAGCTCCACAGGATTCACGTGCAGAAAAATGTTTGTGGAAAACTCTCAGGAAAGAAGGTGTTCGGCGCACCTTCATAAATGACGTAAAGCCGATACAGAGGTGTCGTCGTGGCAGATGCACACAGTGCATTTCCTGCACGTCGGCATGTGCAGGCATCGCTCCTGCATGCATGGATTTCTGTTTGTGGTTGTGCTTGTTTGAAGGAGCCGAGCTGAACCTTCCTGCTCTGGGACTTAAACGTTCCATAAAGGAAAGCTTTGTCACACGAGGTGAACGGACACTGATGCACGACGCACAGCTCTGTCAGTCACACAGTCACCGGTGAACGCCGTTCAGACTTATAAAGAGTCTGGGCATCACGCCGTCAGCTCGGGGTGAAGGGTCGGAGAGAAAAGCTGCTTTTTGAGCTCCTATTGAAAACTGTGTTTAAGGTTAGCGTCAAAATGTGATGGCTCACCTTTAGCTGGGAAAGAAAAATCAATATGCTTCATGAGAGAGCGCCGAGAGAAGGATGGCCTTAAATACCATCCATTCTACACCAACATAAAGCAGGAGCACAGGAGGAAATGCATGAGAAGCATCAGGGTGGACAGCAGCGCTGGCCTGGCCGAACGGGCCGGAGTTAACGCGCAGGTGTGACTTCACCTCCATCTGCGGCTGCTCCGTGAAGCTTAAAATGCAATTTGAGGAATAATCGCATCATTACGAGGCCGGGCGCTTATCGGCCGGCAGCGGCGCTGTTGATTATAGCCGCTGACAAAAAGTCAACAAAGAGCGAGTCGGGAGCTGGACCGCCATTATCCTTCAGAAAGGGAACCCGAGAGGAGCAGGAGGAGCTTTTGTCGAGTGTGCTGATTGAAAAGACCTCGCCGCGGGTCCTTTCTGTCCATTTCCCATCAGCTTCGCTGTCCTGCTGCTCTCCATTATCACCGCCGCAGCATGTTTGTCTCGTCTCATTGTTGCCTGGATTAATGTCCTGAGATGTGCAGGATGGCACACGGTGCCGGCGTCTTGGGAAGGAATTGTTAAACGCACCTGAATTCCTCCAAAGCGAGGCTTCTCTGTGTGTCCGTGCTGCCTGGATGGAGCTGGGTCAGTTCAGTCTGATAGAGTTCAAAGGTCACACATCGGCAAAACTCACATCGATCATCGCAGGTCTGAAGAGCCAGAAGTTTCCAGAGAGACGTTTTCAGCTGACTCTGGATGGAATAAAAACTCGAGCCTCCGTCGAGCCTCCGTCGAGCCTCCGTCGAGCCTCCGTCGAGCCTCTGTGGCTCTTCTTCCTTTCTCTCTTTTTTTTCTTTCGCCTGTCCCGTTTGGTTCTTTTGCATCAGAATTGTTGTCTAAAGGCAAAGAAAGATGCCCAACGGATTTACTTTACCAAATGGACCATCCCAGCCTTGCTGTAATGGTCTGTTTGATTCACCTTTTATTGTTTATTTTATTTATTTTTTATTTTCACTTGCTGGATACGGGACAGACTTGAATGAGGAAAAGAAAAGAGAGAAAGGAAGAGGGGAAAAACAGCGGGGAAGAGGGACGGGGATAAAGGGCAAAAAAACAAAAACCAACTAAATAAGCAGACAAAAAAAATACCTATATCAATCACCTGGATCACCTGCTGAGAAAGAAAAAAGAAAACAAGCAGAAGAGAACAAGAGTAATAGAATAAACAACATCACAATGATATATGGGAATATGACAGTAAATACTAAATGTTAAACATTATTGTGCAGCACATAAGATCAACAGAACACAGTGTGCTTTGAGGTAGGAGCCAAAAAGGGTGTAGTTTGTGGGTGTGATCACCCGTGTGTACACCTGTGAGCATGGACGCGCTTGTTTTTTGTTTTTTAAAAGGTTCCTTCATGTAATGATCTGCTAGAGGGTGTGGGGGGGCCACAGCCCCGTCCTCCAGGGCGTGAAGCAGGTGTGGAGGAGATCAAAACTCCAGACATCCAGAGGCCCCCAGAACACAAGAGACCAAGGAAGACCAACAGAGGGGCAGCTGCGCCACTGTCCCAGAAAGAGCTGAGGAGAGTCCCAGATGAGGGCTCACTCAGCAGCCGCGGAGCAGAAGCCAGGGGGAGTTGCAGTGACGCGCCCGTGAGCTCCGCCGGCAGCCAGCCGTGCCTGAGTGACCGAGCCCCAGGCCGAGAGGCCGGGGGCACCCCACCTCCGAAGTGGCCCGAGCGAGCCCCAGGCTCCAGGCCCCGATAAGCGGCCGCCAAGGAGTGAGCCGGTGTGTACCTGGACGCCCATCCCCGGACACAAAGAACCACCAACGCACCGACACCTGAGGGAGTCCGCCACTGGCAGGGGAAGTGGTGGGGGGAGATAGGCCTCCAAACCTTGGAGGGCCTGAGGTGTCCCCAGAGAGGTGGCGTCTGATACCCAACCTGACATATAGACACAGACATACAGGCACACACAGACACAAACATCCATTACCACCCTCATGCTCTCATATGCACTTACTCTTCTTCCTTTTTCTGCACTTGCTGTTTACAGAAAGTTTTTATGAGATCTTTTTTCTTACAAGATGGAAATTCCATCCAGCCAGGTCGGACTTATGGAGGCAAACTCCCGTCCTCCAGATTAAAATGTGGACGACATTCAAACCTTCAGTGAAACATCCTCCCACAGCACCGCCTCAGTTTGTGATCAGCAGTGTTGGGACTAACGCGTTATTAAGTAACGCGTTACAGTAACTACGTTATTATTGTGGTAACGAGCACGGTAACTAGTTATTATGCCAAAATCAGGAACGCGTTAGTCGTTACTGGGATTTAGATAGGGTCGTTACTCGTTACTTCGTGTGGTGGCATCGCGGAGCTTCCAAAGATTCAGTAACATTAGCAACAGGTGGATGAAGGAAAAGGGACACAGAAGGAAAAGAGACCCGAGGCGGCCGCCGGTCCGAGTGTCAGGTGAACTGAACTTCAGGTAAGAAGTTATGACCTGCAGTCTCTCTGGGTCAGATATGAACCAAGTTTAGGTGGAGTTTATTTTCGTTATGCTGACTTTTTCGTACTGCGTGCTAGCTAGCATGACGGAGTTTCTAAACAGCTGGGTGGTGCTATGATGTTAATGATGTTGAACTTTATTTTGTTCATAAGTTATTAGAGTTGCCAACCGTCCCGTCTGGTATTCAGAGAAAATATTACGCGTTTCTTATTGAGGTGAAAAGGAACAGTTTGTCCCGTAATTCAGCTACAATGAAAAAGACACAAAGCTGGAGTTACTCTGTGTCTTTGCTGCACAGCTGCCTCTTCTTCTCTCATTCTCCCCCCTCCCTCTCCTGTTTCTGCTTCAATCATGAAACTGATCAATGATCAGCTGATCGGCTCTCTTGTTTGTTTATCACTCACTTTGCGCCGAAAGAGGAAACCAGTGGATCAGAATCAGAATCAGAATACTTTATTGATCCCTGGGGGAAATTATTTTTTGTTACAGTGCTCCATTTTAAACCACGATGTCGCGCTAAACAACAGCAGCACGTTTAAGCTTGATCAGCTGTTGTTAGAATTTATTTAATATTAATTTCTAGTATCAGCTGATGTTTGCTGGAGCCACAGCTGTAAAGCTGCTGGTCATGATGTCGGTTTGGATATGTGGTGAGAGGGAAACATGAAGATGAAACCAGGAGATGTCCTTACTGGATCATCAGAGCTGAACAGGTGATGGAGAAACAGGTTTACCTTTTAGGTGACATGGATGAGTTGAAGTTATGAACTGTTTCTGAGAGACAAATAACACCAGGATCCTTTTTTAGGTAGCTGACAGCTGGTAACTGTGCAGGGGCGGGTCTAGCAAAGTTTTGCCAGGGGGGCCAGGTAGGGCATTAACAGGGAGAGGGGGGCACAAGGAAATACTTTTCTTTCTTATTCTCATTTAAAATGTCTCACTTTTAAAAAATAATTATCTGAATCTTACAACAAACGATTGATAAATTGATGCATATACACCATCAAAACCGTGTACATCACTGTCACAACAGTGTTTATTTTCATTCAAAGGCTTTATGGTTTTTCCTATAATGGTGGGCCAGTCTCTAGTCAAAATGCCCGGGCCAATTTTCTGTCCCAGTCCAGCCCTGTATGCAGCTCATCTGCAGTCTGGTGTTACCTACATCTTCCTATTCAGAAGGCAGAATTTCAGAGTTCTGAGTACAATCAAAGCACCACGACTGCAGTTTTTGTGTTGGATGTAAAAGGTGCACATGACGCTGTGACGTAGGCTAGAATCATGGCAGCAGTCAATGACGGTCCAGGCGTGGGATTTCTCTCATGGAAATATGCACATTATCTTTTCCTTTCTATTGGTTGGTGGCACAGTGCACTGTGGCAAGTAAGCAAGCTAGAAGACTGCAAAGTTATGGAAGCAACACATTAACAAGAGAATTCTGAGTAAAACCAAAGTTACTTTCCCTAGTAACTAGTTACTTTGAAAGTAACGAGTAACTTGAAGTAACTGAGTTACTTTTGAGAGAAGTAACTAGTAATGTAACTAAGTTACTATTCTAAAGTAACTTACCCAACACTGGTGATCAGTAACATCTTCAGTGACGTGACGCTAAGTTGGAGCTTCATACTCTGAATATTTGGATGCTCAGAGTTGGTTACAGAATCGAGCTGAGCGATCTGACCTGGAGTCAGACTGTGACTGTTGGATGTTTGAAAAGAACTCAAACACGTTTTTTATCCCAGAAGATTTCATCTCCTGTACTTAGTTATGAGTTATGAGAGGGCTTGAAGAAAAATCATTAACATTTGGCATCACTAAATAAAATGACTACATAAATTATGAGGTTCTGATGAGGTCGGGTACAAACTTTTTAAAAAAATATTTGTTTGTTCTTGTGTGACCTGACTCGGTAACATACCTGGATCAGGGACACAGGCTCCCGCCATCGACCCAGGCCTGCAGGAGGGGGGTCATTGCATGAATGAAACTGTGGGGTCTAAGGGGGTCTGTGGGGGTGGTTGAGTGGAAATCAGGCAGATCTGATCTCCAGCTGCATGGATGGCTTTAGGAATAAAACTGAAAAGGTCCAGGAAAACATCTCCAGTGCTCTCCACATGCCAAACCTGCATTATATTACGTGCACACATTTGTACTTGAATATACTGTTGAATATCCCACCAGTCTGAGACACACTCAGGGTTTGGTTATAATCCACGAATTAGCCAAAGGGGAAAAAGATCTGACAGAAAACTGAGAGATCAAAATGCATTAAATGTGAAAAGCTTATGAACATAAAACAGATCAGCTCTTAGACGCAGCAGGACTCATCGTCACCACTTCCTGTCTGTGTCACACAGGTAGCAGAGAGAAGAGTCCAATCACACTCTGGATGATGTAGCTGTAAATCAGCTGCTTCTGCATCTCCTCACCTGCCAACTGCGCTGACCTTTAATGACGAGCTGCTGTGTGCCTGATCGTCCTTTGATTAAAGGGAGCAAGAGAGACGGGATTAATTTGCCACCCACTGAGGTGAGAAAGGAAAGGAGGGAGGGAGGGGGGCTGATGAAGGCTGAGATAAAGCGTGGAGGAGTATTGATAGGGATAAGTAAACACAGAGATCAAAGTCGGTGCGGGAAAATCAATTACATGGAAAGGGCATAAAAACATCGATATGCCCTCCCAGAGTCCATGACGGAAGTTTCAAATTTAAAAACGTCTCTCCTGCTGAAACAAACTGAAGATATCTCTACATCCTCTGGGACCACTGATGCTGTAAATGTAATGAAGAAGATAAGAGATGATTCATTTATAATGCTGCAATAAGTCTTCTTGTTCCAGGACATTTAATCCTTGTTTTTAAAGCTAAACAGTCACTCAAGCAATAAAGTCTCTCTGTCATGAACCGAAGTTCCGAGCGCAGGCAGGACCCAGTAGCAGAACACACACACTAGGGTAGGAGCGAATAAAGAAAGTAATTTTTATTGCAACTAAAGGTGTCCCGTGAGGGTAGCCAGAAAAACAACGGATGAAACCAGACGAAACCGAGGGACCGCACAGGGAACGCCGAGAGCGGGGCTGTGAGAGGCTGTAAAACAAAAAGAGACAGATTACTGGGGTGCGGAAAAAAGGCAGCATACGAGGGAAGGTGGAGTGTGCGTCTCACGGTGATAGCCGGGCCGAGTGAACCAGAGGGGGGTGGAGCTCCAAAAGGGGTCGAGACGGCGAAGCTGAATGTGAACCAAATCTCAGGCGGACAGGTGGACAGGCAGGTGGCTCGAAAAAAAACACGCCGAGTTGTGATCTGGGTACACAGGGAAAAAAAACAGTGTTAGGTCCGATGGAGAGTTTGTCATACGAGTTCTTTTCCGCAGGCGTACGTTACCGCTGAGAGGCGACTACGGACTGGCGTGGAGCAGCAGGTAGGGCAGGATTAAATAGTCCACCTGGTGATCGCCTGGGATGGGATGCAGGTGTGGGGTTAGCAGCCACGCTCGTGGGCGTGGACATCCCAGCAGCACCCCGGACGCCGGGCCGCGGACCATGACACTCTCAGTTTGTCTTGATTCAGATTCAGACTGGGCAGCATCACCTCATCCCCCATCACACTGAACACTGGTGCTCCACAGGGGTGTGTACTGAGCCCTCTCCTGTACTCACTCTACACCTACGACTGCACAGCCACTAACAGCTCCAACATCATTGTGAAGTTTGCGGACGACACTACAGTGGTGGGTCTTATCACCAACGGTGATGAGACGGCTTACAGGGAGGAGGTCAGCGCCCTGACCCACTGGTGTCAAGACAACCATCTCACCCTCAACGTCGCAAAGACAAAGGAGTTGATAGTGGACTTCCGGAGGTGCAGAGAAGTACACACCCCCATCACCATCAACGGCGCTGCTGTGGAGAGAGTGAGCAGCTTCCGGTTCCTTGGTGTACACCTGGCTGAGGATCTTACGTGGTCAGTACACACAAACAAAACAGTGAAGAAGGCGCAGCAGCGCCTCTTCTTTCTCAGGAGACTGAAAAGATTCGGCATGAGCCCCCGCATCCTCAGGACCTTCTATCACTGTGCCATTGAGAGCATCCTCACTGGATGCATCACCACCTGGTATGGCAACAGCACCGCCTACAACTGCAAAGCTCTCCAGCGAGTAGTGCGGTGCTCTGAACGGATAATTGGAGGTGAACTTCCCTCCCTCCAAGACATCTACAGGAAGCGCTGCCTGAGGAAAGCGGGGAGGATCATCAAGGACTCCAGTCACCCCAGCCATAAACTGTTCAGACTGCTTCCATCAGGAAGGAGGTTCTGCAGCATCCGGTCCCGTACCAGCAGACTGAGAGACAGCTTCTTCCACCAGGCCATCAGACTGCTGAACACGTCATAGACACCTCAGCTTCACTACTGGAACTTCAACATTATGCACTCCACACTGTATATAAATGCCACTGTTTTGCACATATTCAACTCTGTATATTTTATATATTTTATTTATTGTTTACTCTATTTAATTTGTAAAATATGTGTACACACACACACACACACACACACACACACACACACACACACACACGTAGAAAAATATTTAGTATACACATCCAGAATTTTTTTTTTTTTTGCATACACTATTATATATTGTACATATATTTATTAGTTTCAGGTTGGCCATTCTTGTATTTTGCTCGTTTGTGTTGTTGTGTTTGCACATCTCTGTTGCTTGTGAAGCTCGCACACAAGAATTTCACTCACATGTGCTGTACCAATGTACCTGCACATGTGATGTGACAATAAAAGTGATTTGATTTGATTTGATTTGATTGACTCTATTTTACCTTTAACTTCAGACTGATAACTCTGCATCAGGGAATCCATCAGCAGCCCAGTCCGAGGATCAGGGTCACTAACTTTATGCTTTGGCAAAGTTTTAAACCTAATCTTAAAAGCAAAGAGTGTCTGTCTCCTGAATCCAAGATGGAAACTGAAAGCAGTCTGACATATTTGTTTAATATGTGCGTTGAAGGACATGTCCTGGTCAAACATGACTCCAAGGTTCCTCACAGTGTTACTGGAGGCCAAGGTAATGCCATCCAGAGTAAGAATCTGCTTAGATACCATATTTCTAAGCTTTTCAGGGCCGAGTACAATAACCTCAGTTTGATCTGAATTAAGAAGCAGAAAGTTAGTGGCCATCCAGGTCTTTATGTCTTTAAGACATTCCTGCAGTTTAACTCATTGGTGTGTGTTATCTGGCTTCATGGACAGATAGAGCTGGGTGTCATCTGCATAGCAGTGTAAATGTATGCTATGTCTTCTAATGATGCTGCCTAAGGGAAGCATGTATAATGTAAACAGAATTGGTCCTAGCACTGAACCCTGTGGAACTCCATAATTAACCTCAGTGTGTGAAGAGGACTCTCCATTTACATGCACAAACTGGAGTCTATTAGATAGATATGATACAAACCACTGCAGTGCAGTACCTGTAATACCTACAGCATGTTCTAATCGCTCTAATAGGATATTATGGTCGACAGTATCGAACGCTGCACTGAGTCCACTAAAGGACACAGAGCTACCATAATAAAGAGTTTACTGAAACACTGACGAGTGTCCTCGTGTTTACATCCAGCAGAAGCAGAAGGACGTGAAGTCGTACAAAGACCTGATGTATGGTGATCTAAATCTAAAAAAGCAGTTTAAATAGTTTAACTTTTTACCATGAATGAATACAGATGGGAAAATCTAATTTCAAGTTTAAAACGTCACTGAAATAACAGAAAATACGTGTAGATGTTAATCCACAAGAAATTAAATTATTTAAAATGACCAGAAGGTGACCAAACTGTTCCAACCATTAAATGACCCAGTGACATGATTTTGTTTCAAACTGGAATCCATGTTTAATGTCTCTGTTTGTGTTTGTGCACCCGTACTGCTTCCTTTATGTATTATCTTCTGATCTGTGTGATCTGTGTGTTTGTACACCTCTCTGTATTTAACCATTATTCATTATAACCAGTGTTGGGACTAACGCGTTATTAAGTAACGCGTTACAGTAACTACGTTATTATTGTGTTAACGAGCACGGTAACTAGTTATTATGCCAAAATCAGGAGCGCGTTACTTGTTACTGGGATTCAGATAGACTCGTTACTCGTTACTTCGTGTGGTGGCATCGCGGAGCTTCCAAAGATTCAGTAACATTAGCAAGTGGTGGAGGCCAGCAGGTGGAGGGAAAGGGGAGGCAGGAGGAGGAGAGACCCGAGGTGGTGAACTGAACTTCAGGTAAGAAGTTATGACCTGCAGTCTCTCTGGGTCAGATATGAACCAAGTTTAGGTGGAGTTTATTTTCGTTGTGCTGACTTTTTCGTACTGCGTGCTAGCTAGCATGACGGAGTTTCTATACAGCTGGGTGTTACTGATGTTGAACTTTATTTTGTTCATACGGTTAATTATTAGAGTTTCCAACCATCCCGTAAAAAACAGAATCGTCTGGTATTCAGAGAAAATATTACGCGTTTCTTATTGAGGTGAAAAGAAACACAGTTTGTCCCGGATTTCAGCTACAATGAAAAAGACACAAAGTTTGGAGTTATTCTGTGTTTACGCTGCACAGCTGCCTCTTCTTCTCTCATTCTCCCCCCTCCCTCTCCTGTTTCTGCTTCAATCATGAAACTGATCAATGATCAGCTGATCGGCTTTTCTCTCTTGTTTGTTTATCGCCCACTTTGTGCCAGAAAGAGGAAACCAGCAGATGTCGCGCTAAACAACAGCAGCACGTTTGATCAGCTGTTGTTAGAATTTATTTAATATTAATTTCTAGTATCAGCTGATGTTTGCTGGAGCCACAGCTGTAAAGCTGCTGGTCATGATGTCGGTTTGGATATGTGGTGAGAGGGAAACATGCAGATGAAACCAGGAGATGTCCTTACTGGATCATCAGAGCTGAACAGGTGATGGAGAAACAGGTTTACCTTTTAGGTGACATGAATGAGTTGAAGTTATGAACTGTTTCTGAGAGACAAATAACACCAGGATCCTTTTCTAAGTAGCTGACAGCTGGTAACTGTGCAGGGGCGGGTCTAGCAAAGTGTTGCCAGGGGGGCATGTAGGGCATTAACAGGGAAAGGGGGGCACAAGGAAATACTTTTCTTTCTTATTCTCATTTAAAATGTCTCACTTTTAAAAAATAATTATCTGAATCTTACAACAAACGATTGATAGATTGATGCATATATACCAGCAGAACAGTGTACATCACTGTCACAACAGTGTTTATTTTCATTCAAAGGCTTTATGATTTTTCCTATAATGGTGGGCCAGTCTCTAGTCAAAATGCCCGGGCCAATTTTCTGTCCCAGTCCAGCCCTGTATGCAGCTCATCTGCAGTCTGGTGTTACCTACATCTTCCTATTCAGAAGGCAGAATTTCAGAGTTCTGAGTACAATCAAAGCACCACGACTGCAGTTTTTGTGTTGGATGTAAAAGGTGCACATGACGCTGTGACGTAGGCTAGAATCATGGCAGCAGTCAATGACGGTCCAGGCGTGGGATTTCTCTCATGGAAATATGCACATTATCTTTTCCTTTCTATTGGTTGGTGGCACAGTGCACTGTGGCAAGTAAGCAAGCTAGAAGACTGCAAAGTTATGGAAGCAACACATTAACAAGAGAATTCTGAGTAAAACCAAAGTTACTTTCCCTAGTAACTAGTGTGAGATTATACATTACTTTGAAAGTAATGAGTAACTTGAAGTAACGGAGTTACTTTTGATAGAAGTAACTAGTAATGTAACTAAGTTACTAATTTAAAGTAACCCAACACTGATTATTAATCTCTGGCTCTCGTCCACAGCGTCCCAATCACTCCCAACCAATCACAGCAGATGGCCCCGCCCCTCCCTGAGCCTGGTTCTGCCAGAGGTTTCTTCCTGTTAAAACAGAGTTTTTCCTTCCCACTGTTTCCCAGTGCTAACTTAGTGGTCGTCTGATTCTTGGGGTTTCTCTGTGTGTGTCTGTAGGTCTGTGCCTAACAATATAAAGTAGTTGCTGAGATTTGATGCTAGATGAGTGAAAGTGAACTGAATTGATCTAATTAATTAATGCAAACAGGAGTTAGCCGACCCATCTGAGTCACAGTGTGACGCTGAAAGCAGGCGACAGGTTAGCCAACATGCGTCTCCATCAGCTAAGAGGAAAAATGAGACGAGCAGAAGCTGCAGCCCTTTGCTTCAGACCAGCTCTAACGAAACCAGCGGGTGATGTCACAACCTGCTACGACCGTCTTCAGATTCAGTGTGATCTGGACTGACAGTGAACGGAAAACTGACATCACCTTTTCCAGCTAACCCATTTAAACCAGTGAGAGGGAGGGACTGGCAGACAGAGGCCCACAGAGCTAAACTGAGCTCTGCTATTTTTGAGTGACCTGTTAGAAGTAAGAAAATGATATTCTTAACAAGAGTCCCCCTTTTAAAATGGGCTAATTGGCAGAACATTAAGCTGCTGGGAATTAAACCAGTTCCACACTTTCAGTGACGTCATCGCCCACAGGCGAGGCGGCATCACGGAACAGGATCACCCGGCTCAGATCCAAGGGCCCCAAGGTCAGGAGGAAGAAATGAATAATACGAGCAGAAAATGAGTCAAACTGAAAGTGAATAACCAGACACAGAAAAGGCTCCGAAAATAACGAACACAACTGGACTAGTAAGCAAAGCTATGACAAAGACACAAAAGGGCCATTTTCAAACCATTAACACCACCATGACCTGGATGACTGAGAAGCTGCACATCACCCTGAACTAAATCCCAACAATGAAGCAGAACAACACAACGAGACACACGATCACCAGAAAAGCAACAAGACTGACCAAGGATTTGAAAGGTTAATCAAAGACACAGCACGACCAGGAAAACTGGACAAAGATGGAAGCTACAAAACTACAAAAATGGAATCCGGAAGAAGCAGAACAGCAACAAAGAAGCAGAAAGACCAAAACGATGAGAAAAAGGGGCGATGGGGTGTCTCCACACTCGGCTGGGACTCGTTTGGTTTGCAGATGTGGAGGTGTTTGAGGCTCGGGGGCGTCTCATGCATCTGTATTTTATAATCCGCTGTGTGTGTGTGTCGCCTCCACGGTGGTTAAATCAGTGATGGTTAGGCTGTGTGTGCATGAAAAGATTGGACTGTATATAATCCCTCATAATCCACAGGTTTAAATGACGAGTGGCTGATTTAGGATGTTCAGTCATTTGTACAGTGCTAAGGAGTTTATGTTGTATGTGAAATCCCCAGCTGCTGTAGTAATTACCATTATGCTCGCGTGAGGAGGTTTAAACGCAGCAGCTCGCAGCACACACCGTTTATTTTCTTGGACTGTCTCCTGCACATTTGGCGTTCGCTAAACTGGTGCTTACATTCCTGCAGGCCCAAAGTAAATCACACGTTGGATAAAATTACATTTTTCGAGCATTTCTTTGGCTGGCTTTATGGTTTCTACTCCCGAGGGAATCTTCAACCTTTTAACCTGCTCTGCTGAGACGATCCAGCACCCGAAAAACACTTTGCCCTCAATCGCCCCACTCTGTCTGAAAGACTGATTTCGCACACTTGCCCATTTGTTCATATCGGCCCGTTTCTGCACATTTCTTTCATCGTCAGAGGCACAAAGCTGTGGAGCCACCGACCAAGGAAGATGCTACATTTAGCTAACTATCTTTAAAACCATTAACAACACATAAATAAGCCCGAGCACGTCACAATCAGCCACAGTCAAAGACTGTTCACCCAAAAACACAACTCTAAGAACACACACCAGCTGTGCTTCAACACAAGATGAGGAAGCTGTAGCTGCACAGGACACCTGCAGGAAGTGCTAAAGGTTTAGCGCCGCACTGTTGACTGCTTGGGTAAGATGGCCAGCTCCATTGCAACCACAGGAAATAACTCAATGGAGATGAAATAAAAACTCGATTTAAGAAAGAGTTTGCTTAAGTTAAAAAAATGGTATTCCCAACAATCAGATGGCCCCCTTTTAGGAACTATTGAGTTCTTCTTCTTCTTCCCCTTGGTGTTTGACCTCGACGTGTGAGCTAGCCGTGGATCTGACACACAAGCTGTGCACGCTTACTGGAGTTAGCCCCGCCCTAAAATCTCGCCCACTTCAAGTTCATTTTCTCTTAAACTTCTGTCCAATCATCCAGTAGAGTCGCCCCCTGCTGGACAGTTCAGTTCAGTTACATTTGCCATGTATGGCACCAAAGCAGAACAACAGTTGTTGAATATTGTACGGTAAAGATCCTTCGATAATACAGAGAAACAACAACAATCAGAGCGAGACCTCTGTGGCGGTTCTGGTTTCATTTTTTAAATCTACTTTAAACATAAAATCTGTTCTTTTTAGAAAATAAAGGCTCTCGTTTAGGATTAGAAAAGGATCCAAGGTTAGGGTTCAAATGAAACAATGTTTTTCTAAACTGTGTTTTTGCCTGTGAGGCTGACATCCTGCAGCTCTTCCAAAGGAGGATACCTGAGTTTGGAGGTGATCCTGGCTTTGATGAAGAAAAGGAGCGAATAGATAAGATAGATCTTTAATGCCACTGTTACAAGAACAATGAAAGACAGTTTGGCATCTCTGCATTAGCAGCATGTAGATTTTACATTATAATTACTTTAGAATAAAAGATACACAGGTATGTACAGCTGTATATGACGCACTCGTACCTGAACATGCTGCTTTTCCATGACCAGGTCTGTCTGTGTTTGGCAGACGTGCTGCTGAAGAGGATCTGTGGTGTGATGTTGACCAAACTAAAAATTATGGATATGGAAGATTTGCAGAGATTAGGATCACAGATGGTGTCCACAGTTCTTACAAACTGCAAAGACTCCTCCAGGTGATACTCGGCTGATCGCTGTACCTGCTGAGGAGATGTTACAGGCTGTTGTAGAAGAACAAAATGGCCTGACGTTGTTAACAAGACAAACCAGACACTCCCTGCTGCTTTTCTCCTCACTACAGTCGAGCGCTGCCACATCACAGGTGTTCTAACCTGATGATTATCCTTCTAATATTGTACTTAAAAGTTGGAACAAGAGCTCTGCAATTAAAAAGTAGCTATTCTGAACAAGTGAACCGTGAGTGCTCCTTCCTGAAGGCTGGTTTCATTCGTCTGCGCCTTCCACGGGTGGATTTTTGCACATTTATCAAAGATTCAAAGCAGGAAAGAAAACGAATTTCATAGAAAGGCCAATAACATTATTACAATAACAGAAACAAATATTTGGAGTTCTCAGTTATTCAAACAAGATAATCATGAACAAACTAAAACTTGTCAGTGCATCATCAAAACCACCCATCCATCCTTCCTTCCATCCTTCCTTCCTTCCTTCCTTCCTTCCTTCCTTCCTTCCTCGCTCCGTCTACCACATGTCTGGGTCCAGGTTTTAAGAGCAGCCGTCTAATCAGAGACTCCTGGACCTCCTTCAGTTCTTCTTGAAGGACACAGAGTTCTTTCCAAACCTCCTTCTTCTGGCTGCTCCCTGCAGGGATCTCCTCACCCCTTCCCTACCACCCCCCTCTGTCACACCAGCTCTTTGTGCTCTTCTCCTCCTGCCTGGCAGCTCCATCGTATCCACCCTCCCTCCTCTGCACATGTGCAAACCATCTCAGCCTCATGGACTCATTTCTGATCCTGCTCACTCTCAGTGAACATCTGACCAGCTTCAGCTTCAAACCAGCTGAGAGTAATAATCCAGGGTCTCCTCCAGTTGAATATCTCTGAAGCACCTGACCTAGAAGAAGCCCAGCAGGTGTCCTGGTCAGATGATGAACCAGCTCAGCTTGGTCCATGCGGAGGAGGAGCAGCACTGGACTTTCTGCAGCTCGTGTCATCAAACTCATTCACAGATATTTGAGGTCATTCGATGAAAGATGAAACAACTTTTTTAATTCTGCTGCTTTTCAGGCCCCGGGTCACATTCATTTAATTACAGGATTTTAGTCGTAACAGCTGGAAATGTCAAATAATAACAGCTTATTTTGCCCGGCTGTTTTCCATCACGTTTCAGCCAGTTTGATGGTGTAATGGATTCTAAATTAAAGCCTCTGTAGCCTCACAAAGGCCCAATAAAACCAGCGATCTGACTCCATGACCTCCCGATGGTGGCGAGGAGGAGAAACATCGACTGTGAGCCAGACTGTGAGCTCTGCGCTGAAGTGTTTGGAAAAGGAGAGAGAAGAGCTCATCAAGCACAAAATGACCTGCTGGGGTTGAAATGAACGACTTACTTTTACAGTCAAAGATCACAGAGGCGTTCCAGCTCCACTGAATCCACTTCAGATCTGCACCCATCACATTCTTCTGACAATCGCGAACCGGCATCTCTTGAGCGTAAATCCAGGTTAAAAATGAACAGACTCATGACGTGCATCATCTAAACTCTGATGTCACATCCTTTGAAGGAATCTGCCATAACCTCAAACCATTAATATCGATGTCTGGTAATTTGTTTATGGTATAGATACAGTTTACTTACTTGTCAGCAGGTTCAATCGCCTCCCTCAGGAGGGTGGTGTGTCACCACAGTGCAGCTCTTTGTTCTCACCCCTGCTCCGACGTCTACGCCGCTAGATGTGTCCGACAGACCGCTGTCCGTCCTCATCAACGCTGCCCAGCAATAACAGGGCAGGGATGCTGGGAATCTTCTGCACCCTCCCATGAGTTTCCCCAGAGCCCGAGGAGGGCACGACTGATGGGCCTCATGGTCTGCCCGCCTGTATCCTCCGGTGGCTCGTTCACACGGAAGCAGCTGTGCTGTGTTGGCTGAGTGAAGGTCCAGTACCTGCCGCTGAGCTCCATCTTTTCTTCGTGGCTTTTGTGGACCATGTGTGCCATCACACCGAGGCGTGAGTGAGTGCTCCCTGGCCGCTGTGCTTGTGCTGTGCTTCGTGTTGCAGTGTAAACCTGTAAAAAAGGATGGCCCTCAGACATGGGCTGTATCCCAATTCAGGGGCTGCAGCCTTAAAGTACGCAGCCTCAACGATCCTCAAGGGCCGCGTACTCAAAGACCGCTAAGGCCGGAAGTGCGAGGCTTGTGAAATGGGGCGGTCTAGCCTCCGTTGCGCTGCCCAGGTTGCCTAGCGACCATGATACTAACAGCTGGAAACGTGTCATACAGCTGTGTTTGACAGAAATGAAGGAGAAAATCTTTTGTTCATTTGTTTGTTCCTACATGAGCTTTGATCATTCTCTGTGAGATTAAGCTCAGCTATTGAACGGCGTATATTTTAAAGTAAAGGCTTTAAAACCAAGTTAGTACAAACGTCACTAATGTCACATGACTTTGCCGACATGTGGCCAACAGGAATGTTTTAATGTTCTTCGTTATTAAACATTTGCACATAAAGAAGTGACATAATATTCAGTACTTACTTAAAGTTTACTCTTCGGCCGCCCCTCGTCTGCCGTTTTTTTCGGCAAATTTATCCACACCCACCGCCGCGCTATGCATTCTGGGATATGTTGAGCCACAAAGTCTACACCGCCACAGCCTTAAAATTCAGGGAAATGAAGGACGCATTTGAGGGCCGCATTTCGAGCAGCCTTTGAATTGGGACAGCCTTCGTCGCGTCGCTGTGACGTAATCGGCCTTGAAATGCGGCCTTTAAGGCTGCAGACCCTGAACTGGGATACAGCCATGGTCTTCTTTTGTGTCTTTGTTTGTTTTTCTTGCCTCAGCTTTTGGGTTCAGACTCTATTATATCCCAGTCTTTTTCATGTTTTCTGTACTTTTAGAGTTTGGAAGCTTTTTCTTTGTTGTCACTTGTGAAATTCAGGGATGTGTAATATTATGATCTTAAACTTCCTTTTCTCATGTCTGTGGAAAAATGTAATCGCAGAGAAAAAGCTGTCGTAATAAAGGCCTACATGGGGCAGCTTGTTGTCACCCATCAGTATCAGCTGTACTTCTGGTATTGCATCACACACTCACTTTCTCACGGCGGTGCTGAACAGCGCTTTGTTTTAGGCTCATGAATCTCTTCATGTCCAGACCTGCACCTGAACAGAAACTTGCTCTGCAGTTTTAGACCTGTTGGCAGTTTTGGAAACTGATTCTCTGGAATGACTCAACTACAACTTACAGTTGAAGCAACAGCATTCGTAATCAAGCTCCACCCCTCACCTGAGACACACCAAGTTTCCTCTCGCTCGCAGCGGGACAGTCAGACTGAACATCAGACCAGCAGCTTCCTCTGGCGAGTCCAGCGTCAGGACACAAACAACACTGCTGCTTCTGGCTGCCGACGCTCCACACTGAAGGTTAGTTTGACTGAAAACACGACTCACAGGAAGCTTCAGTGAAGGCAGCAGAGGAGGGACGGGAGTCACGCCTGACTGTAGTGCCTGTCTGCTGCTTCCAGCTTCACCCGGAGACTCCATGGCTGCCAGATCAGATCTTTGCTGTCCAGTTTGTCTGGACATCTTCAAAGAGCCGGTTCTTCTGCCGTGCAGCCACAGCTTCTGTAAGGACTGTCTGGACAGCTGGTGGAGAGAAAACCCAGCACGCGACTGTCCAGTCTGTCAGAAACAATCTACAATGCACGATCCACCGTGTAACCTTGCTCTGAAGAACCTGTGCGAGACGTTCATAGAAGAGAGAAATCAGATAACTCCGGAGGATCTCTGCAGTCTGCACTCTGAGAAACTCAGTCTCTTCTGTCTGGACCATCAGGAGCTAGTGTGTGTGGTCTGCGGCACTTCGGACAAACACAGCGACCACAAGTTCAAGCCCATCGATAAAGCTGCACAACAACACAAGAATGACCTTCAGGAAACTGTGGAAGCTTTAAAGCAGAAGTTAAATGTCTGTGAAGAAGTCCAGGTGAACTTTGATCAAACAGCAGGACACATTAAGGCCCAGGCCCGACGCACAGAGAGGAAGATTAGGGAGCAGTTTAAGAAGCTTCACCAGTTTCTAGCAGAGGAAGAGGAGGCCAGGCTGACCGTGCTGTGGGAGGAAGAGGAGCAGAAGAGCTGGATGATGAAGGAGAAGATGGAGGCTCTGAGCAGAGAGATAGCAGCTCTTTCAGACACAATCAGAGCCACAGAGGAGGAGCTGAGAGCTGAAGACGTCTCATTCCTGCACAACTACAAGGCTGTGGTGGAAAGAGTCCAGCGCTGCCCCCTGCTGGATGATCCACAGCTGCCCCCGGGAGCTCTGATAGACCAGGCCAAACACCTGGGCAACCTGACCTTCAGCATCTGGAACAACATGAAGTATATGGTCTCCTACACTCCTCTGATCCTGAACCCAAACACTGCCCATCCGGGACTGATCCTGTATGAAGGTCTGACCACCATGAGGGTTGGAGACCGGCAGCAGCTCCCGGATAATCCAGAGAGGTTTGATCATCTCTACTTTGCCCTGAGCTCTCAGGGCTTTGATTCAGGGAAGCACAGCTGGGATGTTGAGGTTGGAGATAACAGAGGTTGGTCACTGGGCGTGTTAGCAGAGTCTGACCAGAGGAAGGGAAACATACGGTCTGGACTGTGGGGACTGGGATACAGTCAAGGTCAGTACTATGCAGGATCATCAGCAGATCCAGAAGCTGCTCTCTCGGTGAACAAGAAGTACAAGAGGATCAGACTGAATCTGGACTGGACCAAAGGAAAGCTGTCGTTCTCTGACGCTGACACCGGCAAACACATACACACCTTCACACACACTTGCAGTGAAAAAGTGTTTCCATTCTTTGCCACTGTGATTAAATACCCCATTAAGCTGTTACCAGTAAAGTTCTCACTGTCAGTGAAGCAGAACATTTAGACACAAACAGGAAGATCATTTCTAAAATGTTGGATTGCTGCATTATTGTGTCACTTCCTGTTCCTGATACTAAGTGCAGGGATGCTTTTCTGCAGTTTAATCTGTATAGGTTGTTTAATTGCAAACCTTTGAGAACAACTTATTTCGTAGCGTAATCTTCACATGCTTTTTCTGAATCACCTGCAAATTATATCCATAGTATTCAATCATTGTCTCTTTAGGGATTTGCTAGCTTAGCGTAGCTATGAGCTCAGATCTCAGTCACTAGCAGCATGGTTTCTGCATGTGTGTCAGAGGTTTATACTGGATAGCAAACAATAACAGAAACAAAGTTAAATCAACATGGAAATCACAAACTGATGATCAACAGGAAATACATTTTATTTACTCTGGCAACTTTAATATAATAGAATCAACATTGAAACAATGTCGACATCACTACTAAAGATCAACAGGATATCAGCGGTGTTTCATCTTATGGTAAACAGAACAAAGCACTTCAGAATATTGCATCTACTTATCTGATGTCATGATATACCGTATTTTCCACACTATAAAGCGCACTTAAAATCCTTTAATTTCCTCAAAAATCGACAGTTCGCCTTATGTATGAATCTTGGTTGTGCTTACTGACCTCGAACCGATTTTATGTGCTACACGGCGCTCAAAAATCTGTCAAAAATGTTTTAGTGTGACTTTGGTAGCTACGAAGCCACACCACTTGATGGATTGTTGGAGCATTACAGCTACCGTAGTCAGGAGCCTCGTGGAGGAATCTGGGTCCTAAACTCCATCTGTTTCAGGTCCCAAAGTCAAACGAACACTGCAGCATCACTGAGACTTAAAAACTGTCTAAATTCTTTCATCTTTGATAAATGATCAGTGTTGCTGCTTTACCAGGTGTAACAATCAAGTTTAACATCCAGGCATCCATGAAAACAGGATTTATTAAATTCAGCGGAGTTAGAAGTTAGCAGGAAGCTAGCTCGCTAGTTTCCACCTAAACATGATATAGCATGTTCTGACTGAGAGATTTCTGAAACATTCAAACGTACAGCTCTGCTATCACTTCCAACATAAATGAAGACAGGAAACTAAACAGCAGTGATGTTTGTAGGGTTACTGAAGTTGGGCTAGCTGCTATATAATGATGTGCTACGTGCTCGCTAGCGACACAGCTATGTTAGCATAGCATAAACACAGTGAAGCTGGAGGATGAACGCTAACTTTTTTGAAGTGGATTAAGCAAGAAGAATGAGTTGAGTAAAGTTTGACTTATCTGACTGTTTAGTTTTGCTTAATGCGCCTTATAGTCTGAAAAACACTGTAGTACAAAGCATTAAAACTAGCTGGTCAACTGTAGATCAATGACTTTCAGTATGAAATATACCACTCTGAGACAGGTCCAAGTGCTAATAGCTTTGATTTACAATTCAACTGTGAATCCATGTTGTTTCAACCTTGTTGTTGTCACCTGGTCAACTATAAATAGATCAATCAGTTGTAAGAGGACAGCGTCATTACAGTTAAACCATCAGGTTTCATCAGTCTGTTAATTGAACATTTATTTAGCACAGAGTTTACAGTCTTGATCACAATTATAATACAGATTTAAAGTTAGCATTAATTCAATGCTGTCTTGCTATCTTGGAAATGTAGCTTGTGTGTAGCTTTGGAGGCCAGGCTTCACCTTCTGCAGCTACACCAAAGAGTAATACCCTCATTTTATGATAATTTCTTAATAACATGAATAAATTAATAAATATATTTGCAATAATGGATTACACAGCAGTGGGAATGCACGTTATTACAGTAGATGTCTTTTTACAAGTGCTTTAACCTGGTTTAAGTAAAATAATTCACCCACTGTTATCTTCACAGAGCAGAGCAGCTACCTGAACACTGCTCCCACAGGTGTTCATTATCTTGTTAATAGTATTACATCATGACTGTGTTTGACTGGATGCTGTGGCTCCTCTGAAAAAGAAAACCTCGAATCAGAAGTACTTGACTTTTTACCACAAACTTCATTTGTGGTACATAGCCAACTGTATATGTAGAAATAGCCACAGTCTTTAATTATCAATCATATTATTGATAAGTTCAGTGAATACTTTGTAAATGTTTTACCTGTCTTACTGGAGAAAACTGAAGAAAACCACTGAAGAAAAAAAAGAAAAAGAAAATATTGTTAATAAATATAAAAGCATGAGAGCTGGATGACTGAGTGTGCCTCAAGACAAATGTGAAAGCAAAACATCATGAAGACGTAAATGTGGGATTTCCAAACCACTAACATTTTAAAGGCGTCGCTTCCAGCTGGAATAGAAAAAAAACTCACATGAAACCGGTTCACAAATAAAATGTCTGCAGATGTTAGAGTGAAAACAATGATTGACAAATACAAACTATATGGAATGAGACGAAGCCAGTTAATTAAATACAGTGGAAAGATCTGGGATGAGGAGGTCGTACTGATTGGGTTAAAAACCATTTAAATAACATGAGAGAGTGTAAATGTTTGGATGTTTGTTTTTGTTGTTGTTTACTTTTGTGCTGATTACTTAAATTAATTTGTGCTTTGGTATGAATTTGAACCGGAGCACGTCAGAAATAGATTACAACATTAAAATAATGTGTGATTTCAGTTATTGTTCATTCGACAAAATTGAAAATCACCCATCAGTCGTCGGCTTTGGTCCAAAGCGAAGCGTGTGATGAATCAATAACCAGCTTTTATTCTTTACTGTTCTTTGGTGTTTATGTTCCTTGGTGGGTGTGATGGGAAGCATGTACACAACTTCTTTACAAACACTATATTTGAGGCTCTGCAGGCCTACTTGTTGTTCCTAGAGTATTTAAAAGTAGAATGGGAGGCAGAGCCTTCAGTTTTCAGGCCCCTCTTCTGTGGAACCAGCTTCCAGTTTGGATTCAGGAGACAGACACTATCTCTGCTTTCAAGATCAGGCTTCAAACTTTCCTTTAAAGCATATAGTTAGGGCTGGACCAGGTGAATCCTGTCCTGTCTGTTGCGACAGATGTCCGGCCCACCCTGAGCCGGGGGTTTCTTGCGCCTCATTGTTGGGTTTTTCTGTATTATTGATGATTTGCTTTGATGTTGCCATTTTTTCTGTAGTTAAATGAGTTTGTGTGTTGTTTCCGATGAGCTTCATGCTGTGTGTATGTCAAAATAAAATAAAATAAAGAAAAATAAAGGTGTGAGTGAGAAAAACAGCAGGTCTCCTGTCTGTGAGCAGAATGAAAATATGACATCATGCTCTGCAGCGTATTGAGAGGATGGAGGCGGGAGCCCTCATGGGTACGAGTGTAGAGCACCGAGGCTGCAAATGCATAATTAAAACTCTGAAAGGTTTCACTGCTGTCTTCCATTTCCTCACAATGACACGGCACACATTAGCAGAGCGCTGCTGCTGAGCTCCATTCATGCTTTAAACGCTCATCTGGGGAGGTTTTAACAAGAGCCCGATCAGCATCACACCTCTTTTTTTTTTCTTTTTTTTTCTAAATGACATCAGAAACAGCAGTATGCGACATTACGTGATGGCAGAGCTTCAGTTCATCCTTTGTCATTTTTTTTTTTTTTTTTTTTTTAATAAATAGGACAGGGGGAATGAATGAGAGAGAGATGGGGAGAGAAAGAAAGAAAACCCAAGGGGAGAAGAGACGGTGAGAAGGGGGGGGAAGAGAGACAAAAAAAAACTCCTGGGTCACCTGTATGGAGAAAAAACAAACAAACAAACAAACAAACAAACAGAGGAGACAGCAAACAACAAAGAGCAACATAATAATAGAGAAAACAAAGCACCATCACAATAAACTAGCTAGTCATAGATATCAGTATTTACTAAATAATAAACGATATTGTGCAGCACGCAAGATCGACAGCGCACAGTGTGCTTTGAGGCAGCAGCCAAGAAAGCTTTAGTCCGCGTCTGTGAATACCCATGTGTGCATACCTGTGTGGATCAGCATGCTTGCATTCCAAAGGTTTCTCCATGTAATGATCTGCTAGGGAGTGTGGGGGGGCCACAGCCCCGTCCTCCAGGGTGTGAAGCGGGTATGGAGGAGATCAAAACTCCAGACATCCAGAGGCCCCCAGAACACAAGAGACCATGGAAGACCAACAGAGGGGCAGCCGCGCCACTGTTCCAGTAAGAGCTGAGGAGAGTCCCAGATGAGGGCTCGCCCAGCAGCCGCGGAGCAGAAGTCAGGGGGAGTTGCAGTGACGCGCCCGTGAGCTCCGCCGGCCCCCAGCTGCGCCTGAGTGACCGAGCCCCAGGCCGAGAGGCCGGGGGCACCCCACCTCCAAAGGGGCCCGAGCGAGCCCCAGGCCCCAGGCCACGACAAGCGGCCGCCAAGGAGTGAGCCGGTGTGTACCCGGACGCCCACCCCCAGACACAAAGAACCACCAACACACCGACACCTGAGGGAGTCCGCCACCGGCAGGGGAAGTGGTGGTAGGTGGAGATAGGCCTCCAAACCTTGGAGGGCCTGAGGTGTCCCCAGAGAGGTGGCGTCTGATACCCAACCTGACATATAGACACAGACATACAGGCACACACAGACACAAACATCCATTCCCACCCTCATGCTCTCATATGCACTCACTCCACACTCAACCAACGTGGAGACAGACATAAAGAGACGCTGTACACACGATCACACTCCCCAAGCGTACTCTACAAACCGGGTCTAGGTACCCTTGCCCCTGGAGGGGGGAATTGCACCCAGACCCAGGTGGTGTTACCCTTTTCCCTGCGGTGGGGAGAGGCAGACCACCCCGACTCCGCAGCAGCAGGGAGGCCCCACACCCCAGACCGCAGTCGGACGGCCAACTCCTCCTACTAGCCCTCCTGCTCCAGCAGGCCACAGAGAATGGGGGTGAGAGAAGACTCCAAACCTCCCTCCACCCGCTCATTGTAGTGTTGATGCATATGTGTTCTAAGGTGCAATTAAAACCCAGGAGGGCATGGAGCTACCTGCCAAGGAGCAGCAGGTAAGCATCACACCTCTGCATGCATGCTGCCTTGCTCAGGGGCAAGAAAACATTGTTGGATCGGTGCTTTTAGGAGTTTTGCTAAAAGAGCCTGGAAGTTAAACTGAAACCATTTGAACTGTCATTGCTGAGGGGAACCTGCAGATATGATAATGTGAGTGTGAGACTCATTTTCTTCTGCGCTGAATAAATGATGATGATTCATTTGTTTCTCATGAAATGGCTCAAGGAAGTGCTGAAAGATGTCAGTGCTCACGTGATCAACACTTTCAGTGTGTCTTGACTTTGAAGCCTCTGATTCTGCGTTACACACCAAACTGGTGAGCAAACATCAGGTGTGCAGCTGTGAGCCACATCTGGCACAACGTTCATAGAGTCGAGTGTTTGTGGACGGGGGTCGTCGTGAACGCAAAGGTGGAAAAATGCGGTTTCATTTTGTGTCGTGGTGTGATGTCAGCAGCAGCGTGGCGTCCACCACAGCGAGGCAGCGACTCAGAGGCAGATGGTGGCGGTCTCTGAAGCTCCGCGCTGAGCTCCTGCTCACAGATTAATGGGACGTCGCTGCACACCTGAAAACACACCTCTCCTCACTCATCATCCCTGTCAGTCTAAAAAAAGAAGTGAGGTGAAGGTGTGTGTGAGGAGAAACTGTGCGAGTTACACACTGTGCCTCAAATCAGCAGCACATCAACAGTGAATATTCAGGACAAAACGATTTAACATCAACTTTCTCCACAAATGAAGCAAACAACACAAATCTAAACAAGGTTAGCTTTCATAGCACACACGAAGCTACTGATCTGCAACTCTGAACTAATCAACTAATCAATAACCAACTACAGAGACAGTGTGTGTGTGTGTGTGTGTGTGTGTGTGTGTGCGTGTGTGTGCGTGCGTGCGTGTGCGTGTGTGTGTGTGTGTGTGTGTGTGCGTGTGTGTGTGTGCGTGCGTGTGTGTGTGTGTGTGCGTGTGTGTGTGTGTGAGTGAGTGTGCAGCATAACTAACATGAGAGGGGTGAAACCCAGTAACGTTGGTAATGGCCACAGTAACACAGATTCGTGCACACACAGGTTTGGCTCCTCTGTGCTTTGCTGGTCGGGTCTGAGCTAGCGAACCTGTCTTCTCTGTGAGCACAGTTAGTGCTCTGCTAAGTTACTCGGGGAGATCGTGGCTCAAGAGTGGGCAGTTCGTCTTGTAATCGGAAGGTTGCTGCGGCTCCGACAGTCTCGGTCGTTGTGTCCTTGGGCGAGACACTGCACCCGTTGCCTACTGGTGGTGGTCAGAGGGCCCGGTGGCGCCAGTGTCCAGCAGCCTCGCCTCTGTCAGTGCTGAAGGGGCTGAAGGGAGGGTGACGGGTTCAAACACACCTACTGTAAAAAGAGATAAAATGGATGATTTTATTTTTAAGATTCGGTTTAGCGTGACTGATGGTAAGGACATTTTTACAGCGCAGAATTCAATGCCAAGTAAAACCTCTTGTTTACGTCTGGAGGGCTGTGAGATGTAAAACATATAAAGCTTATAATACAACACAATTACAGCAGTTTGAAATATTAGGTAAAGTAAAGTCAGAGCGAATGTTTGCAGGGTTGTTTATGTGCACGGAGCCGTGGGTCATGTCTGTGTGAGTCCCACACGCATGAACGTGAGCTCATCCTGCAGCGTTTGTTATTGCGTTTTCCCGCCACCAGTTCGTGTCCTTCTTTCTGGTTTTTTCCCTGTGATGGGGAAAAGGACATATAGTGGCTACTACCCAGAATGCATTACAATTCCAGCGCTCTAGCTACTGCAGGCTCTCTGCAGAGCAGCGTTCTCACCTGTCTGAAGGTGAGAGTGGAACAGGTGGGCACGGCATGAGCTGTGTCTTTGCTGAACCTGGAGTGGGGTGGGGCCATTAAACCTGAAGTCAGCGCGCACAGGAAGCAGTGGCTTCTCAAAGCTTCACAGCACGCTGTGGAAAGTGTGTTTCCCTTCCACACCTGAGAAATAATCTAAAAGCCTCTTTGTGAGTTCACTGTTCTTCAGTCGGCGCCAAATAACCAGCAGGTTACTTCCTGATGTTTTCGATGCTTTGACAGGAACAAACGGTCTCCAGGAGACGGACTCCAGTCTGCGACGTGACAAACTCACGCTCAGCTTTTACAGGACGGACCGTCAGCTGCACGAACTGCTGTGAATCAGAATAAACTTGTAGGACGACCGAGGGAAACCCCACAGTGGGCCCTTGTTGGGTCCTAGCACCAGTATGAAGTGTGGGAGCCACTGTCACCCCTTGGTGTGTTACTGCCATCAGCTGGTATAAAGCATTGACCAGGATCTTTCTCAAAAACACTCTAATGCTGTCACACAGTCTGGATTAGTAAATGAAACATGGTCTGGTATGTTTATCAAACAGGGGCTGTGTGAGTGGACTGTGTCCTTTCAGATGCCCACAGGGCAAAGCTGCTGTGGGCCCTTTGTGCCCCCCCACACAGGGTCTTGGTGGGATAAGTAAACCTGCGTGTTTGCTGGTAACATCACTTTCAGGACTCGGTGCTCTCCTGCGTTGCCCTCATCAGGCAGCAGTATTGATGTTCACAAACATTATGATTTAGACACTTTTAAAAGTCACAGTTTCCATTAACCCGACTCTTTAGTGCTCAGCGCCCGTGTGGAAGAAAGTGACAGGTGTGGCGCCGAGCTTTGATAATTGCCTCCTCACACGGGTCTCAAGCGGTCACTTACACTCCTGCACAGAATCTCTGCATCAGGATGCTGTGATGCTACGAAGCTGTTACTGTGAAACTGACCTTTTATGGTTGTAAAATTATTATTTCTGAGAAGAAATCAATGGCTGACATTTGTTTGGCAGCAGAGGATCGATATCTGAAACACGAGGCGACCTAAAGAACCGCAGGTTAACATTACAGGCTGCTCACATAATGCTCGGGGGGAGGGTTTAATCTCATTTTAATCTCATGTTGAAAGCTTTCCTATCAAGCCAACTTAGCGTTTCATTTATCTGAGAAATGTTTCATTTTCTTTCATTAGTGACACTTGGTCTCTTCTAACAATTATAAGCAAATATCTCCAGTGGGGAGTAAAAGAAGCCCAGAAACAGCTTAATCGAGAAATGGAGTTCCCACAAAAATAAAAAGGAGATCATTTTGAAACAATCATGACTACAAATCACCTCCTAAGGTAACAGAAACATAGCGTACATGTCAGAAGCTGCAGTTCCTCTAGTGTCCAGCAGAGGCTCCAGCACTGAGACTCCCACATGTTTACATCCTGATACACAAACTGTAGCTACAGATAATCTCCTCCTTTGTAACAGCATCATTCACCGCTTTAAATCATATGAAGGCTCAAAGTTTGCATTATTAGGGGCGTGGCCTCTTTGATCGACAGGTGGATGTGACAGAGTTAGCTGTCTGCTAGCTTCACCTGAGCTGGACCTCTGGGCCGTGTTTGTGCTGCTGGAGCCTTTTGAGCGATTTAATGATATCATGTGACCAATAACATGGCTGCTGTGATGTCACTGTGCTAACAGAGCGTCCGATGTTGGCTCTAATCAGCAGGTCGGGGTCTGTCTGATGGACCCGTACAGTCTGTGGATTCAGACAGATGGTAGCATTAGCTCGTACTACCCTCTTATCCAAATATGGCTTCAAGCAATGAAACACTGAAGCTCCAAATTCTACAGAACCAGTGGGTGAGATGTGGCCAAGATCCATCTTCTGTAAACACTCCTATACGGCCAAACACGACACCGAGCCGAAGGAGTTAATGCTAATGCTAGCAGCAGGTGAAACAGTAAAGATGTGCAGAGAGGATCCCTGCAGGTTTCAGCTGCAGCCAGCTGTTTCTGATACACTACACATCCCATTAGCTCTCACTGCAGGAGGCATCGCGTGCATTCATACTTTGTCGGGAAAACGAATTCCTGACTGATAAAATCCACATGGAAAAGATATAAATCTTATAAAGTTTGTATCTGTCTTGTGTGAAACTTGTATGAAAAGCACACAAGAGTGAAAACAGTTACAAGATCCCCAGAAAAATTATATAAATGAAACTAAAACAATACATGAAAGTGGCCACGTTCATGAGTGGATCATATCAGCCTTCTATGATTCACTATGTGAAGTAGGCCACATCTGTCTTTTATACGTTTTTTCTATTTCTTTTCCGTACGGGAATCCAGAGGAATACCCGTTCATGTAGGAGCAAACTGGCAGGACATTTAGCTACACGAGTTGTTGACTTTCTACACGAAAATCTGGCTGAAGGTGAAGTTTTGTCGGTTTCCAAGAAATCATCGTATTGCCATCAAAAATGCGAACTCCAGAAACCCACCACAGGGACTGTCTGCAGTCTTGGAATCACGTTTTGGCATTTGCTTCCTTAATCCCTCCAGTTTGTCTGGAGGACTTGGAACCCGTTTTCCTTTGGAGCTCGGAACATATTTATTTTTGCTTTGCTCTTATCGCAGGATAATTATGGAGAAATCAAAACTGAGTGCCTGCTTCCTTTCATCACACCTGACTTCAGCCGTCAGGATGTCAACAATCTGAGCGAGCTCAGTGAAGTGCACTCACCTGCACAGGTACAGCCCAGCTAGTCTGATGTGGCTGTTCCCTCTCACACAGATGCTGTGCTGGAGTGAAGAACGTGCCGATGTTCAGCTTAAATCGCTCTTTGTTGGATAGATGCCATCTGTGAACTACACCAGAGTCAGAGATAACATAAACATTTACGAAACACTTGATTTTATTTGTCATGATTCCTACAAATACAAAAAAGAATAAAGAGATGAAAGGAGCTGCCTGCTGCGCTTCAGCAGCACGAGGCATGCAGACATAATGAGACGACACTTTATGCAGGCAAGAAAACCAAGTCTGTGTTTATTAAAGTAAATCATGCTGATGTATCAATAACATCTAGAACAGCTAAATTTATGCCTGATTCAGATGAAGATGTAGGAAAATAAAACCCGCGGCAGCAAACAGCGTACTGTCGATATTTGGAGACCCCCAAGCGTGTCACAAATCATGTTTTCAGGGGAGAGCGTGCCATATTAGGAGGAGCCGCTCCCCTGCTGGCGCTCCTGCTCTCTGACAAACAAAGAGGAGAAAAATGCTTTTTCCTCTGATAAAATAAACAGCTTAGCATGTTGCTGTGAGATTACAGCAGCAGCATTTCTTCAAACTTTCAAAGGTTAAATTCAGCTTTTTCTTATAGTCTGTCATGTGGCTGCTGGAGGGACCCTACAGAGTTTGCACAGGTAGTCCAAGTCAGCATGGTCCCAGCACGGTCTGAAGTGCATGCAGGAGACTCCAGGACACAGAGCTGGACCGGGCCTTGGAAGGCCTTCGCCCATCAGCTGGACCGGTATCTGCTCCTTCGTGCAAAGAGGACGAGCACTGTCAGAGCTACAAGATGACCTCCAGCAGGCCGCTGGTGTGGATGTGTCAGACCAAACATACAGAAACAGCCTTCATAAGGATGACCTGGCCTGATGTCCTGTCCCTGTGCTCACTGCCCGGCACCGTGGAGCCTGGCTGGCACAGATACCAGAACGGCACTTCCACAGATCAGAGCAGGTTCACCCTGAGCACATGTGACAGCTGTGGAAGGATTTGGAGAAGCCGTGAAGAAACGTTATGCTGCCTGTAACATCACTCAGCACGACCAGCACGACCAGTGACGGCCTGTAGAGGCATATCCACGGACAACGACACCCTGACTGTCATTAGGTCTCGGCAACGGTTCCTCCCGGTGCACGACAGAGCCCGGCCTCACCTGAGTCTGCAGGCAGAGGATGCAGGAATTAATGCCATTGACTGACAGGAGCTCCGTGATGAGCTGGTCCAGATCTAGAAGGAGACCCCCCCCGGGATGCTGATCACTTTCATCAAACTGTGAGGCATCCTGTCCTAAAACATTCATATATACACCAGTCATGAGTTGTGTATCAAACATGAACACATGTCCGGCTGCTTCACACAGTTTTCTCTCTGCTCTCTGATGTCACACTGCTGACCCATGACCCTGTGACCTGGTGGATGTTAAGCTTAAAAGCTTAAATGGAAAATCCACACATGGACCGTTTGTAGGACCTGCAGGTGACCGGAGCTGCTCCAGGCTGCTGATATTGTTTTTCTCGGGTGCAGAGGAACATGTTTGCAGCTGCTCACGTCTGGACAGGAACTCTTCCAGCGAGCAGGAGGACAAAGTGAGAACATAAAGAAGCTGAGCGGTGACACATTTATTAACATGATGAATTGCTCTTGGACGAGACATCTTGTCCTGCCTCATACAAGAAAAGTATGATTTATGATTGCCTCAGAGTTCACTGTCAGAAAACAATACCGGGGGAATTATTGGCATTTGAGAATCTCTGTAATACAAATTAATGATCACATCACACAGCGAGCCTGGCCGGACCCCGCTGAATTGCACTCCTTAACAGCCTGTTTTGAAACGTTAATCAATTCATGACAAAGCTATAACTCAGCGCAGTGATGAGAAGAGAGAAAAAAGCCCACTAGTGTCCGTCCTCCTGCCAGCATCGCTCAGCCATCAAGAAATCACCGCGGTTATTTTCAGCTCAGTAACGACGGCCGCGCGCTCCGCTCTGTCTGCCGTCGTCCAAAGGTGAAGCGGGGAGAGCCTCCGTGCGACCGCATCAACTCTTCTACTCATTTCTAACGCCATCCATCACGGCGCTGTACATTTTCTGCCATTATTTCTCTATTATCAGATTTATTGGGGCTGGAACGAGGGGAAACGGGAACGGGCCAGTGGAATTTGTCAAAATCACGAGCAGGACGGAAAACCAATTAAAGGCCTGCTTTTGACAATTACTGCGACAGAGCGCGCGGCTGTTTAGCCTCATGTTAGAGAGTCAGTCAAAAGTTTGGACGCAGGGATTGTCTTTACTTTCATTTGATGGTTTTAAAGAAACTTTCTGGAAGTGTCTGGACTCACTGAGCTCCAGGTCTTAAAACACTGATGGACTGTGGCTCTCACCATAATATGTACCTGTGCAGCTTTGTAGAAGGCTTTGCTGTTAAAATATTGACTTTGTGAAGCTGGTTGTCTACAGTCAGACTCTCATCAGGGAAACAGTTCAGTGTTCATCCAGGTCTCGAGGTCACAGAGGAGCTCAGACCTCATCCAAGCCAGCCCCTCCAGCTCCAGTGGTGGGTCACTGAGGACTTCCAGAGATATCTGAGGTGTCCTGGTTAGACAGGTCCAAAGAATACCTCACCTCACCAAGGAGGCATCCAACGCAGACTTGTTTCAGTGTGGAGAGCAGCAGCTCTGCTCTGAGCTCCTCATCCTATCTGGAGGGCTGTGCTGAGACACCCTTCAGAGGTGACGTTTGTGTCTCCTGAACAGAGACTGTAAATTTGACTGTAAAGACCAAAAACCTCTAAATACTGAACACGTCTGAAACATTACGCACAAGTGGGGAACCCACTAGACTTCCTGTTCCACAGGGGGCGCTCCTGAGTTCATTCTGAGTGAAGGCACATGATGAAGATGAATTTTGTTTGGTAAAATCTTCACGATGTTCACGATAGAGAGGATGGAGACACTTCCATCTGTAGTTTTTCTTCCTGGTACCAGGTTTCTGTGAGTTTTAGGGATGCCACGGCACTACACACTACTTACCAGTCCTCCATTTTTATTTGGGGCGTGAAGCGAGCAGCAACTCGCTTCAACCGAGTTGTTACGACACATGAATGAAAAATCAGAGCGGGAGAGCGTGCAGCTGTGAAATGATGCAAGTACAACAATCATTTATTCTAATTTATTTTACTTCATGCAAACAGGTGTGCTTCAAGTTTTTACCTCCTGCAGTTTTGCCTTTAAATGCTGGACTTTTTAAAGATGACTCATTTGCTTTCTGACCTTCACGAGTTTGTCTGCGTGAACAAACGCTCTCTGAGTTAAACGTATCGCCACGTCTCGCACCTGAGGAACAGACCTGCTCTGTGACTGTTACAGGTTTCAAACTCACTCCCTTTTAGCACCTCCAGCAGTCCTCCAGCTGCTGCTCATCATCATCATGGTGGCTGTTACAGACATGTACAACAGCTCGCTGCTCTTCATGATTCAGGGGCCGTCTCTATGGGCTCAAAATGTGGTCATAAATATTTTGTACTTGTAAAAAAGATTTGTGTGTGGACTTAGAAAAAAAACCCTGCAAGTTACAAGTACGGATTTTGACCCTAGTTTTCTTCCTTTCATCTGATTGGTCAATGTCATGTCAATCACAAATGTAACAGTCCAATCAGAGAACAGATGGGTTTGGCTGTCGGAGGGGCGCTTTTTTTGAACTGCAGGTCCTTGAAGGGTGATACAGTTTGAAGCTGGAGGATCGCTATATAAATATCCGATAGCAGCTAGGTCCCCTAACTTTCAGCAGCTGTTGAAAGGATAAAGTTGTGCTATATCAGTGGTTAGAAACACCATCATTACTTTAGGATTAGTTTAACACAAAGTCAGGGCTGACCCAGGACCATTGCTGTGAGTCACAGTGCGCAGCATAAAAGTCCTTTCACATCGGACGCAGGATGTGCTGCTAATGCTAACTGCTAACTAAAAGCAAAGGATCCAGAATTTGTTGCTGGCTGCTGGGCTCTGTGGGTTTTTGCAGCAGCTCTACCTGTACTAGATGCACCTGCTCCTTGTCTTTTCTATCTCTGACTTTATGTGAACTACAAGAGTTTGGTTTTTTTTGCTGGTTCCTCAAATGTTCAATAAAAACATGTATGCTAATTCATAACGAAGAAAGCTTTGTAATGAAGACTGTCATTTCCAAAACACTGCCCGCCCCCACCCCGCGGTCCGCAGCGCTGTTGAAAAGGCTGTGGAAGTCCCTGTATTAAACACGTAGACCTGTGACACAAAAATCACCAAACTCGGACGACCACAGACTGTTTTCCTTCGTGGTGATGAAGGAAAACGCTGGGTTGGCATGTAAAAGGGCATTTATTCCCTTCAAGGACCTGCAGTTCAAAAAAAGCGCCCCTCGACAGCCAAACCCATCTGTTCTCTGATTGGATTGTTACATTTGTGATTGACATGACATTGACCAATCAGATGAAAGGAAGAAAAAGCGGGTCAAAATCCGTACTTGTAACTTGCAGGGTTTTTTTCTAAGTCCACACACAAATCTTTTTTACAAGTACAAAATATTTATGACCACATTTTGAGCCCATACGTCTCAGTGTCTGCGGAGAATCAATAAAGGAAGAAAAACAACCCCCGTTTCCTCGCGTCACACTTCCTCCTCCTCTGTCATGGTGAGAACTGATACATAATGGCAGTGGTGGGACTGTGAAGTCAAAGTCTGCAAATAACGACACGTGTAGCACTGGGGTTGCCATGACGACAGAGTCGGAGCCCACAAGGTGCGATGGGAGCTGCTGTAGCAGTGCGGCCTTAATGTCAGGCAGCTTCCTCCTCCTCTTCCTCCTTCACCAAACGTTTGATTCTTTTTGTTTCAGCCTCGGTTACCGGGCAGATTCTGAATCAGACATGAAACGAACAGAAACAAAATCAGGAGGTGATGCTCTCGCCTTGCTGTACACGTCAGCTGTGCAGCACAACACCTGTACGATGATGTCACACGGCGTCATTCAGTCAGCTGACTTGTGGTGACGATGTCATCGTTTCACTAGTATTGAACCCAAAGGAGTTCATGTTAATGATATGAATACAGATTAGTGAGAACATTTGACAGAGGAGAAGGTCGTGCCCAAGCGAATAGGTGCCACTGTGGCGTCAGCAGGAAGTCCGTCCTGAGCTTCAGGGCGTGGCAGGTTTTCAGGGCTGTTTGGCGTCCCTCGCCAGCTCTCTGTATTTACTCTGATTTTCAGGTTTTCTCTTTTGTTCACACCATGTTCTGCATACTGTGAATGATTTAGTTAGAGCCTCATTTTTCTTTGTTCATCGTCTGTCTCATTATTTGCTTTGGTAATTGTGTTTGATTCTCTTTAATCTGCTCTTTGACTTTCTCTTCTGGAGTTTTTCCTGAAAACATCCTGGTTTACATCTTTTTACAGTCATTGTGCCTCGCGTCATCATCCTAGGGCAGCTATTCGGTTTCATCCTGGCGATGCCCACAAGGTGTTCCTGTTCAGACCAAAGGCCAAGAGAAGGTTTTGAGATCAGAGTTCGTGAGTCTGCAAAGCCACTCGCTGGATTCTTCTGGTGTAACTGACAGAAATGTGCAGGATGTTTACAGTTTGTGAGCTCCTTCAGGTGAGAGCATCGACAGAACTGCAGAGATGCCTGTGACAGCAGCGTTGGAGTCATCAGAAACAAGGTCTCTGATTGGTCTCTGAAAGGTGAATATATGTGAGGTGTGAAATGGCCCAAAGACTCTGATTCATCCCTGCTGTGTTTGGGCGTACGAGGCTAGACGCTGTCAGCCAGGAGACTGCAGCTCACGTCCTGTTTGGATCATTTGGGTTTTTACTCCGATTCGCCCAAAACTTATGGTTTGGGTTCAAATCAGCACACTCTCAAAAATGACAGGAAGTCCTTCCTGTGATGACCTCCTGGATATCTCCTGAGTGGCATGTTGGTCTGAGGGTTCCCCGACCAGGTAGAGGACCTGCTGCCCACATGACTGAATGGATCCTGATCCCAGTTTGTGTTTCTTTGTTTACATTTTCACTTCCGTCTGCACAAATTTAGTGACGATGCTTGAGCAATGCGTCCTGATGGACCATGGCTGTGAAGCTAAGCCTACACTCTCTCTAATGCCCAGCAGGGGGCGACTCCTCTGGCCTAATGAGGTCTCAGTCTGACTGAATTAGACATGAAGTTCATTTTGGTCCCACCAAGTCAAACAATGACGGGGTTACTTGTTGTTGGTTTGTGACTTAACTCCGCCCCTCACTCGTCACAGTAAAATGTTCAGACTCCGCCCATGTCTCTGGCTTCATGTTGAGCTTCACCTGCTTCCAGATGGCAGGTGAAATGAACTGTTATTAACCAAACCAGTTAATGATCCATGTGGAGGAACATGAGTCAGTGCAGCCTGGGTCACATGATCTGCTCCTCTACAATAAAAGCAGAAAAATGTTTTATTTTGAAAATCTTTTATAAATACTTTTGTAGTTTTTCAGCTAGTTTTGGACAAATGAGACGCTCTTACTGTTAATCAGGTGGAACAAATGAAGCCGGCCCAGAGCTGAGCCTGAGAATCGAAGCCTTGCAGAGCTTGAATACTTTAAATAGAGAACCTGCAGAAACTTGTGTATAGATTTTGCTGCTTTGTTCAAATGAGTCTTTGTAATGAGTTTTCAGGCTCGTAATGATCGCTCTGAACCTACGCCGACTTGAAAATCTCTCGCGGAGATGCTGTAATTAACTCAGTGATTTGTGATTGCATTCGTAGGACTGACGGTTCAATCTGAGCTGCAGCTCTGCAGGTGAAGTGCCGGCATCTTTAAAGAGCAGAGCTGACAAACCCAGCATTTCTGGAATCAGCTGGACTGAACCACGTTAATGGGTTTCACCTCAAATTACCGACAAGCAGCAGAAGGATGAAACCCGTCAGAGCTCTTTTCAGGCTCTTACAAACTGATTTTCCCGCTGCTGCTGTCAAAGTCGGCCTTGCTTCGATCAGTCATTCGTCGTGCAGCGTTGATCAGCTGACCTGAGAGAAGCTGCTGAACATTTTAGTTTAGCAAAAAAGCCATAGATGCTTTACAAGAACTGCTGCCAGTTATTTGTGGAGGAGCCGAGCGGCCCGTGACATGCTCGTTCCAGCACCCTATCACTCCAAACTCATCACACACTGATCAAGTTCTCACTTTAATCTGCGACATTTCATTGGGCACAGGGTCGGCACTCTTACGCTCGATTTTCAGCGTGAGAGACAACAAAACTCACAAAAGCAGAAATATCAGATTTGACGCTTCAGTCTTGAACTCTCACCCTGACCCCAGGACGACCCTGATGAATGTGTTGGTTAAGCAATAAAAGCTTCAGGTCTCCCGTGACAGACGTTTTAATCTGAGGGGACTTTGTGGTTGAATAACGGTTGACAGAACAAACTCTGACAGGAAGTAAACAACGTTTGTTTGCAGGCTCCACAGACACTGAGATACCAGCAGCTTCGTAGGATCCGTAGTGTTTCATGTATTTATGACATCGGCTGTGCAGCCATGAGCAGAGGCGGACTCGTCAGGATTCATAATCTCCTTTTAAGTTAGCTTACCAGGTGGGCAGCCATAAAGGGGAGGAGCTAAAACAGCTGATTTGATTCATGCAAAGCTGCTCTGATAGAGACAAAGAATGAAAATAATGGAGCTGCAAACTTAACGATCTGATCAGCTGATCCTCGTCACTCCTGTCGGATGCTGGCGTGCGGAAATCCTTCGAGCGTGTCGGCGTCTCTGCTGCTTCCTGCCAGAATAAACCCTGATGTTAGAGAATGTGTGTGCAGCTGTGTGTGATTCTTCCTCTTATTGATTTCTTCTGTTTCTCTGTGTGGATCCATCGAGTGTGGTGGAAATAAAGTGCCATGAAATCCAATAGAGAAGAAGAGGAACAATAGCCTGATGTCCCATTTAAAGGCTGCGGTGCAGCAGCCAGGCTCCGCGGTGTGGGTAATAAAGTCAATGTTACAGACAACTGTCCACGCTGGCTCTGTAAAAATGTCACAAACAGAGTGAAAGAGTGATATCAGCCTCGACACTCTGATACACTCTGCTGACGGCTTGGGGCGACCCGGGGACGCAGTTATTGTGACAGCAGCTGGACATGCGAGCATTTGAAGGCCACAAACGCACACGCGGTCTAAAAACCAGGCCAGGAAAGTGCATCACGTCCTCAGTCCTTATGCCAGCCAGCTGGGAGGCATCTGAAGGTGCACCAGAGACCAGGCAGGCTGTAAATTAGTCTGTGTAACCGGCCACATCAGGAGAGGCTGACTGGGACACCTTTAAATGGAGATCCCACTCCACAAACCACCGCCAGTGATTAAGGATTTATTACACGGCGTATAATTAGCCAGGACCTCAGGTACAACGTCTGCAGCCCTAATGAACTGTTTGCTCAGCTTGCACTTTTTCCTGGTGTTAGAGGAAAAGTGGGGCAGAGCCATTACTCACCGCTGCTCAGAAGAATCTCTATGAGCTGAGATCATTCTGATACTTCGCCCACCTCGTTCCACCTGATAAATCAGCCAGAAGGAGACAGAAACCATCACAACGAGACACGCTGTTTAAACAACATCACTTTTTATACCAATAAAAAAACAAAACAAAAAAACCCACACAAAACAAACTGGGAGAGTCCCATCTCAGCGTCACTGCCCAGCTCACAGATCCAAACTGGTCCCAGAGGAAAGCAGCCTGTTGCTGTTCGACCCATCAGTCGCACTCGCTGCAGACAGGACAGAGTGTGGGTGAGTGCAACACCCAACATGAACCTGATGCTTTTGCTCACGCCGTGTTCAGATTTTCACGCCTTACAGCTCTGCGATGCCTCACGAGACGCTTCAGCGGTTTACATTTTGCAGCAGACATTTCCCCACTGCCTAAATGTGCTCAAGCGTTTCCTGTGATGACCTTTGCATCTCTAATGACGCTGGGCACGAGCGTTTCACTCATGACATTTAGCCGACAGTCTTCAGCGGGGAGGGAGGGGCAGAACAATAAGAGAGCAGGTTTGGGTTTAGTCTCCGAGTCAAGGACACAGTAATTCATCACAGCGCTGGGGTGGGGATGGAAACTTTAACCTTTCAGCTAACCGTCCAATCTTGTCCAACCAGCAGGAAACAGTCGTGTCCGCGAGGAGCTGAAGAGGAAATAAAGGGCAGCGTTTGGACGTTCAGATTAAAGCTTCCTGAATTTATAAAACTGCATTAATTTCTTTCAAATTCAGCTCAGTAACTTCACACATTAAGTCAAACAGTCTAATCACATATCTGTGCACACGCCTTTTCTTTGATCTAACCTTTAGTCATTAAATCCCAGAGGTTAGTGAGCGCTTTCAGCAGGAGACCGCCATGACAAACGAAAAACAATATTTAATATTTAAAATGCATCAGGGTTCAAAGACAAGCGTCAAAACAACAGTTTACATTCAGAAGCTGGTAGCAGCAGCTGCTCATTTGGCTGGCGAGTTGTTCCTTCCAGTGGCTGATTTCTGTTTCCTGTCACTCATCATAAATCACTCATCCATAAACCTTGTTTTGTTCTTGGAAAGCTGCACAGTTTGTTTTTGGAAAGTTCCCATTATCCACAAACAGTCGACCCAACCCAATGTTGAAGGGTCTCAAGCCCGCAGTCCTGTGGAGGCCCAGCAGGGGGCGACTCCTCTGGTTGTGATTGTACATCTATGAGAAATGAACCTGCAGCTCAGGTGGTCTCTGAGCTTAGTGAGCTCTGTCCTGATGGGTTTCTGTAGCTCTCATTGAATTAAACATGAAGTCCACTTCCTGTCAGAGTCAGAAAGGAACAGGAAGCAGAGTAGGATTCAGGGCGGGGCTGCTTGTGATTGACAGCCATCTGAATAAGAGCACGCAGAGCTGCTCACTTTCCCCTCGTCCGTCACATCTGGTGTTACAAGAAGATCAAAGTGAGAACGACTCGAGGTTCACTGACCCAGCCGACGGGTAAAACTTCCACCTTTTATTTACAGTCTGAGAGCCATGCAGAGAAAACCTGCACCGATGCAGCCGCCTGAAACTAACAAGCTGCAACTGAAATACACAAAAACTCCAAACTCTTTTCATCAGTTCAGAAAGAATCATCTGAGACACACATATTCAAACACAGGCCTTTGTTCTGCCGTTAGCTCGTTAGCCCGATCTGTTTTGTTCTAGTTAAAGGTCTATCAGTGCTGCTATCTTTGAGTCGGCTGAAAATTCACGAATGTTTGTTTATTCTGTTCCTCTGGAAACAAACAGAATAAACACAGCAGACGTGACTTCGGCTCTGGTGGAGTTTCCTCTGCCCCATCACAGACGGCGGTCCAGGACGTACCCGCCTCTCGTACGTAGGAGTGAATATACGGATGTCTAAAGCTTTCAGTCAGAGTAAAAATGCCGTTTTAGACCAATAGAGCCCAAGTGTTTGATGAAAAATAAAACGTGTGTGAGAAGCACCGAGCTAAAGAATATGGAGCCCAGATTAAAGAGGAAGCTGAGGGTGGATGAAGGACAAAACAAAGAAGCCCAGTGGGAGTCACAGAGGAGGCCAGAGATGGAGAACACTGTGCTTCACCCAGCATGCCTTTTCCCATGATGCCCCTGGGGTTTCTCTGTTTGAGGAGCTTGTTACTTTGCTACTGGCTGGGTGACAGTCCCTTCCTCCCCTCAGCATGGTGTTGGCTGTGATGAGATGAGGCCGTAGGCGGCGGCTGAGACAGCGAGCGAGGGCGAGATGCAGAATGAAGGCAGGGGAGGAGGAAGGAGGTCAGAGAAGGAGGTGTGTGTGTGTGTGTGTGGGGGGGTGGAAGGAAACAAAGGGAAGGATGGAGAAGTGAGAGGAAGAGAACAAGTGGAAGTGCCAGCAAGAGCGATGGGGGTACAAACGCCGCGAGGGAGTGGAGGATTTTGTGCTAACAAGCAAAGCCTGAGCTGTCTAGGTGTGAAAAAGTCAGCGGAGGATGAGGAGGGGGAGGAGGAAGCCACGGCTCTGTGAGAATGACGCATGAGAGAATCCTGAGGAGCCTCCAGGCAGACTTCCACCAACCGAGGGTGGATTCCTCCATCCTGCAGCACGACAGCGTGGCAGAGCCTCGCAGAGAGTGGACCGACATCGCTTCCACCACGACATCCAGCCACGTCCTTGCACAGCAATGAGACGTTTGAGCTTTCTGAGGCAGAAACACACGATGCTGAGGCCAGAAGACACTTTGATTTTACACCCTGTAAAAATCTCATCCAAGAGCAAAACGCGAGTTTGATCATGTGAGAGAAAACTGGCTGCAGCAGCTCGGAGATGAATATCTCTCATATTCCAAAATAGGCTTTTGAATAGAAACAGCAGAAAGCAAACAACAAACCAAGACACACGAGTCCCGTCGATGCCACCGAACAAACACCAGCAGGGTTTAATGATCCTCAAACAAAAGTCCAGCACAGTCCACGTCGTTTCTCTTCTGTGTCTTATTCAGTGTGTAACATCTGGTCCATGCTTCAGTGCTGATGGCTGCGCTCCATGTTCAGCTTTATCATCCCCTCTGACACAAACCAGTCAGACGTAGCTCCAGAGCTGGCTGGACTTCCTGAGTCTCCTTCAGCCTCTGATCATTTCCTTTCATCTGTTGGACATCTGTCCCGACTTTGAACCTGCAGGAGTTCCAGATGTTCACATGAGCCTTTATAGTTTGAGGTGTGCATTTACCATCCGAGCCACAGCACCTGGTTTCCAGTTCACGTTCAGCTTGTGATGATGAGCTCTCTGAGACGACGGCCGTTCCTAAACGCTCCTCTGTCAGCGTTAGTCCAGATTATTATACTCAAAAAACTTGTTCTGTAGATATTTGAAGAATTCATTTTTAAATATGAATCTGATTACAGACACATGGCGCTGACACGTCGACGCATGACCGAGTCTGAGTTCCTCCATGCTGTAAACGGAGCTTACAACATGTCATCAGACTTCCTCCAGTTTCATTCACTGCATATCTTCAGGTGCTCGCGTAGCAGCAGCATCGCGTACAGTGAAAGCTCAGTCTGGGTCTTTATTATAGTTTATATCCTGAACATGTTGTCAGATACTCCTGCTTTTACATATCCATTAACGTCTCCGTCAGTCACTCCAGGCTCTACGTTTTTCTTCCTTTTGCAAAAATTTGTCATATTTTAATGTCAGGGTTCAGAAAGCTCACCGGCCTCATGTTATCACATTTATTAAAGGTTTTGGACGTAATAATTAGATCAATAAATAGAGTGTCAGTAGAACAGGCTTCCACTCTCAGATGACTCCAGGTGCCTTCGTTTCTGCCTCTGAAGTAATCCTTGTGCCAGAACGCGCTGACGTCTGGTTACCTGAAACTGCACAGATATGTGTGACAGCCTGATTTCTTCTGAACTCTGAATGTTGTGTGACTGATGTTCAGCCCCGAGCGTCCAATCAAATCCTGTGTTACTGCCAATGTAGGACGTATAAAGAAGACGCAGGCTGTGAAATCCTTACGAGTAAATCTGCGTTTTTGTGAGTGAGCATCAGTGTTGGGCAAGTTACTTTGAAAAAGTAATTATATTACTAGTTACTGAACGCTGTTATTCCCTCACTGGTCGAATTATTCTTGGAGACGGCGAACGCTGTGCTTCACCCAGCATGCCGTTACCTGACGCTAACATCAGGGCTGAAGAAGTGATGCTCAGCATTTTCCCATCAGTGGACTCAGGTCATCATGGCATGGCCATATTCCCAGATGAGCCAGGACTGAAGGAGCGGTTCAGGGAGCACGACAGACGTCCAGACTTTAACCCCAGTGAGAATTTTTGGGATGTGCTGTTACCAATAACACGCAGCCATATTTTTGGCTCTCCTTATTTACTGTCTGTCAGACACCCTGCTGAGTAGTTGTGTCTTCCTGCTGCTTTGTTGCTGTTTGAAAACGACTGACTTTAAACACACTAAGCTTTGCCATCGTTTTTCCTGTTTCTGGCTCTCCTGGCTAAGTGCAGGACCTTTGGTGGTGATTTTGGTTAAATACATCGTTTCCTGGCTTCCCCCGCGCTGGCTGCAGACGCTCGATGCTTTCATTACCAGGCAGAGGTTCATGTTCCCCTGGTTTCTGCTCCCCCTTAATACCACACCAATAATGAGCTCTGCTGCTCTAGCGAGACAGTCGCTCCCCTTATTGTCAGAGGTAAACAATTCTTTGAGGATTATGGGCCAGACTACACGTCTCGTCTCAGCGGTTCACTTGTAAAGGCTTATTTAATGACAAAATGAAAAGTAAAATCCCTGACACAGTTGGCAAACACGCAGCGGTAATTAGACACCGCTAAGCAGTTTACTGAAGACGTCGACACAAAGACAGAATTATGACTTTACACTGTGGAGGGGGAGGGGCTGAGGGGAAGCACCTGAACATGAATCCCACTCACCTGAGTAGGAATGTCCTTCCATCCACGCCTTCATGGTCCCCAGAGGATGAATCTGCGTAAGGACGAGCTCCTCTCTGCTGCTCCAGCGTCACAGCCGACACACTGACAGTTTCACAGATATTTGGAGGACTGTCGTTACGTGTATTTGAACTGTTGAGATTTATATTTGTAAATCTGATCCACTTACACTGAAACACTTTTCCTTCCACATAATCAAAACTGGAAATTAGAGTAAATCACCTTCAAGCAGCCTCAGTGACCACACCGAGTCCAGCTCCACTCACTGTAATCAGAGTAACACCAGGAAGCCAGGAAGCCCCCCCCCCCTCGAGGAGCGTGTCAGGTTACATCTCACTGTGTGTTATACTTGTATAACTATACATGTGACAAATAAAGAACCTTGAACCTATTTAATCCACGTGGGGGGGTCAATGCGCCACATACATGAACCTTTCTGATTGTTGAGCCTCTAATGGTTCCACACAATACAGCAATCAGAGCATACGGCACTTTCACGTCCAAGTTCACGGCCAAAGAAACAGGAAATGATTCACTCTGAGAAACAGCGCCTCAGTGAAAAGTCCAGAGAGATTCATCTCTGTACGTTTGCTATTAACCTTTATTGACCAGCCCTTTAAATGTACCTGTAAAATGGGCCCATAAAGGGATAAAAAGAGTTCGTCTGAATAAACAGTGACTTCCTCCCACAGATTTATACAGCAGGAAGTCAAACAGCACTTCTTTATGCCAGTAAATTAAGAGTGACTGGGCTGAGGGACCATGTGACCGCTGGTTACAAGCCTCTGAACCATCAAGAGGCTTGAAGTTTAATTAGAGAGCTCCTCCAACACAACCACGAGAGGGCGCGAAGCCCAGCAGCAACCTGACACACAGCCAACGCTCAAACCTTCAGCTGCACAGCAGCTGTTTGATTCATGTTCTCTGATTATTCTTAGTTTTTCTGCAGTTCTCAGTGACCTTAGTTCTCCCTCCCTCAGTGTTTAGGCTCTGTCCCCGCGTCCCCCGTTTCCTGTCTCTACGTCTCCTCAGTCGCTGTGTTAAACTTGCGTGTGTCACGGGGCCGAGTGGCTGAACAGGACTCAGGTGCAGAAACTCAGAGCAGAGACAGCAGATGATGTAACAATTATTTATTAGGCTTAAGTGCAAGAAACGTAGCAAGGACAAAACAATAAGACGTGGAGTTTGATGTGGCGTGGGAAACGTGGCTAGGGCGAGGGAACGGGGCCTGAGATGCAGAGTGGAGCTGAGCAGGGAACAGTCACGCTGAAGAGAGAAGACAGTGGAGTTAGGGAGGTGGTGGAGGCAGCTCTGCAGTGGCCAGTTGTAAGAGTGGCAATTCTTACTTGCAGTAGGGGACAGAGTGTTGAGAGGGGGGTGATGAGAATCCAGGGGAGGCTGAGTGGCGTGGAAAGGCTGGCCTGAGATCCGGGGCTTCAGAGGGAGTGTGATGGCGACGAAGGCTGTCCCAATTCAAAGGCTGCTCGAAATGCGGCCCTGTAATGCGTCCTTCATTTCTCTGAATTTCAAGGGTGTGGCAGTGTAGACTTCGTGGCCCAACATATCCCAGACTTCATAGCGCGGCGGTGGGTGTGGATACTTTTGCCGAAAAAAAAACGGCGGATGAGGGGCGCCCGAAGAGTAAACTTTAAGTAAGTACTGAATATTATGTCACTTATTTATGTGCAAATGTTTAATAACGAAGAACATTAAAACATTCCTGTTGGCCACATGTCGGCAAAGTCATGTGACATTAGTGACGTTTGTACTAACTTGGTTTTAAAGCCTTTACTTTAAAATATACGCCGTTCAATAGCTGAGCTTAATCTCACAGAGAATGATCAAAGCTCATGTAGGAACAAACAAATGAACAAAAGATTTTCTCCTTCATTTCTGTCAAACACAGCTGTATGACACGTTTCCAGCTGTTAGTATCATGGTCGCTAGGCAACCTGGGCAGCGCGACGGAGGCTAGACCGTCCATTTCACAAGCCTCGCACTTCCGGCCTTAGCGGTCTTAGAGTACGCGGCCCTTGAGGATCGTTGAGGCTGCGTACTTTAAGGCTGCAGCCCCTGAATTGGGATACAGCCCATGACAGCGTGTCTTGGGTCTGTTTCCTGTTTGGCTGATAGTTCCTTGTCCTGTGTTTGGTGCATTCAGTTTTGCGTCTCGTTGTTTGTGATTGGTCCCAGCTGTGCTGTCCAGCTGTGTCTCGTTCCCTCATCACCCATCTGTGTGTTTAGTCCTCTGTCTGTTGTTGGGACCTCGACAGGCTCCAAAAAACTTCACAGCAGAAATCGTTTGTGTGTGACATGAAATAGTTTGGTGTCTGAGTTTGCTGTGTGCGCTTGCAGCTGTGTCTGATCCATAAGATGGAAATATGTTGCTCTCATCTGAGCATCACTAATATGGAATACGACCTCATCAACATGCGATGGTAGCAGGATCCCTCATGTGCACACTTAATGACCATCCACACAAAACCATCAAAAAAGGTAACATGATGAAATCACACATTGGTGACACAACCACACACATGTGCTGGACTACAGTAAAAAAGCAAAAATCACTGTAAATGTTGGTCAAATAAGCACAAAAGCATCAGCAGGACCTTGAAAACACAGCAGTGCGACTTTACAAAGACGAGCAGACGACAGCTTTCCAGGTTTTATCCTGATGGCGGAGGAAGGATTTAAAGGCCCACCTCGCGCACACGTTTAACTGTGCCGTTACACTAATACCCATAATTCCCTGCACTTGCAGTCTCTTCACCGTGACCTAATGGTTTGGCCCCCTGGATGATTTTTAATGCAACATTTAAACCATCGTTTTATTCATTCATTCATGCTCGGCCCATCACATCATGCAGTGGTGTCACAGCTGATTGGACCGGTCACACAGTATCAGTGCTACATGAAGTACTTTTACTCACACGGGACTTTAAGTTACTTTAATGAAGTATTTCATTCAGGCCAAAAATCACATGAACTTGTTTTGGCACTTTTCGGCATTGTTGTGTTGCCTCCTCGCCTTACAGCAGCCACCGTGCAAAGACACCGCCCCTTTCCCCTCAGAGCGCTCCTCAAAGCAGCGAGCTCGGTGGGCGGCGCTAAGCCAAATGTGGTCGTTGTTGATTGGCTGCACATCTTTGTAGTGACTGATGCCTCCCAGGGACGAGCTGGTGGACGAGCGCCTCGGTGTCTGCTGCTGAGTTTGGGGGTGACTGAGATGTGAGCTGTGCAGAAACGTAATAAATGCAGACTGGTTCCCACTGTGGGAGGGCTGACAGGCTGGTGACTCATGTGTCTGTGGTGTGTGTGTGACGTTTCCATACTTCATTTTATTCTTAAAATAATGTGTGTGACTCTTAAAGACACAGGCTGCAGTGGTTTCCCTCACAGTGACTCATGTTGTCCCCAAAAACAATGAAGTCCCCACAGAATGTTTGAGAGGCTGAACACGTGTCCCCACACACACACACACACACACACACACACACACACACACACACACACACACACACACACACACACACACACGTTTTATCATGTTATCATCAGGTTAACGATAATATTTGTGCTTCGCCTGACCCCGAGCACACATTTAACTACAGGCCGTGCAGACTCGCCGTGAGCACACACAGCATTATAATTATTATTATTACATCATCATTATTACATATATTTAGTGAGACCAGCTGTCAGTGGGTAAACTGTAACTTTGAAACATCTGCAGCTGATCGCCACACGCTGGTATCAAAATCTCACTTATTTTATTGGCCGTATGAAAGCAAACCTTAGTCACTGACATTCTTGTATTTGACGTTGTGCTGATGCTCCTCGGTTCAATCTCCTCTCGTGTTTGTGAGGAAGCTCCTCGCGGCTGATTCGATTCAGCGACTGCCAAGAACGAACGTTTGACAAAGAAGTCTGAAAGGAAACAAGAAGAGCTCGGGGAAACGTGGCGCCGAGGCCGGTCAGCTGAACATCCGGGATTAGACTTCAGACTTTCTTTTCTGCGCGTCACAACACAAAACAAGCGCTGACGCTGCAGAGGAAGATTTAAACGCCACGACAGGAAGAGCGAACACAAGCAAAGTGACATCTTTGGAGAGGGAATGAAACTCATCAGAAAAAACAGTTTGACTCTGCTGACGTTTCCAAGCACAGCTGGACGTTTGCAGGATGCAGCACAGACTCTGCTGCTGGAGTTTACCTGGATCATACTGTCAGAGTGATACAGAGTCTTTCTCCACCCTGACGCTGATGACAGAAGTACTCTCTGGTATTTCTCCTGAACAAAAAGCTGATGGTGCACTGAGGACATGAAGGTTGCAGCAGTTACTCTGAAGCACAACAGAGCAAACTTTGAGGACTCCACTTTGAATGCTTTTATTATCCTGGCACGGTGACATTTAAACTCAGTCTGATGCATTTATCTTCATCAGAACGTTTTTTGGTGAACGGGATGTTCGAACTTGTCTTAAAAGGATGTCAATAAATACATGTATGAGAATGTGGCGTCCTTTGTTCAAACTTGAATTACAGTTTTTTACAGACGCTAGGACACATTTCTCAATACTTAGGTCACGTTTGCAAACCTCCTCACACAGTGAGCACAACAGAAGTCTATGTGGGCTAAACTGAGGACCAGTTATCATTGTTTTGGCACAAAATGCATTCAATGACTACATCTCTCAAATTTCATGAATCATCTTCTCACTCAGACACAACAACTGCCAAAAATCTTTGTACGTACAGGACATTTTGCATGTGCTTACATACTGTTTTCAAAACTGTTAAACTTATGGCCAAAACAATAACACAATGCAAAACTTGAAAAGACAGCAAAATCCAACAACAATATTTTATTGAAACATATTTTAAATCTAACAATGCAGTTTAACCAGCCACAGCTGATTCTCATTGTAGATGAACATCTACACAGGTGTTACTCCTTCAATTTTTCAACTCCTTCAATTCTGGCAGCCAGAAGATTCTTTCCTAGGTGTGTTGCCCAAGATGACATAAGATGTGATGTGGATGAGAACCTGTGGCCAAATGGAGAAGACCGAGTAGATTAGCATTACTATTGTATGTGTATCAGTGGATGGTGTGTATACAAATTCTTGTATTTTGGGATTACTTAGTGCAAAAAAATAAAAATACATAAACAAATATTAACGAATTCTGCATGATGTCTGATTCATTCCAGTAACATATATTGAAATTATAAACAGAGATGTGTCCTTGTTTTACACAGGAAAACACTGTGTAATGCTACATGTTGTTAGTGTTTTTTAGGTCATTGTTTTGTGGGTGACAAAGTGTGTTTGTCGGCTGTCAACCTTTGCTAGTGTTCTGGAAGAATGAGTTTATTTGAGACCTGAATGAAGTGTTTTGGTAGTTGTAGTGCATTTTGAATGTGAAATGAACTGCTTTGCCAAGCTGACGGTCAGTTAGGAGGATTGTGTGAAGAGTTTTGCAAACGTGACCTAAGTATTGAGAAATGTGTCCTAGCGGCTGTAAAAAACTGTAAAGCAGAAGCCTGCAGACATCTCTGTGATTTTAGGTTGGAAGCGTCACAGGACTCTCCACGTCCACCAGCAGCTTCGTGCACAGCTCTCTGAATGCTCCAGGTCTGGACTCTGATTGGACTGTTGGAGATCTGCTGCTGTGCTTCCTGGACAAACATCTCCACTTGGTTCCAGAAGTCTGGTAGTTTGTGCAGATGTGAGGCTTTCTCCTTTATTTTAGTGAGCGTCTCCAAAAACTCTGCAGAAACTTTTGGTTGCGATAAATTTATGATCTTCTCAGTGAAATATTCACGAATTGTCCGGGTCTCTCTCAGGTCCTGGTCCACCCTCTCTGTCTCTCTTTGGTGAGCGTGTTAATTATTCTTCCCTCCTCACAGGTGAACCGGAGACTGTAAGAACCAATCGGGGCCCGTTACCTGAACCTGAGCAGATAATAATCTGTCATCAGTCTGAGCTCGGCGAGGTCTGAGGAAACACCAAGTCTGGGAACTTAGTGTGTGATTCACGTCTGTTGCTCTGCTACTCCAAGCCTCAGTTGGATTCACTGAAATCTTTGAACCAGAGTCCTGCATCTTCAGTAAGCTGTGTAACCATGACAACCATTTTCCTCATCAGTTTGAACTCTGAACGTTGTCTCTGTGTGTAACCCGTCTCTTCCCGCTCAATCATTTATTTCATTTTTTATCTACAATGGCCCGGAGCTCCCACCAGCATTACCATTCTGCTGTCAGACTGTAATGGGAACATCATTCTCCCTGTAAACTTATTTATCCATGTTAGAAATGCAATGTTTAAGTTTCAATCAACAATCAGTCTCAGTTTTACTCTTTATTCAAAGAGTTTTATCGCACGCTGCTTCATTTTTTTCTTCTTTGCTTTTAAAAAAGTTCGAACCTTCTCCAAGTCTGCAACAGGAAAAGTTTTTAGTGTCAATAATTCATTCCTGTCCTCACTGAGCTGTTAGTGCACTTACTGCAGATGTTTCTCAGCTTTAAACCACAGACGGTGAAGCAGCTGCTGCAGGTCAGCGTCCTCAGAAAGCAGCGTCTGCTTTCACGATCGCACCATTGATCGGTGCTCAGAGGCAAACGTGGACAGAGAGTCAGGAACAGCTCTGACGCTGTGAAGTGAAGCGATGGTTCATCGCAGCCTGTCCCATAAACACGGTAGCAGTCACAGGTGTCACCGTTCGTTAGGTGCAGGACTCAAACTGGGTCACTTTTATTTACAGATGCACACCAGGTGAAATCTATGCATATGTACGGTGAAGCAGGGGAAAGGAGCTCCAGGGAATCCAGGGGAGAAGCTCCCGGGCAGGGAAACATTCACACTCCTCACTCGGTCCATGACCAGTCCACGAAGAGCTCACTCACATCCACTCGAGGTCCACGAGGCAGGGGTCCAGGGAAGTCTGTCCAAGGAGAGGAGACACGTTAGAGAGAGCCGGGGCTACGCTGACACTGGGTAACGATCGAGCAGACTCCAGGTAACCATCTGTGATGAGTGGCAGAGCTGTGTGGATGAGGACAGAGGGAGGGACCGTAGTCTGAGGAGGGGTGAAAACAACATCCTAGAGATCCCGGAGACACAACAGGACACAACAGGACGCCCATCACACAGACGGGACTCATGCAAGATGTAGGGTCAAACAGGGCTCACAGGTACGAGTCCCACCTGGTGGTTGGGATCCGTTACATTTCACCGCTTTCGAGTTTGTTTTTACATTTTGTGTATTTTCTGTCTTATTTTTGTCACTTTTCCCTGTTTTTGGTTGTTTTTTGCTTTCACAGCTGATCTTCACGTCCCAAACCGTCCAGTCTTCACGGGAAGCAGGTTAGAAAGTCTGCGCCGATGCTGGTTATAAATCCTGCAAGGTGCATCATCATCACAGGTGTGTCAGACACACTGCACAGACCTCAGATGAGACACTTTTCATGAGAAGATGACACACAACAAAGAAAAGAGTCTGTAGTTCTGAGCGTGTAATTAGAATAGATTAATAAACGACTGGATTAATAACCTGCTGGGATGTTTTACTGGAGATGAATCCGTCCCAAACAGATTCAGTCCCAGAGCTGTTTTCTTGTGGCTGACAGAGCAAACAGAGGGGGGTGGAGCTCAGCCTGACCACGACCAATCCGCTGATGCTGAACCAACACAGAGCGCAGCGACTGTGTTGGTTCATGTTTTCAGGATCTGTGCAGGTATTTTTGAGCAGCACTACTATTCTATGATTTCTGTGTGAGGTACATTAGTAAAACACTTTAGACAGTGATAAGAGAGTCACTCCCTGGGAGTGCACTGTTGTTCACTGTACGTTTAATCATTTTACCGTGCTGATTTGTCTGAATGTGAGATTGTGGCGGGGCGTGGTCTGCAGTGCGGCTGCAGGAGAGATGCACCTGCGATCACGCCTCGCCGGAGTAAAAAGTCCGCACTGGGTGCTGGTTGTTATTGGTGTTGGTGTTCGGCTGGCGGCTGAAAAGCTGCAGCCGTATGTGACAGTAACCACGACAGGTCTGCCGTGTGTTCGTTACAGAGATGTTTTAATGTGCTTCTTTATTATTTTCTAATGTTTTTGTTCCAGATGTGAGAAATAAAGAGGAATGAATCTGCAGTGAGTGTTTTGTATCTCTGACAGCTGGATAAACGGCTGCAGGTCGCTCCTGCAGAGCGGCGACGGTGTCCTGAAGCTCGCCGCTGTGGTTCTGGTTAGTCACTGACTTCTGTGGAGGGCTGAGCCTGTAAGCAGGACGCTGCTGTTCTTGGACAGATGTTTCTGTTATCTTACATCATCACGTTTGAACCCTGCAGTGTGCGGCTGCATCACCGTCCTGATTAGGACTGTTTGCCTCTTCATGCATCCCTCCGGCTTCTTGTAAAGACAACTGAAATTAATTTCAGGCCTCAGTGAACCAAATTCTCTGGCTGGGGATCCGGGTCAGCGGATTGGAGGTTTGGAAGCGGGGTGAGGGATATGTTTCTAACAAGCTGCCTTCAGCCCTCTGGACACGAGGAGCTCAGGAGACTCTGAAACAGAGGATGCAAATGATTCCACATCATCTGCTGCTGTAACCGTCATCTGTGTCGACTGCACGGAGGAGCCGCTCGCCGCTCGCATTAGAGGGATTTAAAGAGAGAGAGTCGGCGTTATTTTAGGCTACGGCAGAATTTTTATTTCAATACACGACAGACCAAGTTCAAACAGATGGGTTCACACTCACTACACCGTATATATGGGTACAGCGCTTTCATTTGTTTGAACCTTTATTTGTCTGCGGCCTGAAAAGTTCTCAGTCCACTCCATCTCCATCATCATCATCATCCTTCCACAGGTCTTGTGGGTTTCGAGAGCTCTGGTCTCATGTTGGATATTTTCTTCCATCTGTTTTGGAGGTTTTGATGTTTCTGTGTATGGCAGCGGTGAGGCCTCCTGGTGTTGTTGGTCTCTCTCAGCCTCAGTTTGTTCCTCCTTTGGCCTGTTTGAATGTGACTTTGGTTGTTTGGTACCCGTCGAGCCTTGTTGTGGGTGTCTTTCTTTCCTCTTTTTAGTGCTCTTGCACTTCTTTTGATGATCTTGTTCTTTTTTGCTAGTTTAACTCTGACTTTTTTGGGCTGTATTGTGTGATTTTTATCACTTTCCCTGTGATGAGTCTGGGTTCCTTTCTGTGTCTCTTTGTCGAACTCGTGTCTTTACCTGGGATATTCTGGAGGTGTGGTGGACCCTGTGGGGCCCCTGTGTATGTGCCTGGTGGGTCTTTTTGGTGATTCATTCATGCCACAGTTTAGAAGCACTTCTTTCAGGAAGTGTAAAAAGTGAATCTGGCTCCACGAGAGAAAAGAAGAAAAGATGTTTTCCAGCGCTGAGTCTGAGGCACGGCGTGCTGAGGGAAACACTGAGGCTGCAGGAAAGTGACATGTGTCAGGTCCTGGACTTGTAATGGGAGAAACTACACGGCTTTGTACTCAGGGACCTCGAGCAGGACAGGTCAGGAGCAATGACATGAGTGGGTGGCAGACAGAAATGAAAAGGAGAGTGAGGGGAGTCGTGCGGAAAACAATGGTTCAGTCGAATCACTTCCCCCTCACAGCTCTGTCTGATAAAACATCTGATCTGTGGACTGTAACGGGAGAGGACTTATCATGAAATAAGATCTAGAGACAGCAGAAAACAGGAGCGATAGGAATCGCTTCAGCGAGAAAGAGGGAAAAAAGGAGGCGAGGGTGAAAGTGAGGGCAGGGGAAGTGATGGAATCCCGTGAAGCTGAGGCGGTGAGCAGAGACGGCGAGCTCTGGCTCAGGTGATTTTTCTCAGAGTAAAGCTGCAGACCTCTGACCCTCTTCATGCCTTGGAAAGGATTTCATTTTTATCCTGGTGCTTTATTTCAGTCAGGGGGGAGGAGTCAGAAGCAGAGCCCACTGCCGCTCTGCCAGAGTGCTTTTGGGCAAGGCATCAAAATCATCATTTAGAACACATTTGAATGTTCTTTGAATAAAGAGCGTTACTCATGAGGTGCTGGGAGAACTCACCAGGTGCAACAGGTGCAACAGGTGCAGCAGGAGCAACAGGTGCAACAGGTGCAGCAGGTGCAGCAGGAGCAACAGGTACAGCAGGTGCAGCAGGAGCAGCAGGAGCAACAGGTGCAGCCGGAGCAACAGGTGCAGCCGGAGCAACAGGTGCAACAGGTGCAGCAGGAGCAGCAGGTGCAGCAGGTGCAGCAGGAGCAGCAGGTGCAGCAGGTGTCCCATTTTTGTGCTTTTCGGGGGAGTTTTTGTTTTCTGATACTATCTGACATGTTTTTGTTGGACTGTTTGTTTTTGGTCTTGTTACAGTTTGTTTGATGATTTTTTGTTACCATATAACATCTTATCAGCTGTGCTCTGTATTATTCTGGTGGTTTTCGCCACCCCGTCTCTTGGGTTGTGTGTGCTGTTGAATTTTCTGTGGTGGAGGTGATTTTGCAGTCGTTTCTGAAACTTCAGCATTTCTTTCATCTCGTTTCGGTGACTTCGGGGAGGCAGAAACCGAATGCAGGGCTTTAAGTGTATTTTCAAGCGATGGCGTCTTTCCTCAGAGACTTTTTAAGGTTCCACATGAAGCACGAGCTCGACTTTAACAGGCACTGGGATGAAACAGCTGCTTCTCTTTTCATCATTACAATCCTTTTTATTTGTCTTACCTCAGTGTGGTCACTTTAATGATTTTGCACCTGCTCTTATTTCTCATTGCAGCATTTCTGCTTTTATTTTGGTCTGGTTCCATTTCTTTCTGTTTTGACTGACTTGAGCTTTTTTCTGGGACAGCTACAGGTGTACACCTGCGTCTTTACCTGCCCTCAGTGTCCATATCACAGCGAAGGAGACCAAAGAAAACATTTACTTCCAGACACGACACCATTTTCATTCTGCAGCTCGAGCTCCATCCATTGCTGAGCTTCTCTGGAGCCCCTCTGTGGGACAGGAAGTTCAGTTGTCTCTGCCCTCACGTGCAAATGTCACCTGACATGGCTGTGGCCAACATGCTGTTCAAAACCGACGCTCATCTTTTATTTACAGTCTGTGTCTTTATCAGACTCTGAATGGGGAGAATACGCCCAGTTCACAAATCCCATCTACAAACTAGTTGTTCTGGAAGTTTCTTTCTTCGTTAATGAAGCAGAGCGTGTTTGTGGAGAATCTCAGACTGCAGCAGGACTTCCTCTAATCACACTCGCTGTAATTTCATTTGCCCTCGTCGTGTTCAGTGATTAGTAACAAGCAGATTATTAAATCACTTCTTTAATTCAGTCATTATGTTTTTCTCTTTCACAGAGCACAGAGACATTCTCACAGACACCATTTAACGTCCTTCTCTTTGAGTCTGAAGGTGCTGAAAGAAGCTGGAAATGAAGTGACAGAAAATGAGGAGGTGACAATATCAGGAGCACAAAGGCGGCTCGGCTTTTCACAGAGATATTCACAAAGTTAACCCTCTGATGCATAGTGGTCGCTGGAGTGGACAGCTACTAAAACGTACATATCTCTTTAATGCATGGGTTTCTATGGTGGAACTGCATATTAGCCTCTAGAGTACTCTCTGCTGCCATGCTCCATTAAGGTCAATTCAGTGTTCAGTTAGTGCAACTGCAAGTAAATTTCCTCTGAATCAAAGATGGCAGACAAACTGTCATCCCTGCCGACTGCTGGCATATCCTGTCAATCCTTCTATGCTAGAAGAGCCCAACAGGTAAAAAAAATATGACGATATGCAGTAACATCGAGGGAAGGATATTATCTGTTCGGAATAAGAAAATGTTTATGTCTAATATGTAAAAAACTACGATTAACCATGTGTCCAATGAAGTGGACATCAGGCATACCCACTATATTTTTTAACATAAGTCATAAATTGCTTCATTGTTTTGGTTATAAGTGTATATCTGTTACATTTATAAGCTACTCATTTAAAATATATATTTTTGTGCAGATCAGCTGTAGTTTGAGTTACTATAATAATTATTTTATCATATTTTGTAGACTTCAAATGCAGCAGAGAATAAGGCAGCGTACAGAACAGTCCAGGAAATTCCATCCAGCTCCAGTGATGATGATTTCAGTGATGAGTGCAGTGATGATGAGTGGCTGCCAGAGCAGAACAGAGACATACGAGCTACGGATGATGAAGACAGACAGTCAGAAAGTGAGAATGATGAGGGGCAGGGTGAAGAGGAAGGTCAGCATGATCAGGGAGCTGTGGGAGATGGGCGCACAGCACCTGACCATACTCAAGCCTGCAAAAATGTTTGGAAAGTCCAAGACAATGACTTTGATGGAGACTTGCCTCCTTTTCTAGGAGAGTGGAAATTGAATGTGGAGGGCAAGGATCCATAGTTTAGTTCAGACATCTGTTTCCAGCAGATCTAATTGATGATATAACACACAACACCAACTGGCAGAGGAGCTTGTCGTCAGCAATAATGCAAACATCACTGTCACACGCTGGCTCCACAGTTCTGTCCTCCACATGGTCTCGGCCTGTGCTGTGCGAACAGGACTGTTGATTGGTTTTGTTATTTACGCCTAAACATTGGAGCTATATGAGCTGAAAGTTCCCCAAAATTGCTGAGATGTTTTTCAAAGCATACAAGCAAACAAGTGTTTGTGTATTTACAATAGAACACAAGGTAATTCATTTTTACAGCAAGTTCCCAGTATTTCATGCTGAGTGCTCGGGTGCATGTAGTCCACTGGATTGGACAAGTCTATAAGTTTATAAAAAAAACATATTTTTGGAAAAAAGGAGTTGAACCTTTTTTTCATGTCCTGAGAAGAATAAAAGAAAAAAAATCTTGACCAAGGCTTTCATAAATCATGCATCGGAGGGTTAATGCAGCAGGAGCAGGAAGAGTAAGTCTAAAAAATAGGCACGAGGATACATGGAGAGGAAGAATAATGGGAAGAAAAGTGAGGAAGAAAAGAGGACTTGGAGGGAATAAAAGAGGAGGATGGATGAGCGAGGACGGGCACGCAGGTTGAAGTGAAAATGCCACAACATGAAGAGATCAGCCTGCTGCTTTCTGCTGGCTGTTTTCATCGGACAGATGATCCTGTAAATCCTTCCTCTGTTGCAGAAAAATCATTACCGCTGGGAGACTTCTCTGTGAGTCCTCTAACAAGCACACAATGACACAAAAGGAGGACTTTAGAAAGAGGCGCACAGTGTTGGACACAGCTGTCTGTGGAAAACAGCTCCTCGCTGGAACCGGCCCGGCACCGGCAGCCGAGCGAAGATATAAGAGCCGTTAAATTGGACTTCGTTATCGATTAGATGGAACTGGCGGCCCGGTTAAGGTTCCGCTCGCAGGATTTATCATATGATGAGTTTCTCTTCCTATGAATGAGCTTCAGTTAAAGGGTCGATCTGCTGTGTTCCAGCCCTCAGGCTAACTGATGAATCCAGCTGCATCAGAGATCCCTGTGACATCACCAAAACTGACCAAGGAAAAAAACACGTCCTGTTATTCCAAACAAATACTCGTAACCAGTGCCGTTTCACAATAGTGTCAGTGATAGTGTCGTAGACTGTATAGATGGACATGAAAAGTCATGTTTAAATCCTCAATCTGAGCATTTTGGTTTTTTGGAGCCACATTTGGACGAGTGGGCAGACTTACGGCTGATTGGTCACCGAGCTGACTGAATGAGATCATCACACACACACAGGTACCTGCTAATCAATGCTAATCTGCTCAGTAACATCCAACTCAAATCCTAGGAGTCTCCAAAAGGCTTCAGCAGCACAAACACAGTCCAGAGGTCCAGTTCACGGAGTCCAGTCAGCGGAGGTGAAGCCTAGCTAACAGCTAGCAGCTCCGCCCACCTGTGTCTCCATCCACCTGTCAGTCAGCTCCTCCCCTGCTGTCTGTTTCTAACCACCGTCATGATACCATGCTGTAATCACTAAGACCCGAAACCATAAACTCTTCAGGGAAGTCCTGAGATCGCTCAGTAAACGCTTCACAGTCAGAGCAGTTGCCCCCTGCTGGACATTACAAAGAATGCAGGTTCAGTTTTCAGACAGATGCAGCGAGGTCGGGGGCAGGGCTCTGCGCATAGATAGTCAGAGGGATTACATTTACCCCGCCCCCTTCGCAGCACGACTGCGTTTGTCTTTTATATGCGAGTGTGTGAACACCAACAGGTGCTGAAGCTGCAGCAGGTCTCTGTGTGAGAAACAAGGTGGAACATGTCACAGCTGCGAGGCAGTGTGAGAATATTCAGTTTAAAATGGGCCCGACACACATGCGGGTGGTAAACTCACAGTCCAACATCAGCCAGACGATTGTGCGTCTGAGTGTGTTGCTGTGTCGCACTGCAGGCCCGATCTTCTCTGTCAAGACTCAAAACGTAAATGATGAAGTGAGTCTGTAGCTCCAGGTCGTCTCCAGGCTCCAGTGAACATTTCACCTTCTCATGTTCTAATGAGAAGCTCCTGCTGCACGTTTCTCTAAGATCGGGCCTTCGTTCGCCTGTAGAAACATGCAGCTCTGAGTCATTCCTCTGCTGACTCATTGCAAAGATCTCTCTGATAAATAATGTGGCCTTAAATTCTAAATGAATAAAATGTGTAACATATCTGATTCAACGCAGACGAATGTGACGCCTGATAATGTCAACGGCTTATAGAAAGAGACGGAGAAGTTTGAATTAGTTTAAAGACACGTGTCACATGTTCAAAGAGAAATTCCCGTCGCTCAGCTGCTCCGTACTTTTGGACCTGACTTTGTGAGATGGCGGATGGTTAAATACTCTGAGGGTCTGAAACCAAACGTGGTTTAGCATCGCCTGGATGGCAGCGCATTAATGGTGCCTTCATTAAAGATGGATTTCTACTCATGTTTCTATTAAAAATCAAATGCAGTGAAGTCAAAGTACCACATTTTCCTCTGAAGGAGCAGAAGGTGGAACTAAAGCAGACATGTTCACTGCGTCTGCTGCGGATCTGTCGTGTCTGTTTTGTCGCTGCGCTCATGTTGGTCATCGAGATAACCCCGGTTCTCTGAGCCTCATCCTGCTGGAGCCGCTGCAGGGAAACATGACCTGAACATCATGTTTGAGCCTCATTCAGATTTTTGAAATCGAGCACAGACCTGAGTGATTATTGGAAAAATGTGTTTGTAATAATGGATTTTAGAGGCTCTCAGAGGAGCGAGGTCAATGAAGATCTTATTACGAGTCGTATCGGTTTTGCTGCAGCTCGAACATCAGCGAGCTGGAATCAGACAGAAAACATCAAAGTCAGTCCAGGAAGTGCGAATAATTCCCTGGAAAGTGTCCAGATGCATGCTCGATCATCCAGGAAATATCAGACACATAAACGTCACTGGGGAGGGGCCCAGATCGAACCTGTGGTTATGATGGATGGTTCTTCATGTTCTTACAGCAGGGGGAGTTTTAGAAATTAGACATTAGAAATGATCTATAGAGTAAAACAGTTTTGTATCAGGCTGTAAACATGTTTATATTAACAGGGGGCTGCGGGGGCGACTCACTGCTGGAGCCCCTGCTGGACGTCAGGAGAACTGCAGGTTTCTGCACTTGTTTTAGTGTCACGGTGTCAGTTTGTGGAGTGGAGCACGAGGCTATTGTTGAACTCTGGTGCGAGTTACCGAGCTGAGCTTTGATGAAACAGCAGCTCAGACCCTGGAGCTGACCGCAGCTTGAATCGCCGCCACGTCCTCCGTCAGCACCACCAACTCATCCGGATAGCCCTGCTCTTCATCTTCTTACAGTATCTTCCTCTTCCTCGGGGGTACACTGGGATGAGTGATGGTGGCTCATGAGCGCGGGGTAAATAAGAGCGGAGCTGCGGCCGCTGTTACAGTACATTATGAGATCATTATAGTTAATCGAGGGCTCTGGGCCACGTCTTGGCTGACGTGGAGCAAAGCAACAGTTTGATTTATTATATTCATGCACGCAACAGATTCTTTTTAACTGAATCTACCACATGTGCTGCCCGTGTCAGAAGGAAAAGTCCGTTTTGCCGGCGGCGGCGTCCGTGTGAGTCACAGCCGTGAAATCCACTGCAGCTCTATGGAGATGATGTGAATCGTCTGCAGAAGCAGCCTGATTGCAGCCAGCAGGTCTCCCAAAGAGGCCGGGCTGCTGTACGTGCCAGGTTAAGGTTTCAGGATCCATCAGGTCGCTGGGAAAGCTTCCCAAAATGACTTTTCCCAAACTGGCAGAGCTGAGCGCAGTTGCTGAATATTAATCCTAATAAAGATCCCTCGGTGACTCCTAACCTGGCTGTCTGCTCTTCTTGGGCTTTTCTAAACGAAGGAGGTTTGTGTATTTTTAGTTCGTAGATTGAAAGAGAACGAAACGACATGAAACAAGCGACGAGGCAGACTCGCTCTGACACAGAAACACACAGGGGAACCGGAGCTCAGCATCACTGAAGCACTGTGGGATCATCCTGACAGAGAACTTCCCAAGAAGAAGCCTGGAGAACTGTTCCTGAAGATGCTCAGAGCCGACCGAGCGCTCACACTGAGCTTTGGGCTGATCGCTGCACAGGAGCACTGGGCTCATTATTACATGTTTCCTGTCACACCAGAGTACAAATCCACGTTAAATCCGAGGACAGACACAGTTTCTTATTTCAGCTCATTTCAGCTTCAGGACGTTGAACCTGCAGATGAATTTACGTGACCGAACCTGATTAGATTCCATCAGGCAGCACACTAAAATCAATTCAGATTTATCTTTTATACGATGACAGGAAGTGCGGGGGAAAGTCGAGTGGCCGGCACCGACTCAGGTGTTTTTGTATCTGTGTTTACGATTCCACAGGTGTTCCTATGAATCCACTCTGTCATTCACGTCGGCCTTTGCACAGGAATATTTTTCTGCTACGCCCAAGCTAAAGTGTTGAAATATTGAAAAGACTATTTGACAGCTGCTGTTTCTTTGCTTTGGAGCTTTTATTTTTCACCATTCATCCTGTCAAACTCAAAATCTGGGCAGCAGGAAGGTGAGGGAACAACCATCAACCAAAGGATCCTGTTTCAATGCAGCTCTTCAAACTCTCTGACAAGCAAGAAAAAGGGGAGACTAACCCTCGGATTCAAACACGTCGTTCTGTGCAGCTTCCAGCAGCAGCGGGCGGCGTTCCACCGAGCTGACTCTGGTACGAGCAGCTGAACGAGTCCGGCTCATTTCCCTGGAAGACACAATCTGAAGTTTTATTATGAGCTTCAGTGTGGAATAAAAGGATGTCACCAAAAAGAAACAAAGTGGGTAATTAATGCAAGAAAATTCATTTCCACCGACGCGGTTGCTCATTCTGCAGCAGTAATTATTCCAATCCGTTATATCAGCTGGACCTCGCTTCATTCTGCAGCTCCCATCTGTGACCATTTCACGGGCAACAATTAGCTTCCTCCCTCATTAACATTCTGCCGAGGTCCGTCAGGTTGCAGCGGGGCCCTGCGAAGCAGGAAGCAGATGGCTGCTGAGCCTGCAGTCGTTTCCCTTTGTCATCACCGTGGAGCTGATGTGGAGGCCGGTGAGGCTGTCAGCGATGACAGCTGTAAACCTGTAACTGCTGAGCCACGCATGAGTCTGCAGGCTTGTCGCTTTTTGCCATTTATGTCTGAGCGGCTCAAGCAAAACCAGCCAAATCACTTATTTTAGGGTCTGGAGGGGAGAACGAAGCCTCTCTCTGTCACAAGTCGAGCAGGACGGCACGTGGACGGCTTCCCAGGTTTTCTGCTCTACCTGAGCGCTTTGCACAACGCGCCTCAAGCCTGGCCCTATGAGGTGATCCTCTCTGACATTAAGGGGTGCGTAAGCAAAGAACAAACCCGAATGATTCACAACTTTATTTAAACATTTACATTTGTAAGCAAATATTCAGTGAATGAATTAGAAGCTGTCTAAAATCTAAGCTTCATGCATGCGTGGCCTTACTGCACGTAGTCCAGATCAGGCCCAGAAGTCTTTAATTTGTTGTTACGAATGCTGTTAAACACTTTTAAACACTTTCTTTTAGGACCAGGCCACAAACAGCCGTTGAGCTTATTAAAAGAAAAAATCACATTTGGTTCAATTACACGTTCACAGCAGCCAAAACAAGCCGAACAGGAACAAACGGATGTGTCTCCTCAGCTTTGCATCCCGGATCTTAACTTTAAAAGCTACCAAACTATTTCCCAAGTCAGATCCTGCTCTCAAACACGTGATGCACGTCAATATATCAATATTCAGAACTATCAGAACACTTCAGAGGAACTTTAGATGTATGGCTACAGACTATTGTAAGTGGCACATGTGAAAATGATCCATTCTGTCTTTCACTGCAGAGCTGATGCTGTGTGCTGTAACACATTAGCATAATGCCATCATAAAGGGAAATATGGCCAAAGATTTGCAGAAACATAAATCTCAACCTTCAGACAAACGAAGGAGGAACAGCTACAACCATAAATCACTGGAACGCCATTAAACAGTCTGCAGGAGCACGACCGCAGCTCTGACGCTGCGTCTGAAACAACATGAAAGTGATGTTTTTTAAAGGTATCGTGTCTGAACGTGGGAGTGAACTGCAACGAGATGTTCAGCTCTGTCAGCTAGCAGGTAGCTGGTTAGCTCAGATCACAGTGATGTGAAACCGTCCACTTCCTGCTACATCCTGAAACGCTGGACATGAAAATCTGACCTGGGTGACGTCTGAGGGGCCTCCTGGTGACGTGCTGAACCACCTCTGTTAGATTTATGTTTCCATGAACATGCAGACTAACCCCCACCGCCTGTCTCACTCCCCTCATGCTGGACGCCTGCACCTTACAACATAAAGCACACTGTTGTGATTCGGAGCTACAGAAATATAACTGACTGAGCAGAAAGAAACACATTTGCTTTTGTCCAAAAGGCAATCACAGCGAACACAAAAGGAATCTCATCACAGGTCAGCGGTGCCCTGAATTTTTATTGGCCTTACCCACAGAGCTGCACGTGAGGAGCAGGTCTTTATCCTGCCAGCTCTCTCATGCAAAGTCCGTGTGAAGTCTGATGCAAACGGTGAGGCTGAAGGTTTGGAGCTTTGTCTGCTGCTTCCTACACGCTCGATCCTGCAGCATCCTCGCATCTCCAGATCCGTCACCTGATGCATGTTCTGAACGACATCACAAAGCTTACAGACATTTTTCGACAGTAAACGATGAAACAAAGAACGTGGAGGCGTCTGATCGAGGAACCCACTTTCTTTACACCTATTTCTGCTACAGTGAGCTGTGAAGCTTTAAAATCCACTGATCCAAAACAGTCATCAGGTTAAGTCCTGCCTTACAGACGATTGTATTTTTAATTTGAGTCTCCAGACGAGCATCAGCCCTACATTCGGAAAGCAGTTTGTGGAAAACCTTCAGATTTAAACAATTACCAGCCAACATCCAAACTTTCTGTTCTTGCTGAGAAAAGTTTAAGTAAAACTCTGACTTTAGATCAGGTCACAGCATCAAAGCAGCAGCTGTGTGGGTAAAGAATGATGTCATCGTCATCGTGGAGATGACGCAGGTTTGTGCTGTTTGTTGATCTGTGTGACACATCTGATGTGGCTGACCATGAGCTGCTGTTAGGAACAGTGACCGTGGTTTGAGTGAATCCGTTGCAGCGTTTTTCAAATATATAGTTGGATTTAGGTCAAGTTTCCTTTTGAAAGGAGTGCCCCACGGTTCAGGGTTTTTTGCCTTTGTTTTTCCTTTGCCATAATGGTCAACTTGATATTTATTTATTTATTTAAGTTATATTAAATGGAACAGACATGACTGGGAGACAGGAACACGAGAGACATAGACGAGAAGTTTAATCAAGGAGAGAGAAACACAGAGAAAAGGCAACAATCGATCACCTGCTGGAGAAATAAAAGAAAACAAGCACAGAGACAACAACACGTTAAGGAAACCGCAGCAACACCCTAGATAAGTAGGGATGACCTGTAAATAGGGATGGGTACCGGTTCTGACATAAACGGTAGTAACCAGACCGAAAAGCAGCGCACATTTCGGTGCTTTATTTCGGTGCCTTTTTTCCTAAGCTGTGATACACTTTAGATTCTAGCCAATCATTTTACGTTTCTGAGGATAGTAGGCGGGTCCAGGTACGTATGTTCTTTTAGAGCAGAGCTACAGATTAAAAATGCCCAAGGCGAAAAGTCTGGCTGTACTTCACAGCAAAAGATGCAAACTCAGCAGCAACAAGTGCTTTAAGCTGATACTGTGATACTGTCAAAGGAGGTAACACCTCGAATCCGATGAAACACCTGGCGACGCATAGCGTTTTTTTAAAGCCGAGAAATGCGCCGTATTTGATAGCTTGCTGCGAGACCTCACACCGAGCACATCTACTGCGGGTGTGGTGCCTGTTATCGGACCCGGAGTTAGCAACATCCCCCAAGAACCCGAAGAGGAGAGTCCTGGCCCCTAGCCCTGCCAGTGTAGCAGAAATGATGAGGATGATGATGCAGCAGCAGCCGTTCTTCTCTGCGTGAGTAGCTTAATGTTGTTCGTGTGTAATTTACGTTGAGTAGGCTAACCACGTTATTACATTAATGCATGTAAGGTGAACTAGCAAACATCATCATAGCTACATGCGGCTGTCTTCTTGTTTGATGGCAGATACTCCCTTCACCCTGGCCAAAAAGGCTAAAATGACCAAAGAAAAAGTGGAAAACAGCTGAACATGAGAGGATTTTGGACAAAGTTTGTGTTTTTTCCATTGTTTAAGCACTGCTTCCAGCCAAGAGTGATACCATATATGCCGCATAGCTGCAGAAAAGGCTAACATTGTTATCTTTTTACAAAAAACAGCTGAACATGAGAGGTTTTTGGACCAATTTTGTGTTCTCCATTCTTTAAGCACCGGTTTGAGCACCGGCACAGTTTCAAAAGTACCGGTTTGGCACCGGTATCGGATAAAACCTAAACGATACCCATCCCTATAGATAAGTGTCAGTAACAGTAAATAATAAATACTGAGTTTTACTGAGCAGCACGTGAGACCGACATGCACGGTATGCTTTGATGCAGCAGCCGAGGAAGATACTGTGTGTCTGTGCACACCTGTGTGAGTGCACTTGTATCCAAAAGGTTTCTCCATGTAACATCAGATGGGTGTGGGGAGTCATAGCCCCGCCCTCCAGAACATGAAGCAGGCATGGAGGAGATACAGGCCCCAGACATCCAGAGGCTCCCAGAGAGCGAGGGCCCATGGAGGACCACCCAAGGTTCAGTTTTAAGCCTCATTTCATTTCTGTTAATAACAGTGAGAAGAATGAATCTGTTTGTTCCACCTTTATGCAGAGGACACCGTACTTCACTCAGCTGGCTCTGCTCATGAAGCTGCCTTTCAGCTGCTGCAGGCATCATTGTTTGCTTTTTACATCAGATCTCAGATGATGTTGGTTTTCATACCTGAGGAGGAGACTTGGGTGTCCTGGTTTGATCGAGTTTCCTTTAGTTTTTATTGAGCACTTAGTGAAAAAGCTGAAGGTTCGACTGGTTCAGGTTAAATGTTCTTAAATGCGATGACATTATTTAAATGCATGCTGCCTCCTCGGCACCCTGTGGTGCAGCACACACCAGCGTATAATCTGGTTTCCTTCGTTAAGCCTGAGGACACAACACTGGTATGTTTTTATATGCAGAGGCATGCTGGGAAAACTCCTCCCACCTTGAAACAGCTGCTGTGATTAGTGCTCCTCTAACTGGCTCCCTCGAAGGGTTCGTTTGCACCGTCGCTGTGGAAAAACCGTCAGAGCTCAAAACCCTGGATGCTTTCGTCTCCAGAGCTGGACTTTGTATTTCCTATGATGTTGACTCTGAATCACTTTATCTTGTTTATGTTTCTGCTGTATTCATGTTGTTTTTATGTTGTAATTTTGGAGTAATTCCCCTTCGTTACACGCGGCCTGCATGAATGCAGAGCAGTGTGCCGTACCTCAGTACTCGCCTCGCTGTGACTCACTGTGAGTTTGTGTGAAAAAACTTCTTTAGATTCGTCCTGTAACAGTCAGCGGGTGAAAGCAGCGTCTCTGATCTCTGCCGCGATGATCGCTGGTGTTGTTGCGGACTTATCTGCTGACTTACGTGCAGCTCAGGAGGATTTACTGTCTCACTCAGACACTCGTGTTGTTGGGTCTGTGTTTCCACAAGCCCCGCTAATTCTAGAGACTTATTCATCATGAAGAAAACAAGACAGTCGATCGATCGATTATTTGCGCAAGGGAGGCCTCGTCTGTGTCCACCACGAAAATGACCCCCAGATCTGACCTCCTCCTGCTGCCTTTTATTGAGAGACAGTTCACACAAAACACGTCAGAACAAAGCCACGCCCACATGGTTCTAAGACAAAGCATTTTATATATATATGTGTGAACTTCTGTAAGAGTGTGTGTGTGTCAGACCTCCTGCTGACCAAAGGGTCGTAAACGCAGGAAGCTTACATCAAAAGAAACAGATCTTTCAGATAGGATGTATCTACAATAAAACCTCCCCCAGCACAGAGTGGTTGGAGAGGTGGTCAGGATCAAAGGAATGGCTTTGATCCTACTGCTTGAACTAAGACTGTACAAATTTAAGAAACACAATGGCAACATTCAACAATTAGACTTAACACGTGTTGTTTTAAAATCACAGATTAGGCAGAGCCATGTCTCCCCTTCCAGTGTTACCGTGCGTTCATTCTTTAACAGGTGTCTGCCCTCCATGTGTATCGACTGCAGGCCTGAGGTCGGCGTCTCTGCACCATTTACGGGTAGTTTGAGAACGTCCCCCCTGAACGCGCTGATAATCTGCTGCAGAACTGATGGATGTAACTTCAGGGCAAAATAATAATTTGTGCAAATCTGTGTGGAGCAGTTATTTTATACAGCAATCAGATTAATGTGAAAGAGCTCGAACATCTGCTTCCAACAACAGCGATTGAATCCTTTCTTTCTTGCCTCCTACACCACTACAACCCTGGCAGCCTGCTCCTGATGCTGCGAGAGCTGTGCACGAAAATAGAGAAGAAACTTAAACATCAGTAAAGTGACATTAAACAAAGATGAGTCCGTTCCATCTTTGTCTTTAAATAGGAACTGCTGGAATAAAACCCTGTGCATGTGGAAACTCTGAGTACACTTTGAGATAAGATAGAAGTCATCTTGTCATATTTCACTGTGATGTGTGACGTGAACTTTTTTATTCATTCCTGAGTCTAAAACAAAACTGTGCTGACATGAAACCCGCTCGTTTCCAGCTCCGTCTATGAGAAGCCACGAGCAGCTCTGCAGAGTCAATAATCCTGCTTTACCTGACTCAGAAGTAGCTCCTCCCCCTTTAAGCCAACAGTGTTCTCCCTCCTGAACAGAAGCTCTGAACCTCAGGAGGGTGGAGCTTCTGTCTTGTTGAAAAATAAACCCTGATACACTGAGTGCTCAGAGCAGTGTGCAGCTTTAGCTTTGAGCTCAGAGCGATTAATTGTATTTATATATCAAATCACAGCAACATTCACTTCAAGGTGCTAAAAACCCGACAATAATACAGAGAAAACCCAACAATCACATGAAGAAGAAACCTCCAGCAGAACCAGGCTCAGGGAGGGGCGGGGCCATCAGCTGCGTAACACACTTTGAGTGCAGAGTGGAAACGTGCTACATTAGAACCTATTTACCGTCTGCTGTGAGAGCACGTACTGTGATACACTGAGCTCGTTATTTTATCAACATCCAGCTGTGAAACAGGACAAATATGGGAAATAAGAAACTTTTGATAGGGTTAGGGTGGATTTTAGCCACGTACGCTGAAGGAATACTAATCAATGTCTCCATTTGTGAATGTGAAATAGGCTCCTACACATCGTTTTAATACAGCGTTTCCCCCTGAGCCTCACCTCGCTGACTCTAGCTCAACCTGCGCCTTGGTGGATCCTCAGAGTTTCACTATTTAGTGCGGTAATGATGAGCATGTTTGTGTGGCTCCACTCTCTGCAGAGACTCTCCAACACTCGTGCAGATCCTGATCAATGCCATCTGCTCACGAGAAGACAAACCATTAGTGTAGTGGATGCTAATGAAGTTCCAGGTGAACCTGGTGAGTTCAGACAGATTTTCAGAGAGCGAGGAAACACGAATGAAACAGCACGATGCGCCTTCTCTGCTGCACGAAAGATAAACAGGATTGCTGTACCTCTGTAATTAGACAGCTATTAATCATCTGCAGCCACAAAGAGCTGAAATGGAAACAGCAGAGGATGTTTCTCCCTCCCTGGGAGAATCTCAGAGAGGAGAATGTGAGATCTCTGGAGCTTTCGAGCTTTGTGTGTCAGTGTAAAGTCAGCAAACAGCCTCTCCTCTCTCGGAACAGCGATGACCTTTCTTGTCCACTGCTGGGATTTCTGTTTGCTTGTTAGGCTGAGCCTGGTGGTATTGTATTTGGCTTTGCAGTTCCCTGAATCATCTCTGAATATTTTGGCTGCATTTTAACACAGAGCTGGGAGCTGGGAGGGGTTTTGTTTGAGCTCAGTGCTCCTGCAGCGTCCACAGATCCCATTAACCCATCACTTTCTGCCGTTTTTGCTTCTATTGAGGCCAAATGGAAACGTGACGTGCTACCTGGTGGTCATCATTCACCGGCTGTAGAGGTCTGGACCAGGGTGGGTTTATAAAGTTGATTTTCCACGTACGCAGACACGCCGTCGGGGCTGAAAGATAAGATAAGATAAGATAACCTTTATTAGTCCCACACGTGGGAAATTTGTTTTGTCACAGCAGGAAGTGGACAGTGCAAAAGTTATGAGGCAAAAATTAGAATACAATAAGAATAAATACAGTACACAGCTGTACAGAATAGAATAAAATCAAATCAAAATCAAATCAAATCAAATCAAATCACTTTTATTGTCACATCACATGTGCAGGCACACTGGCACAGCACATGTGAGTGAAATTCTTGTGTGCGAGCCCCACAAGCAACAGAGATGTGCAAACACAACAACACAAACGAGCAAAATACAAGAATGGCCAACCTGAAACTAATAAATATATGTACAATATATAATAGTGTATGCATTTCTGGATGTGTATACTAAATATTTTCCTACGTGTGTGTGTGTGTGTGTGTGTGTGTGTGTGTGTGTGTGTGTGTATACACATTTTTACAAATTAAATAGTAAAAAAAATAAATAAAATAATAATAATAATAATAAAATATACAGAGTTGAATATGTGCAAAACAAGTGGCATTTATATACAGTGTGGAGTGCATAATGTTGAAGTTCCAGTAGTGAAGCTGAGGTGTCTATGACGTGTTCAGCAGTCTGATGGCCTGGTGGAAGAAGCTGTCTCTCAGTCTGCTGGTACGGGACCGGATGCTGCAGAACCTCCTTCCTGATGGAAGCAGTCTGAACAGTTTATGGCTGGGGTGACTGGAGTCCTTGATGATCCTCCCCGCTTTCCTCAGGCACCGCTTCCTGTAGATGTCTTGGAGGGAGGGAAGCTCACCTCCAATTATCCGTTCAGAGCACCGCACTACTCGCTGGAGAGCTTTGCAGTTGTAGGCGGTGCTGTTGCCATACCAGGTGGTGATGCATCCAGTGAGGATGCTCTCAATGGCACAGTGATAGAAGGTCCTGAGGATGCGGGGGCTCATGCCGAATCTTTTCAGTCTCCTGAGAAAGAAGAGGCGCTGCTGCGCCTTCTTCACTGTTTTGTTTGTGTGTACTGACCACGTAAGATCCTCAGCCAGATGTACACCAAGGAAACGGAAGCTGCTCACTCTCTCCACAGCAGCGCCGCTGATGGTGATGGGGGTGTGTACTTCTCTGCACCTCCGGAAGTCCACTATCAACTCCTTTGTCTTTGCGACGTTGAGGGTGAGATGGTTGTCTTGACACCAGTGGGTCAGGGCGCTGACCTCCTCCCTGTAAGCCGTCTCATCACCGTTGGTGATAAGACCCACCACTGTAGTGTCGTCCGCAAACTTCACAATGATGTTGGAGTTGTTAGTGGCTGTGCAGTCGTAGGTGTAGAGTGAGTACAGGAGAGGGCTCAGTACACACCCCTGTGGAGCACCAGTGTTCAGTGTGATGGGGGATGAGGTGATGCTGCCCAGTCTGACCACTTGGCGTCTGTCAGACAGGAAGCTAAGGATCCAGCTGCAGAGGGAGCTGCTCAGTCCTAGATCCTGCAGTTTCCTGTCCAGCTTCGAGGGAACGATGGTATTGAATGCTGAGCTGTAATCTACAAACAGCATCCTCACATACGTGTCTCTCTTCTCCAGGTGTGACAGGGCAGTGTGTAGTGTCAGGGCTATGGCATCATCAGTGGACCTGTTGTGGCGGTATGCGAACTGTAGAGGGTCCAGTGAGTCGGGTAGTGCAGAGCAGATGAAGTCCCTGACCAGCTTCTCGAAGCATTTGCTTACGATGGGGGTCAGGGCTACAGGTCGCCAGTCGTTCAATGAGGAGATGGTGGAGGATTTGGGTACAGGGACGATGGTGGCCATTTTGAAGCAGGCTGGGACTACAGACAGAGAGAGGGAAAGGTTGAAGATGTGCGTGAACACTCCAGCCAGCTGAGCCGCGCATGACCTGAGGACGCGGCCGGGAATCCCGTCCGGACCAGTAGCTTTGCGTGCGTTCACCTTCCTGAAGCACTTCCGCACATCCTCCTCAGACACAGTGTGCGCCCTGACGTCATCCGCGGTGCGCACACTGTCCGGTCTCATGGTGTTCGCTGTGTCGAATCTAGCGTAGAATACGTTTAGATCCTCACACAGAGAGGCCGTGGTCTGCGGTGTGCTGGTTTTCCCTCTAAAGTCTGTGATCGTGTTTAGTCCCTGCCACATACTCCGAGGGTTGTCAAACTGTTGCTCCACCCTGTCCCTGTACTCACGTTTGGCTGCTTTGATCGTCTTCCGGAGTTGGTAATGTGCGTGTTTGTAGTCCGATGTGTTCGCGGAGGCAAAGGCGGTGCTCCGTGCCGCGCGAACATCTCCGTTAATCCAGGGTTTTTGATTCAGAGCACTTCGCTCTCAGACTGCAGGCTTACTTGGACTCTTTGTGTTCATTTTATATGTAGTTTTTGTCCCTCTTTGCACGTTTGCTCTTTGTGTTCTTTTTCTTTCTTTCTGTTGTAAATTTCTGTCTCACTGAAGTTGTCTTCTCTTCGTGGTATGTTGCACATTTTGTCCTTTGATGAACTTCCTCTTGTTCCGTAATCCTTCCACAGGGACGGATGAACCTAAATATTTGGTTTTTGTCCAAAGTGTGTGTTGCGGTGATGAAGGGATGGCACTCAGAGTGACAGTGAGTGTGAGCCGGCAGAGAGCAGAAGAATAACAGCAGGATGAATAAATGAAAAGCAGCAGTGCTAATTTAGGAGTGCTCACTGGCTGCATTCCCGGCATTCCCCTCAGCTTCAGGCTGCGACACCGACACATCTGACACATTACCAACACGATACTGATGTGCTGACCTGCTGACAGGAGGAGGAGGAGGGAGTCTCAGTGCAAACACAGCCGAAGCTCATTGCTTTAAACATGTTGTGTTCCTTACATCATGTCGTCACGATGGTGGCAGTTTGTTGGAGTCCAGCGTGGTTTCTGAATTTTGATTGAGCCTCTCCTAATGAGCTGTGACTGTTAATGAACCAGCTGCACAAGTCTTCCTTCACTCCTGTTGATTAGTGCCTGAATTTGTTTCTGCTCCTTAAATTTCACTTCATATTCATGACTAACACTGTGATTACAACCAGCAGGCAAGTGCTTTCATCCAGTATTATTACAGCTGTGGACAGCAATTTAATTTATACAGCGCCACATCACAACAACAGTCGCCTCCGTGAGCTTTATACTGTAACTTAAAGACCCCACAACAACACAAAACGACAGAGAAAAACCCAACAATCAGATGACCGCCTATGAGCAAGCACTTTGGTGACAGTGGGAAGAAAAAACTCCCTTTTAACAGGAAGAAACCTCCAGCAGCCCCAGGCTCAGGGAGGGGCGGGACCATCTGCCAGGTGGGGGGGAATGAGGACAGGACAAAGACACGCTGTGGGAGAGAGCCAGAGATTAATCATAACTAATGATTCAATGCAGAGAGATGCAGGGTCTCCTGATCCAACTATATGCTTTATCTAAAAGGAAAGTAGGGCGGGGCCTGAAAGCTGAAGGCTCTGCCTCCTTCACCATCTCTAGGCTGGTAAAGGACCTCGGCTGCTGTTTCCAGATCAGCAGGAAGTCCTGTTCTGACCTCTTACACTGAGATTACTGCATGATTTCACCACCAACCTCAAATATAAAAGTCACAGGGAGGATCATCCCCGACACCAGAGCTGGGCCTCTGTGACCGAGCAGTGTTCAGATGAAGAGGCCACAGCTGCCCCTCAGGTGAGGACTGACAGCAGGAGGCTCATAACTCTCCCCGCAAAATGAAAATCCAGTGGGAGGATGAGTTTCCACACACTGAGGAGTGTCATCAGAGGGATGAGAGAACATCGTGTGTTCCACGAGCTCCATCGCTGAAGCTGAGGGACTCAGGCAGGTGAGGTTTGTGCAGGTGCACAGGTGTGTGCTGCTGACAGAGGAAGTCAAAAGCTGCATATCTCCTGCAGTCTTTACTGGATGGGCACACTGAGAGCAGCTGTGATGCTTTAATATTTATTATAGTTCGGCTCAAATGGCTCCAGCAGTTTTACACGTACAGCCCAGAGTGTCTGCATCGTTGTGCTGCTGTCAAAACGAGATGCCAAAATGAAAATGACGCTTTAAAAAGAGAAATACAGGAGCTACGAGGGAAACGTCCTCAGGCTGTGAGTATATGTTTAACTGCTGGATCTTCAGGTGAAAGGATGAAAAAGTTCAGCTCAGATGGAGTGAATGAGGCGAGCGCGACACAAAGAAACATGACATTTCATCGTTTTCGCCGTGCGCCCGAGCTCCCGCCGTGAAACCATTCTGCTGCACTTTGTGATGAATAATAAAAGCAAGCAAAATGCTAATTGTAGACGAGCGCCTGGGCAGCCGTCCCCATTTCATGGAGCTCAACCTTTCACTTCGGTTTGAAGAACCTCTTTGCTTATCAGTTTAAATGAGGGGAATAAAATGCTTTCAGGGCCTCGTTTGTTAAATCACCTGCTATTCGAATCCAGCTTCCTTCACCCACTTTAACTCACATCCACATAAATAACTCATAAGGTTTTTAATTAGCTCATTCTACCGTGTGAGTCATTAAAAGTCAATGTAACCCACTTATGTAACACCTCAAGTCTGGATCCTGTTGTATTTGCATGAGAGAGAGAATGAGAGCAGAAGCATGTTGATGTTGTTCGCAGCTTTCTGTTTTCCTTCAGGACTACTGTGAAACGCCACAAACCCAAGGCTGAGCCCGATAACTGATCTCAGTTCAGCCTGGAAAGCAGGAACACTGTTGTAATTACTGAGGAAAAACATCACAGCTAAAACTGACGAGGTGGCATCGGTGTGAGCAGATACGTTACTGTTTTGTCAAAAGCAGAAAAAAGTCATGGAAGAATTAAAAGGACGAGTTTAGTTTCCTGCAAAATGCTTCAAATATGAGCAGTGAGTGACGTGGTGGGAATGATCCAGAACCCAAGGCCTCGGTGAATACGTGACATCTGAACTGCTGTTTGAAAAGGTTCAAAGACGGGCGATGCCGATCTCAAAGGGGGCGGCAGCTCTGAATTCTCTGCTCTGAAGTCCTGAATGCGTCTCCAGATTGACAGTTAGTCTTTAAACTTAGACCCCCGGAGAGCAGTCATTTTGGTTTTCTACCTTAGACCCCCGCGGAGTCATCATTTTGCGTTTCTACCTTTAAAAGCCGGAGAGCAGTCAGTCAAATGCTGGAGTCATTCATATGTATATTAGGTTGTTACCTAGGAATTCTGGAGGGAGGGGAGTGGGGGTGAGTGATTGAGGGGGTTTGGGAGTGGAGTGTTTCAGTTTGCCATCTTAGGGAGAAATCAACACATGTCCTTTGTATGTCCTTTGTTGCTGACATTTATTGATGAAAACAGTACAAAAAACCAACCATTTGTACACATATTTACAAATAATGATAAAAAGTGAGTGAGTACATTTCAACATTTTCAGCAATCACTCACAATCCTGGCACTGCCATGGTATCTGTCGTCTGCATTTACCACATGTGTACCTGTAGCAGTGAACACATCGCACAGTGGCCTGATTTTTTTTGCATCTGTGTTTGACCTGACACGTGGCCCTTTTTCCAGGGCTCGGTGTGGAGGGTTGTGTCCGAAGCAACTGATCTTTTCTTGCCTTCTTCGCAGCTACATGAGAGTGAGCCAACTCCCTTGCAAGCTCCACCAGGAAGTCCACCCGTCTTTCCTTCGTCCCGGTGCATGCTTGATACAGCACATGTGCATTCAGTGCTGCCATGTCAATCATGTTATAAAACACGGCGACTGGCCAGCGCCGTGTTCCTTTGCGGACAGTGTACTCCCGAACCATCTGGTCCATCACATCCACGCCACACTTTGTTTTGTTGTAAAGGGTGACAGTGTTTGGCTTCCTTTTGGTGGTGTTATCAGTCTGAACCACGCTGTGCATGCTGCTAAGAATATAGACTGTCTTCTTCCGTTTGGCCGCATACGCCGTCAGCGTGGCAGCAGAGGTTGAAAACACCTAAGAAATAAGATAAATTGTTATTTCCATAGCCCTTTTACACACAATGAAACACATAAACATAGAACCACAAAAGACCTGCAACATACCTGAGTGGTGAATTCATTGCGATCTGTCTGTCTAGCGGATTGAGGAATTTCCCTGCGAATCCTGTTGACTGTGCCGAGGATGGTGGTTTTCCGTCCAAGAAGTTTTTGCGCGAGTGAAAGCGATGTGAAGAAATTGTCCGTGGTAACATTTCTGCCCTTGTCTAGGAATGGTTCCATCAGCCTCATTACTACATTTTCAGAAAGTCTCTCCCCAGTGGGACGATTGGGGTCCTTGCCAAGATATGGGAAGACATTGCAAATGTACTTGGATTTTAGGTCGCAGGCCACCCAAAACTTGGTTGGTGCACAATCATCTCTATGATTGTGCACCAATCAGAGCACTGGGTGTTTTTTGTACTGGGTATATATATGACACAATCTCACTGTTTTCATCAATAAATGTCAGCAACAAAGGACATACAAAGGACATGTGTTGATTTCTCCCTAAGATGGCAAACTGAAACACTCCACTCCCCCACCCCCTCAATCACTCACCCCCACTCCCCTCCCTCCAGAATTCCTAGGTAACAACCTAATATACATATGAATGACTAGCCAATTTAGCTTCCACTTCCAGCATTTGACTGCTCTCCGGCTTTTAAAGGTAGAACGGTAAAAGCCTGGCAATCCCAGTGTTAACCAAAGGACAGGAGGGAGAAGGAGCGTGCAGCGGTGTGTAGGTGAGAACAGCAGCTTCTCCTGTGCTTTGTTAGGCAGCCAGACTCCACTGCAGCAGTCCAGACGCGAGGTGATGAAGGCACATCAGGTTTAGATGGAAGCTTTAGCATCAGAGCTAGCACACCGCTAAACTACAACGCTAGCTAGCTAAACATCATTCTGCTTCTCGGTGACTCCAGCAACCTGATGCAGTCATTAGCTAATATGTCTGTGAAGGTTCTCAGTCATCCAGGTCATCGTAGTCAAAGGAGCTTGCAAAGAAAAGCGTCTGGACTTCTTTAAGTTGCTTGAAGACGTTTCACCTCTCATCCGAGAAGCTTCTTCAGTTCTAAGGTCAAATGGTGGAGAGTCCCAGATATAAACCTAGTGGGAGTTTCCCCCCACAGAGGGACAAAAGGACCCCCTGATGATCCTCTAATCGCCTGAGCCAAGGTGGGAAACTGGGCGTGGGTCCCAATCAGCCAGAGTTTCGGGTGTGTTCATTGTGAAACCTGGCTCCACCTTATCATGCGAATTCCTGAGGTCAGATGGCCCAGGATGTGAGTGGGCGTTAAGGCGTCTGGGAAGGATCTCAAAACTGGATTATAGATGGCAGAGAGTTGGTGTCGTAAACCCCCGCCTCTGTTCAAAGATGGTCGCTCACAGTGGACATAGATGCTTCTTTCACTCCTCTTTCAAACCATCTGTCCTCTCTGTCCAAAATGTGAACATTGGCATCCTCGAAAGAGTGACCTTTGACCTTTAGATGCAGATGGACTGCTGAGTCTTGTCCTGTGGAGGTGGCTCTTCTGTGTTGTGCCATGCGCTTGTGAAGTGGCTGTTTGGTCTCTCCAATGTAGAGGTCTGAGCATTCCTCGCTGCACTGTACAGCATACACCACATTGTTAAGTTTGTGTTTTGGCGTTTTGTCTTTCGGGTGAACCAGTTTCTGTCTGAGTGTGTTGCTGGGTCTGAAATACACTGGGATGTCGTGCTTGAAGAAAACTCTCCTGAGTTTCTCTGATACACCGGCTACATAGGGGATGACAATGTTGTTGCGTCTGTCCTTCTTATCCTCCCTCGCTGGTGTCTGGTCTTCTTTTCTGTGCCTCTTTGCTGACTTTAAGAACGCCCATTTAGGATAGCCGCATGTTTTGAGTGCTTCCTTTACATGTGTGTGTTCCTTCTTTTTCCCTTCAGGCTTAGAGGGAACATGTTCTGCCCGGTGGTGTAGGGTCCTGATTACTCCAAGTTTGTGTTCCAGAGGGTGATGGGAGTCAAAGAGGAGGTACTGGTCCGTGTGTGTGGGCTTCCGGTAAACTTTGATGTTGAGGTTGCCGTTCTCTTCAATGTGCACGGCGCAGTCCAGGAAAGGCAAACAGTCGTCCTTTGTGTCTTCCCTGGTGAACTTGATGTTTTTATCCACAGCGTTGATGTGCGCAGTGAAGGATTCCACTTCTTGTGTCTTGATTTTGACCCAGGTGTCGTCCACATATCTGTACCAGTGGCTGGGTACTCTTCCTTTGAAAGAGCCAAGAGCCTTCCTTTCCACTTCCTCCATGTAAAGGTTGCTACAATAGGTGACACGGGGGAGCCCATGGCACAGCCATGTTTTTGTCTGTAGAAGCCTTCGTTGTACTTGAAATATGTAGTGGTGAGAGGTGAAACGTCTTCAAGCAACTTAAAGAAGTCCAGACGCTTTCTTTGCAAGCTCCTTTGACAGTCATTAGCTAAGATTTTTCTGCTTCTTGTTTTGTGTTAATTAGTAAATGTTGTAAATTATTAAGATGCAATCAAAGAGGATCCACGTGCAGCCAGACTGGATGCAGAGCTAACAGTGAGCTTTGTTGTTCCCGCCGATTTCACAGAACCAGGAAGCAACAATCCAAGTCAAAGAGCACACCTGGCATTAGAAGTCACATGACCAACACAACAAAATCTGACACAGCGTGTTCAGGTTAAGTGGACCAAGGCCGAGCACGATAATAAGTTAGAGGTTTACAAAATGAAACAAAGAATAACTTCAATTTATAACCCCATACCCAACACATGTGACATCAGCACACAAACTGAGATGCTGAATGTGGTAAAGTTTACACCTGCCTAACTTTAGCAGGCTAACTGTGCATGTTAGCAAATATGTGTAGTTTTTGCCTCACTGATGCTAACATGTGGAAACCAAACCAGACCGATGCTCTGATGCTGTCTGTAGATAAGTCTCCATGCATGCTGCAGTCCAAGCACCGATATGCTTTCATTCAAACGGCCAAAGCAGCCTCCGTGGTTCAGGCAGGAGAAGTGCACGCTCCTTTGCACTGAAACAACACTGTGCAGGACCTTTGTGCCGACTCCAATATGCTTTGGAACTCTTTACTTTACAGACTGCAGAAGCGATAGATCGACACAGGATCGAGATCATAGCAATAAATTGAATAAACCTTGCAAATGGGGCTCAAGTGTCTCAGTCATCCAGGCGACAGAATACCTGCAGCTGCTCCTGCACTGAGAACCGCTTCCAGAGATGTTTTATCTCTCACATTAAATCGAATACGTCTGGTGCCACTCGTCTTTGAGTCTCAGGGTTTAGATTTTCTGTCCTGTATACTTTACCTTTGGGATTTTCCCCTCACAGTTAAGTTGTGTTGTCTGTCAAACTCCACAACGAAGTTTGAAGGCTGAGCATGCCGTGACATCTCGGGGTGCAATTTAAAACCTGACAGACACGTCCCGACTCACGCCGAGACAGCCGCACACAGTGAAATTATTAAACAACACCCAGCAGATGACGGATAGCTTGACATGTTCTCGCCGTTTCGGTTGAGCGCAGAGCGCCCTGTTTAACTCGTGATGCTGTAGCTCAGCTTTCCCAGAGCAGGAGGACCAGATCTGTCTTTATTACAGCAGGAAGCACACAGTGATTAGACAAACACCAGAGTGGTGCACGCTTATCAATACGATCAATAATTCAAAGAAGATATAAACCAGCGAGTCCATTACAGCTCGGTTGAACAGTAAGGCCGTCGCAGGTGTTTACCCGACTCTGGCCGAGGCACAGACCCACACTCGTCTGGGCTGCTGGTTTGGATGATTTGGGGGTCACTCTATTTTATCCAACATGATAAGAATCCTGCAGCCAAACAGTGTCCATGCAGACTTTGTGTCTGTTGGTTTTTCATCATTCTGTAAACTGAATTAAACGCTATGATGCAGTAAAAGATTTTAACTTGGCGGATTGTGATGCACAGATCTATTTCTTCTGTGCAGCTTGGAGGAGCTGCCCATAACCTTTCATCCCTGCATTTCTTTAGTTTTGTTCAGAATTAAACCTCCTGCATGAAAGAGACAAACTCATTGTGACTCAGTGAGACATTTCAACCTTTTCAACCTGATAACACTGATCTGATTAACTGTTTTCATCTTCATTACATCCAAAAGGAAGAACTGATCAACTCGTTTTAAGGGGAGGACATGGCTGTAGGCCCCGTTAAGGCTTTGTGTCGAACTTATTTGTAGGATTTGTTTCATCATGTGGAACTGTGGCCGTCTCAGACGGCTACCTCTGCAGCTCTGCTGAAAGAATCTGAGCACCCTCATTACGCTGTCTGGCTCTTTCAAGCAGATGGGATGGAGGTATTGTGTAAGACCTATTTAAGGAGGCCAGCTCTCAGCTCAAGTCTTTTGGTTTTTGAATTTGGAGCTTGTGTGCAGAAGCAGCACAAAGGGACTGACATGCTGTGCGTGCTGCTTATGCATGTTAGCAGGCGCCTTTATGTCCCGTCTGTGACGGTGGTCATGTGTAAAGAGCAGCAGAGGAGTCATAGACTGTATAGAAAAGATGGACATAGCCACCGTAATGTCATTGGTTTCTCATCGCTAGCGTTTCAGGCACTGGCTGCTGATTGGATCCTTCAGGGGACACGTCACACCTGTCTTGTTATCAGGACTGTTTACTGCCTTTCGTCTAACAGCTTCAGGACTTATCTAAACATTTGAGAGCTTTGATTTAAGCTTGGATCAGGTTAACTTTAAATCTAGGCTTAGTTTATGTTTGAGATTAAGTTTAGGCTGGATTAGTTTATGCTAGACTTGGTCATTTTGGTGAGGCTCAGGTCAGGTTCGGCTTTTATAAATTAGGTTTAGGATTTGGATTAAGTCAAGATGTTTAGATTGAAAATTTAATCTTAGGTTATTTTTTCAAAGATGAAGGTTTAATGTTGTTTGGGTTTAAATTGAGGTTATCCTAGATTATGGTCAGGTCAAAGCTGGGTTTAGTTTAGGGCACAGTATAGTCTAGTTATTTTAGGTCAGATTAGATCACATGAATACTTTTAGACTGAGCACACAGAGTTTGAAAATGTGCAGCCACATGCGACGTCGCAGTCACAGCGTCGCTGACTGAATGCTGTTTACCTCGCAGTGTTTGCTGTGTTTTAAATATTATTTATCTCTTCTTATTTTCACTCATGTTTCTTTTATGCGCTCGCCTGTTGGAAGGAGCCGTGCAAATAAACTCATGTGTCCACGGTAAACAGCCGCCTCTCCGAATATACATCAGGTACAAACAAACGAGGCGCTGCTGCAGAGCCCCTCGAGCTCACAGCATCATTTTAGTGACTTGTTTACTTCGAGTGGAGAGAGAGAGAGCGCACAAACAGTGACGAAGAGTAATCAGAGGAAGACTGTGAGAGAGAGGCTCCACTTAAGGCAGAGAGGGGAGAAAAGGTAAGGCAGGAGGAGGGAAAGGAAAGGAGAGAGGAAGGGTTAAAAAGGAGTGAAAATAAGACCAAACAAGAGCAGAGGAAGAGGAGGATGGAGAGGAGGCGTGCTGGTGTGAGGCTGAGAGGTTGCAGTCATGCTGTAAAACTGTCACTGCAGCCCTTTGATGGACTCCCATTCCTCACTCTGACTTCCTCCTTCAGTCTGCAGAAAGCAGCACCTGATGCTCAAAGACAGCCACGTTCCAGTGCTCCTAATGAACAGCACAGAGCTACAATAAAGAGCACATGCACGTGCACGTGCACGCAGCGAGGAGAAACAAAGGGAAGCCTTCATGGCTCAGACGGAGGCAGACTCTGCATGCTGAGACGCTGCTGCAATCTTTTATTGATAGCTGCTCTGCAAAATATTCATAGAAATGTTAAAGTGCAGAGAAGCCGGCTGCCTGCACGTTTTTACTTTAGGAGCTAATTCTTGTGTTTATCTAGCTGCTAGATAAACACAAGAATCATAAATCATAAACAGTAATATTGATGCTTGTGCAGCAAGATTCTAGCTACACAAGCATCAATATTACTGCTTTAATATTACTAGTTACATTACAATAAATGATTCTCATCTTATATTTTTTATTTCATCTTTATTTCACAGTTTTTTACTTGAACAATAATTTAAATATGTATAGTTGTGTTTGTATATTTTTACAATTCTTCCCTTTTATTCTTTAAAATTCAGTTACTACAATTTTTTGTTAATAACTAAAACTTTCTTTTTATGTTATCTGTTTTCCTTTTTTTTAACTTAAGACAAAAATTCCTACTTTTATAAAAAAACACATTTTCTCGTGTGTGTCCATAGAGCTGGTTTTCTTTCACACTGACGTCTGTCCAGACGTGTATGATTGCCACGGTGCTCTGATCAGTCCAGCACGCACGTTTCCTTCCATTCTCGCTGCCGTCTCATGAAAACTGCTGAATAAATAAATCATTTCACTCATATTTATTATATTTCTTACAGAGAAACTAAATTGAAGAGCTCGTCTGTAAAACTGAACTCTTCCAAAGTGTCAATGTTCGTAGTTTGTCAAACTTCAGATCAGTGACCCTGGCTTCCCATCACTGCACAAAAAGACTTTTCCCCAAAAATCCTCGTTTCCTCTCAGAGAGCTGAGGACGACTTTAACGGCACGCAAGGTTCAGCCTGTTCTGCAGGAAAAAATCGGTTTACGCTCGACTCGGTCGAGGCAGCAGAAGCAGACGGCCTGTCCATAGTGCAGGGAAAGTAATCAGCAAGCGAACACAGTTATGTCATGGTAGCGTCGTGTGACGGGCCGGATGTAGGACCCACACGCGAGACACTCACATGGGGGAATAAACTTAAAATTACTGCTTTATTGCAGTTGCATAGTTTTCACCAAAATAAACTTCCAAAAACAAAACAAAACTAGAAAACTAGGAACGGAGATCTCGGGGAGCACAGAAGGAGAAACACAGCATGGAGAGGGGACGACGCAGACAGAGAGAAACATGGGCTAAAATACACCGAGGGAAACGAGGGAATGACACACAGGAGACCGGGGTGAAGCAAAACTGGACACACTGACATAGGACAAGGGACCGTCAAAGTAAAACAGGAAGTATAACATAGACACGGACTAGACACTGAGCAAAGGGAAGACGGGGCGCAGAGACAGGAGAGACAAAAGACACGACTGACCGGGGAACAAGAAAATAATAAATATAACAACACAAAATCAAAACACTGGGTCACCGACTCAGGACCGTGACAAGTAACATGTGAGGGACGGATCCAGTAGTAAAAACACAAAGATGAACAGGTCAAGATGAACAAAGTCATGAACAAAGTGAATATAAGAGCCCAGACTGACTGAAGTGAGTCAGACACTGCTGCTGGTTTCACTGTGTCCAGTTTAAGGTGAAGCTCCTGAGTTTGATGGATGGAGCCGGTCAGGTCCGTCCGGCAGGTCTGCAGGGATCGCTGCGGCTCGAGTGCCGAGGGCGAAACGACCGACAGTCGCATCTTAGTTCTCAAAAACAAGTTTAAACCATTCACAGATTGGTTCACATCCATCAGAGCTCAGGCTGCTAACAGCTACCTTCACCACTAACATTTGACTACAGAAGTGCAGACGTGTACATTGCTGACGACAGCCAATGGCTGTCTGGTGGGGACACGGTGCTCTGGGTGGCCCAGCTCTTCTCTGGAATTTGGTTCCAGAAGTCCTGCTAGATGTGGAAGTTGTAGCGGTGTGAGAAGCAGTGTGGTCTCTCATGAAGTCCTGACCTTCATCACAGGGGACGGATCAGGGATCAGGTGAGGACAGTGATCCAGGTGTGTGTGTGTCCAGGTGATAAAGGTGAGGTAGGTGCAGTGTAAAGACACAGCACTGATACATCCTGTGGATCTCCCACTGAACACCTGCACAGGTTGTGCTGCTGTGAGTTTCCAGCTGTTCTTTGTTCAGAGCTGCTGGTAAAGAATCAGCTCCTAAACTGGAACCGTGAATACGTCCTGCACCTGACCAGGTGACCATGTGCTCACAGTCAGGCATCAGGTTATCACAGCATTTGAAACAAACCCTGCATCCTCTGAAGGCGAGTCAGCTGACCGGCTGATGATGTCTTCATTGGAACAGACTGAAAGCACAGCACTCTGTGGGTTTAATCTCTCCATCTCTCAGATGGAGACTTGATAAAGTGAAGTATGTGCAGCTTTAACACTCCAGAGCCCCCGCCGCCGCCCCACGTGTGACTTTTGTTCATTTGAATTCTCCGTCTCGCCGCTCGCCGTGACACAGATCTGTTTACCGAAGCATTTTCTTTCCAGCGACGGCCAGATATTATCAGCATCATTCCCACATGGCTTTGCAAACACAGATCCATCACATGCTGAAAAACAGATTGGTTTTGCAGCGCAGGGCCAAACTTTTCCATTAAAATTCCCCCTTTAACACTCGAGCCCCGCCCCCCCCCGCCGTGCGCACAACAATCTGAGATCTATTACTGCGTGTAAACATCGATACATCCCAAACTCCCCGATGGATGCCGTGCAGCCGCGACCCCGCGAGCCGTTCACGTCACACCACTGCAACAAAGAGATCCACCTTAACCTGCCGTTGCTATGGTTACAGTTGAGCACAGCGCCGCAGAGTCCTGCTGCCCCGTGTACAGTACAGACATCACACTCACACTCACACACACACACACACACACACTCACACACACACACACTCACACACACACACTCACACTCACACTCACACACACACACTCACAGACACACACACTCACACACACTCACACACACACACTCACACACACTCACACACACACACACACACTCACACACACACACTCACACACACTCACACACACACACACACTCACACACACTCACACACACACACTCACACACACACACACTCACACTCACACTCACACACACACACTCACAGACACACACAGACACACACACTCACACACACTCACACACACACACACACACTCACACTCACACACACTCACACACACACACACACTCACACTCACAGACACACACACTCACACTCACAGACACACACACTCACACACACACACTCACACACACACACACACACACTCACACACACACACACTCACACACACACACACTCACAGACACACACAGACACACACACACACACACACACACTCACACACACACACACTCACACACACTCACACACACACACTCACAGACACACACAGACACACACAGACACACACACACACACACACACACACACACTCACACACACTCACACACACACACTCACACTCACACACACTCACACTCACACTCACACACACTCACACTCACAGACACTCACACACACACACACACACACACTCACACACACACACACACACACACTCACACACACACACACACACACTCACACACACTCACACTCACACACACACACACACACTCACACTCACAGACACTCACACACACTCACACACACACACTCACAGACACACACAGACACACACACACACACTCACACTCACAGACACACACACACACACACACAGACACACAGACACACACACACACACACACACACACACACACATCAGGCTTCTGCTGCTGTCACACAGGCCACAGGAGCGTGTTTCACTCGGCGCTGCTGTGGGACGACATGAACAGTGATACAAAGTATCGATACAAAGTGTGCGTTACATGTTCTTTGATGTGTGATATGATTTTAAAATAAGAGAAACAGTTTCTAGAGATCTAGCTTTAGCCTCTGAAAGATGAGTCCGCTCCTCCTTCCAGAGACAGAGGGCACGGCGGACAGCATCACTGTGACACGAGGCCACAGACCGACTGATGTGTGGGGGCGACCGCCTTCACACAGACTACACTCCATCTGCACTGACACTGAGATGATCTGACAGGAGTAATGCATTTCATCTATTTCATTTCAGAAATCAATCACTCAGGCACAGCGGGAGCCTCTGAGGACCCGCCCCCACCATCATCACAACATCATGCAGATCCAAGAGAAGAAAACAGTGATGGACTGAATGTTTAGAGCAGTCCGTGTTCTCACTGAGTGAACAGTGCGTTCTGATGCTAACACTAACACATGTCACACACCATCATTTGGTCAAACTTCACTTTATTATTCCAGGAGCAAAAGAAACCATGTTGATGTTCACTGACGCTTCACCCGGGTGCGATTCTGAGCCGCTGAGGCTCGGGCAGGAATCCTCCTCTCACATTCGTGCACGCTCGAGTATTTCAACGCTCGCTTCTTTGCCTCTTCCTTTTAGTTTTCGTCTGGGAGTCTTCAGCTTTCCAACATTTTCCTACCACATCACTTTCCTCCAGTCCATCTCCCACTCCCTGAGTCATTTTTAGGGCTTCCAGTGGGTCGTATGATTGTTCTGTATGGAAACACGGCTGCACACGTTACCCAGTGCGGATATAAAGAGCTGCTTCCTCCTGCTGGCCTGTGAGCTGAGCTGCTCTGCTTCCATGAATCAGGAACGTCAAACTTAAAACAGCACGCTGAGTTTTAGCGCGACAGCGAGGATGAAGGGTCTGTGGGTAAGACAGACCCACAGGGAGGACGGGGGGTACCTTTCTCTCACTTTTTGCTTAGATTCATTTTTCCCTTTCATATAAAAGTTTTAGTTTGACTCAGTGACCTCTGAGTGTTGACCTGCAGTGACCTGTCGTCGGCACAATCAGTGACCGAAACCTAGCTGCTGGGTTCAGTCTTCAGCTCGGCAGCTCCAAACATCACATCCAGAAGACTCTGGATTCTGAGGAGAAGCTGAGAGATCCTTCTGAGGTTTCCTGGATTTGTGAGCAGGTCACGAGACAGCATTCTTCCCTGTGGGTTTCTACAGTTTCTTGCTTCGTATTTCTGTTTTTGATATTTATCAGCTGCCATTTTTCTGTCCTCTGGACTTCTGCTTCGACGTCCAGCATTTGGGCACTTTCAGAAGTACACCAATCAGGCCTAACGATCTGACCGCTGACAGAGGAAGTGAATAACACTGATTATCTCTTCACTATGGCACCAGCCAGGGGAACATTTAGTCCTCAGAGTTGATGTTAGAGTGAGTTTGATAAAAGCCAAACTGTGACGACTGGACCAGAGCATGTCCAAGCAGCAGCAGGGAGCTGGGCGGAGGAGGCGAAGGCTGGGCTGTGGGGTCTGATCCAACAGACGAGCTGCTCAGAAGGTTCCTTCTGATGGAAAGCTGCAAAAGACACAGAGCATCACAGCTGTTTGCTTCTTCTGGAGCTAAAGGGGGACGGACCCAGAATCTTAGACCTGATTGGTCGAAATGGTCCATTCAAGATTTCAAAGTTGTATCGATTCAGTTTCCTAAACTCGTTTTACACAACAGCTGAATGAGCCTCCTCAACAAAGTGGTCTTCAGGCTGTTGGCCAGCCGTGGTTTCCAAACAATTCCACCTTTCCTTTCCCACCTCTCCTGATTCCTTTTGTTTTCACTTCCATTTCTCACAGGTGTCAGTGTGGGTCAGATCCACTCGCACAGTCCAAGCATGCACAGTCTAATGTGTGATGTCACTGAGGCTACGGCCACCTCTGAAATGCAGAAACTGTAACTGGTGTGTGTTTGTATTCATGCATTTTAATGAGCTGCTTTCATTGGGCCTCAGCTCACACTGCCTCTGTGTGTTCATCAACACATAAAAGTTAATAAAGCAATAAGACAGCAGCTGCTTCAGAGGCTCGCCTCGGACCAGTGGGGTAAATCCCACCTTTCATTCCTGTGTCGGTGCTTATTAAAGCTGAGAGATGCTTGGTAGAGCACGCGGCCTCGTTTTCACACCTTCATCGTGTCCTGTTTCCTGCTCCTCCCTGCAGTGTTTGCTGCTGGGCAGGTCTGTCTGACCGTCGCCTGACGTCTGCAGCTTTAGGTTTCTGCAAACACTGGAGGAGGTCTCAGTAAACGCAGCTCTCTACAGGTGCCTCTGTGCTCATCACATTCCTGCAGAAGCTACAAATACATGTGAGGATGAACATGCGTGTTGGCACGATCCCCGGGGAGTTAAAAATACATGCATGTGTTAAACAGTGTGTGTTTTTAACCCTTGTGTGGTGTTCGTATTTTTGTTACTCAGCCAGTGTTCATGGGTCTGGTGGACCCGCTAGAGTTTTGGCTTTCCAAATTAACACTATCAAACAATTTTATGTTAAATTACTCAACAGATGTTTACTTCATCCCAATTACAAGACATATGAACAGCAAACATGGTTAATTTTTTCCCTTTACCTTTGTTAGATCACATTTATGAATTAATGTGCTTCTCGTTTTTCTTTTATATAAAATGTTATAAATAAATCAGTTATAATCAAGTGGAGTGAGTGGAAAGACACAACACATTTACACGTGAAAAAATAATTAATTGTTTAATTTTTCTTTTGACATAAACTGAACACGGGTCTCACAGACCCGAACACCATACAAGGGTTAATATGGAGGTGAGAAATGCACAGAAGTCACACAGGAAACTGTGAGTTCGCTGCAGATGGTGGGAGACAGTGAGACAGTACGGGGACCACAGGTCGATCCAAATACCATCACATCAGTGCCATAAGATCAATACTTTGTTTCTATCCTCTGAGTTCAATATATATATATTAACAAACCAACATCCCTCAAACATGTCTGAACCTTTCTGTTTTATTTACAGTGGTACAGATGTTGGACAGCGAGCAAGATGGCGCCGGTGTGCATGGCGAGCCGTCCTCGTCCGCATCTGTGCCTCTGCTTTCTACCTTCCCCTCACCTGTTACTGAGGCATAGTACTCCTTATTTGTTTGGTTTTATGCTCAGCAGGTGGTTGTGCACTAATAACCTACGACAGACAAACGCTTCTAAATCTCCGATTCTCTTACTCACATCGTTTGGAACCTGGGTGACGCCACCCTGTTAGGGCTAGACTCCTCGACCAGTATTTCCTGCTTACCCCTTCCCAACCTGCAGAAGAAACGTTACAAGAAATGGGGTAAAAGGAGTGGTCTTTGCCTCCGCCTCAAGGCTTACAGATTATCCATATGTTGGTCGGGATAGTCTACGCTTCCTCCCCTCCTCCGGAGCCGCTTTGATGCTAAACTGCTGAGCCATTGGTGGATCTGCCCCGCTGTTTTTCTAGCCTACCCAGCCCTTCCAGTGGCATGCCTCCCTGTTCGGTCCTGGATTACGTCCTCCAGATGTGGCGTCCATCACAGCAACCTAAGCGCTCTGCGACGTGCTACCAGTGGTGACCTAGCTGCCTGGACACGGATGGCTTTACTAAATGTCAGGTGACTGGCGAACAAGACCTTTCTTTAAAATGACTTTTTCCTCGCTACTGGACTGGGCCTTCTATTCCTAACGGAGACCTGGATTCGCCCCGGTGAGTCCATCCCCTTCTCCGAGCTTCTCCCCCCAGACTGTGCCTTTTTTAGACTTACTGGCCGAGGTGGTGGCTTAGCTTCGGTTTTTAAAAATAACCTCCAGCAGCTCCCCTCCCCTCCCTACCCCTGCTTTGAGGCTCAGCTGCTGGAGATGACTGACTGTTAGGCTACTCTGTGTGTCGCGGTCTATCGCCTGCCTAAATACAATAAGACTTTTATCTCTGAATTTGCCGACCTTGTAGGATCTGTTCTTTTGAAACATGGCTGTGTTCTTATTACTGGATTTTAATATACACGTCTGCTGTAGGGACGACCCGTCAGCTGAAGACTTTCTTGCATTAACTGACTCTTTTAACCTCGTTCAGTGGGTAAATGAACCTACCCACGCTAAGGCTTGGACATTTGCATCAAGGATATAAACAATGTGGGGATCTCCGACCACGCCACAGTCATGTTGACTTAGATAATACTGCACCCTGAGTTCCTGCTTTACGTGTAGTTGATGCTGAAACTGTGGCAAATTTCTCTGCATCCACTACTTTTGATTGTTCTGCCTCTCATATGGTTGAAGACTTTGCAAACAGCTTGTTATCCATATGCTCCTCTATCCTTGACACTGTTGCACCCGTTAAAATGAAGCGCCCTACAGCCTTTTCCCAACGCTGGTTAAACGCCTCCACGCGCGCCTTACGACGTGTCTGTCGCCGTGATGAGAGGAGGTGGAGAAAAGATAAACTCCAGGTATCCTGTGAAATCCTACGTGCCAGCCGCTCGAAATTTCAAACTGCTGCTAAAATGGCGAAAGCGGCTTTCTTATCAAAAATGATCCTGGCTCATGGTCACAACCCCTGAACGCTATTTAAAATTTTTAATTCGGTGGTCAATCCCCGTCCTGATATGCCGCTGCCGTGCTCTCCAGCTCTTTGTGAACAACTTTTAAATCACTTCTTAGATAAAGTTTCTTCTCTTCCTCGCTTCCTGTTTCTGCTCCTGGTTGTTCATTAACCCTCCATCAGTTTGAGCCCGTGTCACTCCTTACTCTGAAGCGATTAGCTGAACAACTGAATAACACTACTCCTCGTCTCCCGTCTCGCATAGTCAAGGACTGCTTCGACGTAACTGGACCCAGTATGTTATGTTTCATGAATCCTTCTTCAGTCTCTGGCTGCGTCCCGTCAGCTTTGAAACATGCCGTAGTCCAGCTTGTTCTTAAAAACAGAAACTTTGATTATAATGATTATGTGACTCACAGGCCGATCTCTAAGCTCCCGTTCCTGTCTGAAATTCTCGAGAGGATAGTTCTTTCACAACTCCAGGCGTATTTGGATGGATAAATTCCCGTCTGCTCTTCTTCATAGACTGCAAACTGTTCAAAAAGCGGCGGCACGCCTTCCGACTGGAACTGGGAGGTATACCTCTATTACAGCTGTTCTAGCTCACCTGCACTGGCTACCCATTAAATACCGCATCCAATTTAAACTACGGCTGCTTACTTTTAAAACTGTCAACAAAGCAGCCCCGAGCTAGCTTATCGAGCTCCTTAGTTCGTACATTCCCGCTCAAGCACTGAGATCGTCTACTCAGTTACTCCTGGTGCAGCCAAGATCTCGGCTGAAGTCTTGAGGTGACCGTGCGTTTGCCTTGGCTGCACCAGATTTATGGAATAACCTTCTTATTGCTATCCGCGCATCTGATTCTATCCAATCATTTAAATCACGGGTAAAAACCCATTTATTTACCCTCACCTTTAGTTAATGCCTGTATCTGATCCCTGGACTCTATTTTACCTTTTATGCATATTTTTAATGGCTTTGTGCTTTTAACATGTTTCAGTTGGTATGCATTTTATGCTATTCCTGTGTATTAGTGACACTGACCTGTTAGCATACTTGGTACTTTGTTATGGTCCTGTAATATTTAATAATATTTAATCTTTATAATATTTTTGTCTTATTTTCTGTCTTTTATGTGAAGCACTTTGGCATACCGTTGGTTTTTAAATGTGCTCTATAAGTGAATAAAGTTGTGTTGTATTGTATTCACAGCCTGCAGCACATTAGAGACAGGCACGTTTACATCCAGCTCTCCAAAATAAAAGTTTAAAGGTGTGTTTTATTGTGGAAAGTAAAAATCCCAGCGAATAAATGGTCAGTAAAATGTGTTCAAAAGTTGCAGACAGATGATGGTTCATGTGATCAGGACACACTGGCCTCCCCCATGTCAGCTGCTGGTATTGATACTGACCTTTTCTTTACTTTTTGGATCGATACCAACATTTGCAACTGCACAGTTTTCCATATAAAGCTCTCTTTAAGTATCTTAAAAGCATCATCTCCTGCAGCGTTTGTCGCTATATTTAGCCAGTTTTCAGACCCCCTTAGCGACTTTTTTTCTAAAAAGCGACTAGCGACAAATCTGGCAACTTTTTCTGGTGTTATTGGAGACTTATTTATGACGACTTTTTGACGTGAAAACGCGGATCGCTCTTACGCTCTACAAGCAGCAGTGCTGCCGTGGGCACCTCGCCCATGCCAAAGCGCTCACAGGCGGAGGACAGTGCTCCCCAGCTGCTATCAGGGCAGGAGACGTTCACACCTATGCGTCCAAACTGCAAATGAATCGCCGCTGTAAAGCAGTCAGTTCTTCTTTTACTGTTATGTTGTTTTTTGGATCACAAGGTTTAAAACTACTCATAAACACACACACACACAAAGTAACTTCACCAGAGTGCCTATTTCAGGTCACTTTTGCCGGTCCAAGCCCGGGTAAAGGAGCAGGGTTGGAATTGTGACCTTAAAAAAACATTAATTGTTTAAAGGAATTTAAATCGTAGTTATGTCTCTTCCATAATGTTATTTCTCTCTCCAACAACGTAGGTTACAAATACATTAGCATGACCAATTATGCAAATTAGGCGATGACATCATTTAGTGACTTCTAGCCACTTTTAGGACAGCCAATAGCGATTTTCCTTACTGAGGAGTTGGCGACACTGCTGTATAGTTTTCATATTTTTAACCATATGTATAACCTGTTCATAGCTTGTACACTCACTACAGCTACAGCCTGTGCATACTTATAGTACCGTGTACGTTGTAACATACCTATAATAGATCCATATTCTGTAATATATCTGTATTATTGCTAAAGCATTTTCTGGATGGATGCAAGCTGCATTTCGTTGCCTTGTCCTTGTGACATGTGCAACGACAATAAAGTTGAATTCTATGCTAACTGTAGTACAGCTATGCTGCCACTGCCATTAGTGAGTGAAAATATTAATAATTGCTGGTGACGTCTAGCAAACATGACCCATGTCAGTAATTTGATATTGAACAGCTGTTGATTTTAGTTGCGGCAGAATCATTGAATAGCACAAAGCAAAGATCTCTGACCAACATGTACCAACATGTTCACAGGAACAATAAAAACAGAATATCTTTGTTATTGTGGTGAAAGTCAAATTAAAAAATAATGTTTATAAAGTTATATACAAAACTATTCTCTATGTAAGAAAAAAGCAGGTTCAGAGCAGCGTGCTCGCACAGCTCTGGGGAAAATGTGTTTGAATTAACGCTCCGTCCAGCAGAGGAAGAAGCTGCAGACAAATCGTGATGAAGCAGGATAAGGAGTCAGCTCATGCAGCAAACACTCAATTAACAGCACAAAGGACAGCAGGGCCATGGTGTACAGTAGAAACACACACTGACTCAGCCGTCACTCCCACCCCACACATTTCAGGCACTATATTTAACACACACAGACCTGCTCACACTGACTCATCCTGTCCCTGTCCCTCACAGTCCTCCTCAAGTATGAGTAGTCTATCAAATTAAGTAATCTACGTGTATTTGTTGATGAGTGCCTACCTTTTATGAAACCAGTTTGGTCAGGATGAATTAAGAGGGGGGTTATTTTCTCCAGTGCAGAAATAAAAAATTCAATTAAAATGCCAGGAGTGTCGAGTGCCGAGGAATCACACACAGTCATTACTGCAGCAAGCTGTCAGGCAAGGACACAGCGGGGGTGGGGGGGCTCCTTCCCTCACCTCCCTCTCAGGCTTTCACCACCAGCCTGATAAAAGCTGAGAGCGAGGGGGAGAAAGAGAGGGGGAGAAAGAGGAGGCCAAAGTCACAACAGGGATAATGGAGCCTTTGATTGTGATGATAATTCAGTTATAATTATAGGGCACACTGTGTGTGTGTGTGTGTGTCTGTGTGAATATAAAGGAATGAAAAATTAAAGCTGGTGACTGAGAAAGAGCCAAACAGAGATTTAGTGGCGATAAAGAAAAAGCAACAAGTGCTCTTTGTTAGAGGGAACCTGGAGCTCTGATTGGTCGTAGCGACACAAACATGACGAGCCACAAACAGCGAAGAAGAGCTTGTCCTCTAACAGCACATGTAGATGAGACCTTTTCAGGTGATTGTCCTGCAGTGTCTCGCTGCAGGCTTGTCGTTGATTTCTTCCAGTGCTGGAACGTTTGATCCCAGAACTCTGAGGTTCATCTGGTGGCTTCATTAGAAGCGAGCGAGTGTGCAGACAAACCAGCTGGTTTCTTTATGGTGTCATGTGACTCTGTTGTAGGCTGTCCAGCTCACATTACGAGGCGATGTTGTTGTGAGCTTTATGAATGAAAGCCCTGCACGTTCAGTTCCACCTGTTCACAGCCGGTCACAGTAACACGTGAGCACTGGTCACACAGTTAGCCCAGTAACAGCTGCACTGGTCACAAAGCAAAGCCTGCTTTTATCCTCCGTCTGAACAACTCACCTGCATCCTGTGTCATATGTGGCGCCATGAACATGTCAGACTGCCAATCACGGCCTCTCTGCCTGTGATGTCATAACCCCGCAGAGGCGTGTGAGTCGCTCCATCGTCCGTTTTCTTGAAAATGCTTGAAAACTTTCTTCTGCTGGAAAGTCAAACGTGGCTGAGATTACCTGACCTGCTTTGCTAAAGTGGCCATGCAGTAAGTGCAGAACATGAAGCTGGAGAAGCCGCCTGTGGAAGTGTCAGGAGTGTGCAGAGCGTGGGTCTGATCACGTCATTGGGTCACATTTCAGTTCAGCTGGAGCAAAAACGTCGAGTTTGTCCTCTGCAGCAGAGACTGATGAAAGTTTGGCTGTTGCTCTCTGACACCAGGTCGCGTTATCATGGACACACGTGGGCTCCTCCAACGTGAAGTCCGCTCCGCTGGCCCTCCCGCCGCCCCGACGTCGTGACTTGGTGACATTTTCTCCGTTCAGATGTTTGTGCTGAGTCACAGCGCTGCTGATGCTCCGACCCCATGGGACTCACAAAAACGTGGACGCGCTCGGACTCACTTCATAAATGACTAATGATATGCGCGGTTACGGAGCGCTTCCTAGCACCATGGCAACCCTGCCCGAGTACGGCACTGTGAGCACATATTAAAGGCTGCTTCAGCTCGCTCACCCTGACAAACACCTGCATTTCTGCTGGATGTGTGAAATCTGGTGCTTCTTCGGTTGAATCGCGATGTGTGTTAAGTTGGGTCACTCTGTCATTTCTCTACCACCTGTAATTACTTTAATAACTACAGAGAAACAGGAAGTGGGAACAGTGAGGCAGAGAGCGGCTGTGCTGTTGGAAGCTGCCCTAATTCTTTTTTTTTTTGGCCTGTCCCGTTTGGCTCTTTTGCATCAGAATTGTTGTCTAAAGGCAAAGAAAGATGCCCAACGGATTTACTTTACCAAACTGACCATCCCAGCCTTGCCGTAATGGTCCATTTGATTCACCTTTTATTGTTTATTTTATTTTCACTTACTGAATACGGGACAGACTTGACTGGGGGAAAGAAGGGGAGAAAGAAAGAGGGAAAGAGAAACAGCTGAGAAGAGGGACGGGGGAGAAGGGCAAAAGACAAAAACCAACAGAACGGGCAGAGAAAAAAAATGCATATATCGATCACCTGGATCACCTGCTGAGAAAGAAAAAAGAAAGCAAGCAGAAGAGAACAAGAGTAATAGAATAAACAACATCACAATGATATATGGGAATATGACAGTAAATACTAAATATTAAACATTATTGTGCAGCACATAAGATCAACAGAACACAGTGTGCTTTGAGGTAGGAGCCAAAAAGGGTGTAGTTTGTGTGTGTGATCACCCGTGTGTACACCTGTGAGCATGGACGCGCTTGTTTTTTGTTTTTTAAAAGGTTCCTTCATGTAATAATCTGCTAGAGGGTGTGGGGGGGCCACAGCCCCGTCCTCCAGGGCATGAAGCAGGTATGGAGGAGATCAAAACTCCAGACATCCAGAGGCCCCCAGAACACAAGAGACCAAGGAAGACCAGCAGAGGGGCAGCCGCGCCACTGTCCCAGAAAGAGCTGAGGAGAGTCCCAGATGAGGGCTCACTCAGCAGCCGCGGAGCAGAAGCCAGGAGGGGTTGCAATGACGCGCCCGTGAGCTCCGCCGGCAGCCAGCCGTGCCTGAGTGACCGAGCCCCAGGCCGAGAGGCCGGGGGCACCCCGCCTCCGAAGTGGCCCGAGCGAGCCCCAGGCTCCAGGCCCCGATAAGCGGCCAAGGAGTGAGCCGGTGTGTACCTGGACGCCCATCCCCAGACACAAAGAACCACCAACGCACCGATGTCTGAGGGCGTCCGCCACTGGCAGGGGAAGTGGTGGTAGGGGGAGAAAGGCCTCCAAACCTTGGAGGGCCTGAGATGTCCCCAGAGAGGTGGCGTCTGACACCCAACCTGACATATAGACACAGACATACAGGCACACACAGACACAAACATCCATTCCCACCCTCATGCTCTCATATGCACTTACTCCACACTCAATCAACGTGGAGACAGACATAAAGAGACGCTGTACACACGATCACACTCCCCAAGCGTACTCTACAAACCGGGTCTAGGTACCCCCGCCCCTGGAGGGGGGAACTGCACCCAGACCCAGGTGGTGTTACCCTTTTCCCTGCGGTGGGGGGAGGCAGACCGCCCCGACTCCGCAGCAGCAGGAAGGCTCCACACTCCAGACCGCAGTCGGACGGCCAACTCCTCCTCCTAGTCCTAGCCCCCCCGCTCCAGCAGGTCGCAGAGAACGGGGGTGAGATAAGACTCCAAACCTCCCTCCACCCGCTCATTGTAGTGTTGATGCATGTGTGTTCTAAGGTGCATTTAAAACCCAGGAGGGCATGGAGCTACCTGCCAGAGAGCAGCAGGTAAGCGCATGGTCCCTCCTGCTAGCCCTCAATGTCTACGTGTATTTAAAATTGAGAGGTGGGCAACGATGCCAGGGGTGGGGTGCACACCCTGATGGTACTTTGGACTCCGTGTATCGTGCCCACCCCCAAGATCCTATATGTATGTGTAATGAGAGTGTGAGTAATGTGAATGTCTAAGTTGTGGGATAAAATTGAGGCAGAGGCAGCCAGAAGGGGACAGAGGGGGGGGGGGGGGGGGGGGGGTAGCCTCCTCTGCACCCTGGTGACATACCCCTACTCCAAGGCCCTGCATGTGTGGGTGGTTGTGGTGGAGCGGGAAGAGGGAGGCAGCTGGAGATGGGGAGGGAAGGAAGGGAGGGGCAAGTGACCCCTCCCTGGGGCCAGCTCCCCCGCTGACCCCAGTAGGCACCCCCTCCGCGACCCGCCAGGGAAAGGGGGCCCAGGCCCATCCAGACCGGGCCCAGTGCAGCAGCGCCGCCCGGCCCCACAGAGCCCGGGACAGTCCACCCAACCCCACCACAGAGAAAACTGCACCCACCCCACCATCCACTCATCTTCCAGACTACATAAGACAATAAACACCCAGGCTGAGATCTTCCTCCACCTCTCCTGTATCTCCCCCTCCTGCAGAGGCAGCTCCTGAGGAGAGGAAAGCTCCTGCAAGATGTGACAATCTCCCCCACCAGTTGAAGAGCCCCCCAGGTGGCTCGACGCACCGGCGGCACCCTGCTCCAGGGCTGGGCCCCCATGCACCCACCCGCCCACAACCCCGGCAACACACCAACCAGGACCCAAGCCCCCGAGGCCCGGTCCGGGTCCCAGCCCAGAGACGGAGCGCCCCCAGAACCTCACGCCATCCCGGACCCACCCAGGGGCAGCCAGGCTACCAGGTCAGTAACCCACGTCCGTCAGCACAGACCCTCCCCTAGCCCCGCTGCACGCAGCCGCGAGGAAACAGTCACCTGAGAGCCAACAGAGCCCCTAACCGGACATGACCGCTACCCCGGGTTGAGCCCCCCAAGGAAGATGCCTCCGGGGAACCCCCCGACGCCCTAAGCCTGTCCCTACCCCCACACCAATCACAACAGTGAAGGCGGGACCAAACTATGACCCCCCACCCCCACTAGGTGATGGAGCTGATCAAAGGAGTCCAGAGCAATTGATCTGATGTGGTGGCAGAGGCTGTATCAAGACTAATGTAATCTAATAGATAATTTCTATATTGGTTAGAATTAAGATTATTTTTATTTTTCCAGTTCATGAGGACTGTTTTCTTGGCTATGCATAGGGCAGTGAAAACCATATGGGCGATATTCTTTTCTGAAGTGACATTATCTAAGCTGCCCAACAAACACACTAAGGGGGAAGTTGGAATGTTACATTTCAGACACTTCGATAAGTCTTCACATATCTCGCGCCAAAACTTCTGAACTGGTGGACAGAACCAAAGAGCGTGAATGTAATTGTCCGGTGAATTGGTTTGGCAGTGTGAGCAGTTGTTGGTAGACGTAAAGCCCATCTTGAACATCCGATGACCTGTATAGTGCACTCTATGTAATATTTTGTATTGAATTAATTGAAGACTGGGATTTCTAATTAGATGAAAGGTTTTTAAGCAAATCTGAGACCAGAAGTTTAGGTCTAAGTTAACTGATAAATCCGCTTCCCATTTTGCAATAGGAAGTGATATTGATTCATCTGTTTTAGAAAGCATTCTGTATATTTTGGATAGTAATTTGGGGGGTTTAAGAGTAAGAAATTGAACCACACTTGGTGGTGTTTGTAGTTCAACTTGACCCGGTTTAAATTTCTTTTTTACTATGGATTTAATTTGTTGATATTCTAAAAATCTTTTCTTGTTGATCCCATATTGTGTAACTAGTCCGTCAAATGAAATAAATTCTGTTCCTTCTAGTATATGTTCTAAATATTTGATTCCTTTACCACTCCAATCTGAAAAGTTTATCATATTATTGTTTTGTAATATGTCAGGGTTGTTCCAGATAGGTGTACGTTTGCATGGGATTAATGAAGACGCCGTCAATTTTAGAAACTCCCACCATGCTGTCAGAGAAGAGCTGATGTTGATGCTTTTAAAGCATTCATGTCGTTGGATGTTTGAGCTGATAAATGGTAGGTCTGAGATCTCTAGATTATTGCAGAGTGCTTGTTCTACATCTAGCCAAGGTTCATCTAAGAGGGTGTGTTTTAGCCATCCTGAGATAAACTGAAGCCTGTTGGCTAAGAAGTAGTGCTGAAAGTTAGGCAGTTCTAGTCCTCCTTTATCCTTGGTCTTTTGTAGTGTTTTTAAGCTTATACGTGGGGGTTTCTTTTTCCAAAGGAATTTGGACATACATGAATCTAGAGATCTGAACCAATCTTGTGGCGGTTTAGTTGGGATCATTGAGAATAAATAATTTATTTTTGGTAAGACCATCATTTTTATAGCGGCAACCCTTCCCATGAGTGATATGGGTAGACATTTCCACCTAGCCAGATCATCTTCTACCTTCTTTAAAAGTGGGATATGGTTTAATTTAGTTAGATATGCAAGCTTGGGAGAAACATTAATACCTAAATATTTTATATTTCCCGATTGCAGTGGTGTAGAAGAGGAATTATGGAGGGAGCAATTAATCGGTAGAACTGTAGATTTTGGCCAGTTAATTGAGTAATCTGATATTCTTGCAAAAGAGTTTATCAATTCAATCACCCCAGAGATATTGGTTTGTGAATTTTGGAGAAAGAGTAACACATCATCCACATAAAGGCTGATTTTATGTTCCACGTTCTTGCATTTTATGCCCTTAATTACTGAATTCTGTCTAATTGCTGCTGCTAGTGGTTCAATAAAAATTGCAAATAGTGAAGGGGAGAGTGGGCATCCCTGCCTGGTGCCCCTCAAGAGACAGAAGCTGGAGGATGTCTGGTCATTTGTTCTAACACAAGCTGTTGGGGAATTATATAATATTTTTAACCAGTTTATGAAAGAAGATCCAAAACCAAATTTGTGTAAAGTTGCAAATAGAAATTTCCAGTTAACTCTGTCAAATGCTTTTTCTGCGTCTAAAGAGAATATTGTAGTTTCTAGGTTTTTACTGTATGAGTAGTCTATCAAATTAAGTAATCTACGTGTATTTGTTGATGAGTGCCTACCTTTTATGAAACCAGTTTGGTCAGGATGAATTAAGAGGGGGGTTATTTTCTCCAGTGCAGAAATAAAAAATTCAATTAAAATGCCAGGAGTGTCGAGTGCCGAGGAATCACACACAGTCATTACTGCAGCAAGCTGTCAGGCAAGGACACAGCGGGGGTGGGGGGGCTCCTTCCCTCACCTCCCTCTCAGGCTTTCACCACCAGCCTGATAAAAGCTGAGAGCGAGGGGGAGAAAGAGAGGGGGAGAAAGAGGAGGCCAAAGTCACAACAGGGATAATGGAGCCTTTGATTGTGATGATAATTCAGTTATAATTATAGGGCACACTGTGTGTGTGTGTGTGTGTCTGTGTGAATATAAAGGAATGAAAAATTAAAGCTGGTGACTGAGAAAGAGCCAAACAGAGATTTAGTGGCGATAAAGAAAAAGCAACAAGTGCTCTTTGTTAGAGGGAACCTGGAGCTCTGATTGGTCGTAGCGACACAAACATGACGAGCCACAAACAGCGAAGAAGAGCTTGTCCTCTAACAGCACATGTAGATGAGACCTTTTCAGGTGATTGTCCTGCAGTGTCTCGCTGCAGGCTTGTCGTTGATTTCTTCCAGTGCTGGAACGTTTGATCCCAGAACTCTGAGGTTCATCTGGTGGCTTCATTAGAAGCGAGCGAGTGTGCAGACAAACCAGCTGGTTTCTTTATGGTGTCATGTGACTCTGTTGTAGGCTGTCCAGCTCACATTACGAGGCGATGTTGTTGTGAGCTTTATGAATGAAAGCCCTGCACGTTCAGTTCCACCTGTTCACAGCCGGTCACAGTAACACGTGAGCACTGGTCACACAGTTAGCCCAGTAACAGCTGCACTGGTCACAAAGCAAAGCCTGCTTTTATCCTCCGTCTGAACAACTCACCTGCATCCTGTGTCATATGTGGCGCCATGAACATGTCAGACTGCCAATCACGGCCTCTCTGCCTGTGATGTCATAACCCCGCAGAGGCGTGTGAGTCGCTCCATCGTCCGTTTTCTTGAAAATGCTTGAAAACTTTCTTCTGCTGGAAAGTCAAACGTGGCTGAGATTACCTGACCTGCTTTGCTAAAGTGGCCATGCAGTAAGTGCAGAACATGAAGCTGGAGAAGCCGCCTGTGGAAGTGTCAGGAGTGTGCAGAGCGTGGGTCTGATCACGTCATTGGGTCACATTTCAGTTCAGCTGGAGCAAAAACGTCGAGTTTGTCCTCTGCAGCAGAGACTGATGAAAGTTTGGCTGTTGCTCTCTGACACCAGGTCGCGTTATCATGGACACACGTGGGCTCCTCCAACGTGAAGTCCGCTCCGCTGGCCCTCCCGCCGCCCCGACGTCGTGACTTGGTGACATTTTCTCCGTTCAGATGTTTGTGCTGAGTCACAGCGCTGCTGATGCTCCGACCCCATGGGACTCACAAAAACGTGGACGCGCTCGGACTCACTTCATAAATGACTAATGATATGCGCGGTTACGGAGCGCTTCCTAGCACCATGGCAACCCTGCCCGAGTACGGCACTGTGAGCACATATTAAAGGCTGCTTCAGCTCGCTCACCCTGACAAACACCTGCATTTCTGCTGGATGTGTGAAATCTGGTGCTTCTTCGGTTGAATCGCGATGTGTGTTAAGTTGGGTCACTCTGTCATTTCTCTACCACCTGTAATTACTTTAATAACTACAGAGAAACAGGAAGTGGGAACAGTGAGGCAGAGAGCGGCTGTGCTGTTGGAAGCTGCCCTAATTCTGCCCCGATGCTAAAGATCGCAGAGCTGCTCTGTTGCCGTCTCTTCAGGAAAGTGGATGACATGTTTGCTGAGTTTTCATTCGCCTACCTCCTACAGGACTGAAATATTTCCCTTCAGGTTGAATGTCATTCAGAATGATTTATCGCGCTTCTCCCTGGCATTTAAGAGTAATAAATCGCTGCTAAACGCAGCCCAGATCAGAGGAAACTGCTCTGGCTGCTTTCATGAACTTCCTCGTGCACTCGAGTGGAGCTGACGACATTTCCAGCTGCCAGAAGTTCACTTCATTAATTTGTCAGGGAGAAAAAGGAGGAAGATTAAAAGGCTCGCGAGGAAGCAGGCATCTGGACTCAGATGCAGAGCTGTCGCCTGACTCGTTTCCTGTCTTGATTAGCAGATCTTAGGTGATCATAATCAAACATTTGCACCTGTGCTTCAACGGCATGCACAGCTTTAGTCCATATTATTTTAAAAACATCAGTTTTTGAATTTTCTGATGACTGTAAAAAAGTTTTTTTTCCATGCTCGAGATCGCTTATCGATTCTTGGCTCCACCCCCTCACAGCAGCGTATCAAAGATACGGCTTTAGTCACATGCTGTGGGTCACATGCATGCTGGTGTTTCCTCTCTTTGTTGGGTCATTACTCAAAGTAATCATTGCACATATTTCACAGAACACTTTTTTAAACATAATGCAGTGCGTCACTTAATTACACCCAGAATAAAGACATTTGTTTTGCTGCTCGTTATGTTACTGTCATGTAAAATGACCTGAAAAACGCTCTGCATGAACCTGAGGCGACAGCACACCAACACAAATCCCTGTCCTAATGAGGACACACTTAGTCTGGGTGTTTATGTATGAACACAAAGCCTGTTGCAGTTCAGCAGCAGCTCACTGTATCACAGGGCTGGTCTGGGGTCAGCATTCACTCAGCTCTAACATCACTCTGGGGTCTTAGCTAGCTTAGCATTAGCATGCTGTGCTTGGAGTTGAAGAGTCGTGTTAACAGGAAGAAACCTCAAGCAGAACCAGGCCTCAACTGGTTGGAGGTGAGGGAGAACTGGACTTCCTCCTGCGAGCAGGCTGTGGGTCTCGCTGCAGTAAGAGGAGGAGAGTTTCAGATCGCTGTGTTATCTCCTCTTTTCTTTGAACACAAACCTTTTCAGGGACGGCAGATGAAAGTTGGCCTTGTGGCTAAATATTTAGTATTTATTTATTTATTGTCATTGTCAAGAACAATGAAATTGCGTTTGGGGCTTCCATACAACCCAAAAAAAAGAAGAAAATAATAAATAAATACCCCTTAAAACCCAAGTGTACATATTTAACCCAGTGTGACTCCAATGCAATAAGACAATCCGTAAATTATGTAAATCTGACACATTTACATAACGTCTGTGTTAATTAATGTTTGTTTCCCCTCATAAATAATCATCAGAGTAAACAGGAAATGTTTGATTTCGTTCGATTGATCAGGCTTGCATAGCACTCCAGAGGAGCAGGGTCTCTCCCCGACGTTAACTTGTTTTCACTCGTCACTGTCAGTCCTGTCGCCGGATCTCCTCGTCTTTGATTCCCTCCCTCCCTCTCTCCTCCTCCTCCTCTGTTTCAGTGTCTGCATGGTTTGTATCCGCCCGCCTGAGTGCGTGTTTACACTGCGAGTCTGACGCAGGTATGCATCATCGCTGCCGCCTGTCACTTCACCGTGTGTCTGCACGGCGCCTCTTTGCATCACACTTGTCACCAATCAATGGTCCAATTATAGCCGTCTGTCGTGAGTGACTGAGCACCGGGAGGAGAAAGGAAAATAAAGGGGTGTGATACGACTCGTGTTCGGCTCTCATCCCACTGTGACAAGGTCACCCAGAAATACCAAGAAATTCTTCCACGTGCAGCATCGCACATCACAACACGTTTATCCAGAACACACAAACACAGAGAAGCATGTTGCAGTTTACAAACATGAAGGAAGCGCTCTTATTCTGAAAAGTATCACTGTCCACAGCTCGACCTGAACTCACGACAAACAAACGTTTCAGACAGGAAGTTCTCCACAGCAACGATGAGCTGCTTCCTTTTTACCTCGTATCCAGACACAGTGGAGGGTCCACTCGATTCTGCCCAACGCTGACGCTGTGTCACAGCTCGACTCTCAGACTCTTTTACTTTTTTTTCTTTTACTCGATCTTTTCAAACTAAAAGTGACATCTTTGGTCAACCTGCTGGAGGCGTGCGCTAATGCTAGCTAACGTGGTTATCAAGCTGCATCCACCGACTGTAATGGAGCCTCACGCCTACACCTGCCAATCAGCGACATCCAAATAAAATCCCATAATGTCACCTAAACCTGGAGCTCAGATCACCTGTGAAAGAGGCCACACCCCTAATTATGCAAACTTTGAGCCTTCTTATCATTGTTATGAAGTTAAAGTATCATCATGAGAACTTCCAGTGTCCAGCACAGTAACCCCATCACACACCATCTTCATCAGTGTGATGAAGCACACAGCAGCGGTTCATCCCCTGCTGCGTGCGGGGGATTTCCCCTCCACTCGTTATGTCTTTGTGCGAGAAAACTGTTTTTGCGGCCGAAGCTCACAGAGTCCGAGTTCAGAACATCAATAAAACAGCAGAGCGATCAGATGGAAGAAGCTAAAAACAGAGACGCTGCCACAGGAAACATCAGAGCGAAGTCAGAGCAGAGCTGACAGGAGCTCACAGGAGAGCATGAAACAAAACACCGCAAATATTATTTATTCAAATTTCTAAATCTGTGCAGTAACTGAAGCTGTCAGTGTGGCAGAGAGTGTAACATGCCCAGCATGAAAAGTACAGGTTTGTGCTGCCTGTCAACCCACTCTGCTCTCTGCCAGCTTGGTGTTTGTATTTGGGGACAGCAGAGTAGCTTTGCATGATTCACAGTTCAGAGTCGAGTCCCGTTTCTACTTAATCGTGTTTCAGTTCAGCCTCAGTTTGAAACACGATTCATTAGATCCTGTCTTTTTAAAACCAAGCAGAAATCTTTAACACACGGACAGGGCTCTCGGCCCTGATCTTCCTGTTGTAAGACAAATGTTAAAAACCTCAGTGCACCTCGGTGGTTCCTTCAAACTGTGTTGGCCAATCCAGCTCTCTCCATCTGAGGCAGCGAGCCGAGGTGTTATTCATGTGTTCATTACCTGCAGACTGGACTACTGCAGTTCTCGGTACTTTGGTCTGGACCTCGCCTCTCTTTATCATCTCCAGTTGGTCTAAATGCAGCTGCTCGTCTGCTGGCTTTGTGCAGCGTGGACTGTTGGTACTGTGCTATAAAAATAAACTTGACCTTCATGCTTGACCTTTCTTCTCAGTGATAATCTTCCAGAAGTGTTTGTGACAAAATTGGTCTTTAAAACTTCATTAGTTGATGTGACTTTCAGGATCTGGAGGATCGTCTATGAATCCTCTTCTCTGTCCTTCCCACACCTGAGTCGACACAACACAGGCAAAGCTCTCAGGCTTTCATAATCCTGGTCCTGCAGTCAGCACGTCGGTCGAGGACGGTTCCAGCTTCAGCAGCTCTTCTTCTGCGTCCATAAAGAGCACGCTCTGTCACCATCACAGTCCTCTTCCCCAGTGTTTGTGTTGTGTTTTTCTGAACTATCCTCAGTTTGCTTCTTACAGTGATACAAGCGTGAGAAATCTAAACCGCACACAAACTCGGTTTGTTTTCTGCTGTTTGTATATTCAGGGTTTGATGTTCTAGCTTTTGTTCTCAGTCCTGGTTCTGTCACTTGCACTGATAGTTAATTCCCTCTGTTTGGTTATCCTGCCTCCACTCTGTCTCCAGGTTTGATGTTAGTGACTTCCTGCTAATCTCGTGTGCTTTGTATTTAGCTTTACCCTCGTTCGTCCTCCTGTCTGTCAGAGCTTCTGTTAGTTCTCATGTTTTCCAGTGTTCATGTTTGGACTTCTGCTTTGCGTTCTATCAAAGTTCACTTCTTTAACCACTTACGTGCACATTCCTCCACATCATCATCATCGCTCGGGTCGATACACAAAGATCAGCAGACCAACATCCCATCAGTCTGCTAGCCAAACGTTCTGCTTTAGTCAAGAGCTCCTGCTTCTTGACGACTCATTCAGAAGAGACTTCCCGGGAACATCGGTTCACCTCACGATGTTGCTCCCACACTCTGGTTTCCTCGCGTTCACCTAAAGTCAGAAAATCTTCAAACTGATTGTAATTAATCTACAGAGATGACGTGCAGAGTGTGACATGAGCCGTCACTGCTCAGACAGAACGGCTAACTCCTTTGATGAGCTTCGCTCTTTCAGAATTCACAAGGTGAAACCAGGAAAACGAGGCTAACAACGCTGCATCGCCACTATCCGAGCGGCCGGTCAATCCAGCAAGGCCCAACTGGTTTAGCGAGCAGCAAAGAGCTTCCACCTTCCAGAAGTCCAGCTGGCTCTTGTGTTGGCAGCAACCGTCTTGTCCACACTTACTCAGCTTTCCACAGTTATATTAGCAACAGCAGCTACTCCAGATTCTGGCAGCAGGATGCCAGTTTCATTTTCTCCACCCTGCTTTTAAACATCCTTCAGTTCCCATCAAGCAGCAGGAAGCACTCACTCCATCTGACTTGTTATATCTGCCTGCTCCTCCTCCTGGCATACGGTTGGCAAATCTTTCTCCTCCTCCACAGTTCAGCGTTGAACTGGATTGTTTAGCCCTGATACAACACACCAAACACATGTTCTCATATACATGCAAACGTTGCTGCAGATGGGCTGATGGCCAAGCCACGCGTGACGGTTGCTCCTCGTTCAGTGTGGAAGCTGGAGCAAACGATGCACCAGGACGTCAGCTGTTCTTTTCATGTTTGTTTATCGAAGCCAAGGCGCCATCATAACATATACGCTGTAATCTCAATACAGCATTTGCAGCTCTCCACACACACGGTTACATGCAACAGTGATCAGATGTCTTGATCAATACTGCTGACTACAAATGAACATTAGGTGTTGCTCCTTTCCTCAGATGGTTCAGCAGGTTATTTAAGGCCAAACTTCTGATGCTTCTCAAACACATTAATCAGCGTTTTAAGGAGTTTTGCCATCGGAGCTGGAAGCTGGTGCGCTCTGAGACCACTCCCATCGTGCCCACCGCCTACTCTCCTTCTCTAGTTTAATAGACATGTCTGTGTGGAATAATTAAGGCTGGTTTAATCAGCAGTGTTTTTTCTTGTTGTTAATAACAGAAGACTTTAACCTGGCATCAAAAAACAAAACACCAAACAGGTTTTATGAGGGTCGACACTCATTTACAGTTTGTCCATCTGGACACATCATTTTGTATTAATTCCATTTATTCAGCTCTTTTTTTCTGAGGGCACATTTTGTGGAGCAGGTTCAAACAGGGAGGACGTGCACGACACGACATTTCAAGCCTGCAGCAAACGCCCTCTGTCTGCGTGCCAGCAAGTTCAGACGAGCGCTGAAAGTAATACGAGTGAGCACACTTCTGCAGTGTTTGCATGGAGCAGTTGTGTGTCGCTGTGCCAGACTGACAACCACTCAACCAAGGTGGACCCCCCCAGGCACAGGAGGGTGGACGCTGCTGCTGTGATCAGTTTCAAATGGCTCCTGAATGCACACAAACACCTCGTGTGCTCGATTGTGCTCAGTGTGTTCTTACTTTCAGATGTTTAGTTTCATTAAACTTCAGATCAATTAGACGTCTGCAGTATTTTCCACCGTCGAACTCGGTGTAGATGTTTGAGTAATTTAGTCTTTTACATGATGTGCTAATTAAAACGATCATGTAATTCTTTAGGCGCAGTCACAGCATCATCAGCAACAGCTACAGCTGATCCTGGATCTGCTGCTCTCATTGTTACTCCTGATGACAGCGTTCGTTGTTTGTTGCCCCAAAACAAAGATGGCCACGTTGTCTTCTTCTTCACATTTAATGAACATTTAAACATTTTTCTGCACGACGCATAATACAAGCCAACGAGCTGTACTGTGTTATGCAGTCAAGCATTCAAAGTCTTTTACAGCAGACAGATTAGTTTTTACCTTCACATCTGTTAAAAAGGTCTCAAACACCTTCTGGGTTTTTTGGGGCTTTTTGCAGAGACTGACGGCTATTTATCTTTTTAGCAAAGAGGGAGCTTTTCTGTGTGACTGGAATATAAAGCTGGGGAGGAAACTCTGATATATGAAACAGCTTCTCTGTAAAGAGGAGACGGTGCAGAGACTGAGCTGGAGAAATAAGCAGACTAAACAAGAGCATCTCATCAAGAAACAACAACAAAAAGCTTTTACTGGAACAGTATGAAGAGATGACACAAGTTTGAACAGCTCTGCCCTCTGTGGTCAAAGTCCCGTCTATTCAGAGAAACACAAACGTGTGAGGTGGGGAGAAACGGGCGAGGGAAAGCAAACTGTTGCAGGTTTTAACCACGCATGGCAGACTGTGACAAAATAGGTCCAAAAGGTTTATTCAGACTCAGAATGTGGACAAAGCACCTCGTAAATCACATAACTGCAGCTCGGTCCGTCCTGTGGTTTCCTACATGTTAGGAACACTTGGGTCAAATATGGATGCTTCAGAAGTAAAGACAGAGTGAACTGTTGTTATATGATCTCGAAGTTCAGCCCATTTATCAAAGGTTTGAGCGGTTTGTGGGCGTGGACAGGTGTGAGCTTCTGCAGATGATACAGTCAAAGAAAGGAGAGCGTCAGAGGACGAGCCCAGACGTTCAGGGTAAAATTGTCACGGTTCTGGGTCCGTTGGACGCAGTATTTTGAGTTTATTGTGTTTTGATTTAAGTTTGCATCAGGGATTGTGTTCTTGTTCTCTTGTCGTGTTATGGTAATGTTTATGTCTATTATTAGAGTTCCATGTTTCTGTTTATCTGGGTTTAAGATGTGGGTTTAGTTTCATATGTCATTTCAAGTCTGTCTCTGTCTAGTCTGTGTCTTAGTAAAGTGTGTTTTGTTTCCTGTTTTATTGTGAAGGTCTGCGTCTCACGTGAGTGTGTTCAGTTTTACCTTTGTCTCGTCTTGTTGATTATTCCCACCTGTGTGTAATTCCCCTGTGGTTCTCTGTGTATTTAAGTCATGTCTTCCGTCATTGTTGTTGCTGGTCCGTCTGTGTTTCCACTCTGCCTCATCTGTGTGTTTCCCTGCAGTCAACCATCATCTGTTTCCGCCCGCTCTCATTCAGGTTTGTGCTTTGTAGTTTTAGTTGTTTCCCAGTATAGTTTAGTTCTCCGTGTTGCCGTTTGGCTCTCCTTTTGTGTTCAATAAATCACCTTTTACACCTTCACGACTGCCTGCGTGTGGATCCTCCTTTTCCTCGTCCGCACGGCTCCTCTCACTCGCCGTGACAAAAATAAGTTTCAGTGTAATTTTCATTTAAAAAAAATAAAGCCACACACTAAAACGCTCTCTTGACTATGACAACAGTCAGGAATGAAATCTAAGGACTCTCTTGCTACTTTGATGGACACTGTGGATGTGATGATCCACATCTAAAAGTGGGTGTTATGTTTCAAAAGCCTCAAACGTGGGCTCTTTCCTGGGTGCACGTGGGTGCACGTATGCAGGTCGTGCTGAACAATCCCTCGTCTGAAGCAGCGGCTGCAACATCGTGTCTGAGGACGCTTTAATTACTGCCAGCTTTGCTTGGCTCCATCTCTCCTATCCCAGCATCCTCCTCACTGTGCAGAAGTTCACACAGATTATTATGATTAACACAAACTTGTTAGTGTTGATTAGTCTTGATCGAGTCCTCCGGGAAACAGAGACACTGCTCCTGTTACATCTGGACAACGCCGTCCTTGCTCAAAGACTCAGGTACACTTGAGAAACTTTGAATTGTACCTGAATTATTTATTTGGCCGTCGCTGATTTTCCCCCAGCTGTGTCAGGAAAACTCAGAACCTCAAAGCGATGAAAGATGGCCAAATGGAGATCTCTGGAGACTGAAGCACCTTGAATGGGTTCATCATCACCAGGTGATCACTGGAGCCCCAGAGGGGACTTGAACATCAGAAGATCTAAAGAGCTGCAGCTGAGACTGCACATCTAAATATGTGATGATGATGTAGCTTCTTCACTGGACAACCTGAGTGTGTGACACCAACCCTGTCTGTGTCCCCGTCTACACGCTGACTGTGCAGAAGTGGTTCCACAGTGAGTACGTTTCCCTTCACAGATGGTTTCACTGCACAGACGCTGCGATAATACAGCAAAAATGTCCAGCAAGTGAAGCTCAAATAGCAATCACAATGAAATACAGCGAAATATTGTCAAGGTTATTCTGTGAGCAAATTGGCACAGGAAAGAAAACATGTGCATATGGAGTCGGATTCTTCTGGGTCCGAAAACAAATAAATAAATAAAATACCAAAATAACACCTGTGGCACACTGTTGAACCCACAGGGGGCGCTATGAAATAGATTCTCACTGAACAACAGAATTAAACAGAGATCTCCACATCAGGAGCTGATGGACTAGTCGAGCCTGCAGCTCTTTCCCAGCACAGTCCAACGCGACAGGAGAAAACGCTTCGTGTCTCGTGGTTTAACACACCCATGGCTAGAATACTCGCAGAGCCACGACCCTGCATGCATCCCAAACATTGCTGACTTCAGTCTTGAGATTCCAGAAGTGGAAAAAGCAACACGCAGAGAAGGCGAGTGACTGCACGTGCAACAGGAGAGGCTGACATAAATGCAGTGATGGCGTAGAAAGAATATGAGGAGAAAAAGCTAATGCATCTTTAATGAGAACTGAAGAACACAGTGAGCAGGAAAAACATACCTGCGTAAAAATCCTTGCAGTTAACTGCGAGTGTTTCACAGCGGGGTCCCGGGGGATAAGAGACGCCGACATCAGGGGAAACTTCCTGGCTATGTTGGATGGTAACCATGACCCAGTGACAGGGCCTTGCTATGCAAAACACTCAAGCCACCAAATTCACAATGAAGTTCTAGATGCACTAGCTCAGATGGCACGCTCCTTCATTATAAATGAGGTCAAGGAAAGCGAGACGTTTTCCCCGATGGCAGAACAGATCTGCTTCGTGCTGAGCTTCTATCATACAAGAGAACCTGCAGGCCGCCTCGATGCTGCAGGACTGACAGAAAAAACTATCTGAGCGATGTGACCAGGTCTGCAAAAGTCATCTGTCGGGCTGCTTCTGTCACGAGTGGAGAGCACTTAATGCATTTAATGTCCGTAGCAGTGCTCAGAGTCTTGATCTGGTTCTTGAGGACACAATTGAGTTGACCAAAGCGCTTCACAATCAGTTAAAAACAAGAGAAAACAGTAGAGAAACAAATATAGAGAAATGAGAAGACAATGAATTAACAATAAAAACATAAAACAGGCCTGATGGTACTCAAACCGACCTCGAATTAAAAGCCAAAGTAAAAAAGTGAGTTTTAAGACACGATTTAAAGCAGTTAAAGCAGTCGCACAAGCTGAATGCTTTTTATGTTGTTGCAGAGATTAGATGCATTAATGTGTCGCTCTCATGTTCACACTACGTGGCTTCACACGAGCACACAGAGCTTCAACAACAAGAGATAAGGTAGCCTGCCATCCTATACTTGATGGACGTGTCCTTGAGGAAGCTGCAGGAGAAAACAGCGGAGACAGAAGTGTTGTCAAAACGAGAGAAATGAATTTTACTTTGAAGTCTTAAATACTGCTGAAATGTGGAGACAGATTCCATTCAGAAATACAAAGTAGGGCTGGGCTGTATCATACCGTTCACGGTAATACTGGTACAATGTTCGGCAACGACAAGAAAATGAAACATGGCGATAGAATATGGGTAAAACGCGCATGCGCAGTGCCTTTGTTTTCATACGCACATGGCGAAAAAGGCACAGCGGCGACGGAGAATGAGAAGGTCGACAAGGTGCTTGCTTCGGCAAGCGCGTACGCTAAGTTGGATATGATACAGAGAAGATTAGCATGGCCCCTGCGCAAGGATGACACGCAAATTTGAGAATGACAAGGGCGAAAGCGGATCGTTGAATGAAACTGATGAACCAGAACTGGTTTGTAAAAACGCTGCAGCTTCACTGGTGTGGAACTGGTTTAGCTTTCGTCCGTCAGATACACAACAAAGCACTATTTTTGGTAGCGCATGCTAGCGGGCTGTCGTTATTACCGTGTTGTTTGGAAAATACGGCGCACTTAAAATCAATCCTTTGATTTTTCTGAAAGTCGACAGAGCCCCTTATAACCCCGTGTGCCTTATGTATGAACCCTGGTTGTGTTTACTGACCTCGAGACGATTTTATGTGCACGGCGCTCGAAAATCTGTCAAATGTTTCAGTACGACTTTGCTGAGCTACGAAGCCGCACCGCTTGATGGATTGTCGGAGCGTTACGGCTATCGTAGGCGGAGCCTCGCGGAGTGATACGTACTGTGCTTCAGCATAATGTTACCGTGTTGTGTGTGTATGTTAGGTATTTTAGTACCATGGTAGCATTTACTGGATATTGTTTTATAGTGACATTATGCAGGAAAACTCTGTCATTCAATAAGGCCCCTTTGTTTTAGTTATTTTTCTCTCTGACCCAAGAATTGATGTGTAAGACTCACAAGCTGGTACCAGAAGGTCAAAAACACCACAGAGATGAGACCACTTCCTTACTCCCATCCTCCCTTTTTCTTTATCTCCTGGAAAAGGCTCGTTAAAGGCTAGGTGGTTTGTTTCAGAATTCACTAATGAAAGAACTCTGTATTTTATGTCTAGGAGTGTATTTTGCTGGGATGATCATAAATTATAGCTGAACTGATAAACTACACAAGGGATACTTTGCTCACAAGGCAGGAAGACGTTTCCTTATTTGGTCTGTACCGGTTTGAACTGGGAAAGCTGACACACGAACCTTTTTTTCCTCTATATAAGCTGTTATGTACTAAATAAACCTTTGAGTCGATTGGGAAGGCAACCTAAAGCAGTCTCTGTTTTCTTGTTCTCCCAAGCTGCTCCCGAGCTCGTACTAACACGCTGAATGGCATACCTGAGTGTTACTTTAAATAATTAGGAATCTTAGAAGGAAAGGACAAAACTCTGCTTATCGCTCACGCCACGGAGGAAACCCGGGACGGCAATTTCCTTCAGTGTATAACCTCTTTTTAAGTTCTGTGGATGTTATACATGGTTATGCTGAGGATGTGTCGGCCAGTTTCCACTGGAAATGTCTTTTGGTTAAACTGTCAGCGAGGAATTTGCATTTGCACTGTTAAATGTTTATATAACTTTAATGCAGATAAAAAACAGCTGCTTGTTGAAGTGGAAATACATTGATGTTGTTTTGCACTAATAAAGCTGTGGAGTTGTAAAGTAATTTGTCTAGAGTCAATTATATCGTCAGTTATATCGTTAAATCGTACAAATTTTCAAATGTATATTGTGATAAATACTTTTGGTCATATCGCTCTGCTCTAATACAAAGCAGTGCAGACATGGACACACTGTCATGTCCTCTGAGCAGGGACACTGTTGGTAGCAGCATGTTCTGCCCGGTGCTTGATAACATGCTCAGTGAGCTAAAGAGATGATTCTCTAAACCAAAATGTGACACGATGATGGGAATCCAAGCCTTAAAATCTTCAAGTGCTGCAAACATCAGGTACACCAAAGGAAAAGAGTCTTATAAAGGAAAAGCTCAGTAAAATCAGTGAATCTTCGAAAGCGATATTCCACGAGCTGTGAGTACTGCTTCCTGTGAACGTAGCTCTTCCACACTGAAACTGGTAAAGTCACTCGTGAGATCATGATGAGGACAGACTGAGCAGTCGGGGTGTCTTAAGTCTGCAGACGGGTAAAGTCTCGCAGGATACAGCTGAATAAACTGCAGACACTGAACGTTTGAACTGATATATAACAAAATATGAAGACCTTCATATGTGCCTTGGGTGGAGATTGCACCAAAGGCACACAAGCTACTAAGATAAGTGGTGCTAATGTATATGGGAAAAATGCTAATGCTACAAAGCTAAGGTGTTTGCGTCACTAGAGGCTGTGCATCTCTTTCTAAGCCCGTGCAACACTGTTAACTCAGGAGTGGTAAAGAAACAATATGAAACAAGTGTTTCAGCAGGCTGTCGCACACACCTCTGTTTTCGACCACATTATGCACGTGTCACTTAGCCCCACGTAGCTAGTGTGTGTGTCCTGGATGCAGTCCTCTAGGGGAGGTCTTTTCATTTTGTCAGCTGAAGGTGTCGCAGCAGTTCAAATGGATTCAATCCAATTTTATTTATACAGCGAAATCACAGCAACAACAACAAGGTGCTTTATATTGTAAGGTAGACCCTGCAATAATGCATACAGAGAAAAACCCAGCAATCATATGACCCCCTATGAGCACTCTGGCAACAGTGGGAAGGAAAAACTCCCTTTTAACAGGAAGAAACGAGTTAATATTTTATTTATCCTTGGCTGGGAAATTGCTGTAAATAGCTCAAAGAGCCAGGTCCTGTACATGTTCCTGATGATACGGAGAATGAGCTCAGTGTTTGATCATCATAAGTTGAACATGTCCTCTCAGCACAGCAGTAATACACAGTATCTGTACTACATTAGTGTAAGCAAGGATGTTACACCCCGGCCTAGGCAACCGGGGTGTAACGTAGGAAAACAAAGATAAGGAAAATAAAACCACGAAGGCTCTCCACCAAAATCCCAAAACGAAAATATCCCATGACGAAAGTATTGACAAACCCATTCACAACTATTTACAACAGACTATTTATTTACAACAAACACCAAACTATTTACAACACGGGGGAGATCACGACCATGACACACTGAAACACAGGGTTTAAATACATAGAGGGAGCAATCAGGAAATGGACCACAGGAGGGAAACACAGCTGGGGCAAATTAGAACTGACGAGACAAGGAAAATGTAAACTGAACACACTAAGATAACACAGACTTTCAAAGTAAAGCAGGAAATACATAAGTCATGCAAAAACAAAACACTGACACACCGAAACGTAACAAGGAACACTCATTATTGGATCTTTTCCACCACTACATGCGCTCCAAATACTGCAGAGGTGTGTGGTGTAGGTGTATAAATAGCCCTGTATTTTCTTGGGAGACATGCATGCATCCTGGCCACCCCACCCTAAAACTCCCTGTCTGCATCACCGCCTCCTGCCACATCTTAACGTGGTTAGACATCGCTTTCCAAAAGGCGGGGCTCCTGTTTGCAGCTGGATCACTTTTTGTTCTCCCAAAATTAAGTGAAAGTGCATTGAAGTCGTGCAGTTGCTTCATTTTATGTCTTACTGGTAACACAAAACTGTTACACATCACTGCACAGGTTTCACACAGGAGGTCCCACACTTCTATGTTAGGCGTAAATGCTTTGAAGCAGCTTCTCTTACCTTCTGCTTGGTATTATGGATCTGCATAAACTGTTTACTGCAAGGGGAGTGAAGTGGAAACCAGACTGTAGCAACGCCTCTGCTGAAGCAGAGAGAGCAGAGAGGACGACTGAGAAGGCAAACACAATCAGTGCCTCAGCGTAAACACAAGGGAAGCAGACCGCAAACATGACACGAGGTTAAATGTCAGGTGATATTTCAGGCGATGCAAGACATGAACATATGGCACGCAGTATGAAGGGGGGCAGGTGGGCATGAAAGCCTTACATCAAATGCTGCATGAGATTCATTTTCAGTAAAAGCACATCCAGGAAGAGACACATAAGCATAAGAAGGCACAGAACATTTATAAATATGATGTTTTTATTAAGAAAACAAGATTAAAAACAGGCTCCTATGATGGTCGCAGGGATCCTTGAACATGCAATAAATAAAGATATAGGAGACAGACTGACGTCTCACTAAGGAAACAGGACTTTATTTATGGAAACATGACAAACACAAGACTCATCTGCCAGCCTCCTCTCAGGGGGCAGGAACAGGCTGTAACAATCAGAGGTCTGATAGCACATCAGGCCCAGGTGGACCTCGTCCGCTAATTACACTCAGATCAGATCAGAAGCCGTTAAAGGACACACACACAGCCAGACACAAAAACCAACAGCTGAGAACGAGGAACAGCTGAAACCAATCAAGAGAATTAGGACGGACGTGCAGGAAATCCGTGAACACGACGCCACAGAAACCATCTACCAGCGTAACAGAGACAAGACTGAGAGAGACAGAGACAGGACGCTCCGGAGGACAAACAAGTGAGACAGGAAGCTCTGGAGGACAAACAGGTGAGACAGGGGAGGAGCTCCAGAGGACAAACAGGTGAGACCGGAAGCTCTGGAGGACAAACAGGTGAGACAGGGGAGGAGCTCCGGAGGACAAACAGGTGAGAAAGGGGAGGAGCTCCGGAGGACAAAGAGGTGAGACAGGGGAGGAGCTTCGGAGGACAAACAGGTGAGACAGGAAGCTCTGGAGGACAAACAGGTGAGACAGGGGAGGAGCTCCAGAGGACAAACAGGTGAGACCGGAAGCTCTGGAGGACAAACAGGTGAGACAGGGGAGGAGCTCCGGAGGACAAACAGGTGAGAAAGGGGAGGAGCTCCGGAGGACAAAGAGGTGAGACAGGGGAGGAGCTTCGGAGGACAAACAGGTGAGACAGGAAGCTCTGGAGGACAAACAGGTGAGACAGGGGAGGAGCTCCGGAGGACAAACAGGTGAGACAGGGGAGGAGCTCCGGAGGACAAACAGGTGAGACAGGGGAGGAGCTCCGGAGGACAAACAGGTGAGACAGGAAGCTCTGGAGGACAAACAGGTGAGAAGGGGGAGGAGCTCCGGAGGACAAACAGGTGAGAAAGGGGAGGAGCTCCGGAGGACAAACAGGTGAGACAGGGGAGGAGCTCCGGAGGACAAACAGGTGAGACAGGAAGCTCTGGAGGACAAACAGGTGAGAAAGGGGAGGAGCTCCGGAGGACAAACAGGTGAGACAGGAAGCTCTGGAGGACAAACAGGTGAGAAGGGGAGGAGCTCCGGAGGACAAACAGGTGAGACAGGGGAGGAGCTCCGGAGGACAAACAGGTGAGAAAGGGGAGGAGCTCCGGAGGACAAACAGGTGAGAAAGGGGAGGAGCTCCAGAGGACAAACAGGTGAGACAGGGGAGGAGCTCCGGAGGACAAACAGGTGAGACAGGGGAGGAGCTCCGGAAGAACCAGAACTTGAATATATTAACTAAGGAGTCAAAACTCACTGCTCTACAAGATTAAGAAAAATCCAAATAAAATTTAGTGTCCACTGAAGCATAACTCATAGAAGACGAAGAAAGAGGGTCAAAACTTGACATTCCACCTTTAAGGCTGGTGCTTTACATAATAACAGGTAACAATAAAAGGCAGCAGCAGCTTGTTTTGAGCAGTTCAAATATAGAAAGGAACCAAAATGAGGAACCCCGCTGCTTCTCTCTGCATGTCATCAGACAGTCATTCACCGTTCTTCACCACAGCTGCTAAACGGCCTCTTTGTGTTGCTTCAGTTTGTACGTGTGATTGCTGTGCTGCAGTGTTCAACCTCCTTCAGCATGCAGGAGTCACCGTATCTCTGCTTAAGAGCAACGGGCAACTTCTGGAGCTGAAAACTGAAGCCAATACCTGCGATCCCTCTGCAGGGAGTCAGTCCAGTAAACATGTTTGACTCCTCATCCAAAAACGGTCCTGCAGAACTACGCTGAGTGCAGTTTCTCTCTAACTCATCCTGCTGGTTAATGAAGTCACAGATCTGGGCGCATTAATTGACAGATGTTGATGACTGGAGTACATGACTCTGAGTCATTACTCCGGACCTCTTCATTCCATTGGTGCCCTTTGGAGCATCTTTAATGGATACTCTGACTGACATATTGACTTGCTGTGTGGGACATCCCAGAAGTTGATGTTCAGTTTCTTATGTTTTATTCCGTCAATTCTATTTATGCAGCACATTTAAAAAATACAGGTTAACCAAAAAAGTAATTTAGAAAAGTTGAAACATATGAATAACCATGAGAAAATTCAAACCAAGCAAAAAACAGTAATGATAAAAATGTCTTTTTATTCATATAACCACAAATCACAGCAACAGTGAGCCAAAGGTGCTCTGTACTCACCTGCAATGATACAGAGAATCAACAATCAGACAACAGTGGGACGTATTAAATCTTTGTATTCTTTACAGCCAAAAAAGACAAAGCTCAAAGTGGTCAAACTCAAAAGATGATCTTTAATTTTACAATATGGAGACTCAGCAGACACACAGACACGTCAGCCAAAGTCTGAAGCAAAACAGGAAGCTTAGTTATTTCTATACTTCATCTAGACGTCACACACACTTTAGGTTTCGATCAAAGACTCTGCTTCGTTTCACTTTCTGGCTGCAGCTCCTATTTTTGCAAAAGCATGTAGTTTCCTGTCAGTACTTTTAACTCAAACTCAAAGCTGGCCCTCTCTTATACACAGAGATGGGCAGTAACGCGTTACTGTAATCCGATTACTTTTTCAAGTAACGAGTAAAGTAAGGGATTACTATTGCAAAAACGGTAATTAGATTACCGTTACTTTCCCGTAGTAACGCTGCGTTACTGCATTACTAAAACCGTGATTTTTTTGCGAGAATGTCTCATGACAGTGACGTAAGCGAGTGCGCCGTTCGTGACAACAGCTGTGTGCAGATCAACAATGGATCACATATCGAGTGCAGAGAGAGTATGAGCGTGCAGCGTTTAAAGCGTGGAAGTACTGACCTTTGAGTTTGATTCCATAAAAAGTGACAAAAACATTAGTGTCCGCTGTGCGTGGGAAGAAAACTTCTTTTTACAGCGAAAAAACCCTAAACTTCCAACAAGCACCGAGTAGCTACGACGTAATGGGAAACTCACAGAGAAACTCGCGGATTCTTCCACTGACCGCGGCACACCTGCACCAGGGTAACCCTCCGCCTGCCCCACTCCTGCTTTACAGGTGAAAATAGAGCAACAGGACCGCTGAGTCTTTGACTTTATTTATTTTCTGCTGTGTTTTACTTGCATCTATTTGAAAGACTGAGTGTAAACACACAAAAATATTTTATTTTATGAGCTGGAATCTGCAGAAAATAGGTTTAAATGTTAAACTAATTTCTTCCAGTCAGAGAATGTTGCATATAATTAAATTTTTGCTTGATGCATAAAGTTAAAAGATTAAAACTAATAAAACAAGTTTTAAAAAGAGACTTTTCCATTTGATTACATTTTGTATGATGATTATGTAGAAAAAGTAGAATTGGGCTGAAAGATCTATCACTTTATCACCTACTCAGGGTGTAAATCGTGTTTTTAAAAAGTAACTAAGTAATTAATTACTTTCGAAAATAAGTAATCAGTAAAGTAACGGGATTACTTTTTCAAGTAACTTGACCAACACTGCTTATACATAAAACAATATAATCAGCAGATAAGCTTTCAGATTATATATTTAAATCCCAACAGAAGGAAAAACTCCTCAGACAGAACCAGGCTCAGGGAGGGGGCGGAGCATCTGCTGTGACCAGCTGGGGGTGAGAGGAGGGAGATGGGACAAAGACAGGCTGTGGAAGAGCGCCATATAATTACATTATATAAATAAATGAAAAAATAAAATAAATATTTTGTTATATATAACATAAGAACAATAAAAGGAGTAAAAAAAATATAAACACAGAAAATCTAAAAAGCTTCAATCATCAGTTCATCCTTTCACCTATAAAAGGTAACTTATGGCTACAAATAAGCAGCCCTGCAGGGATCAAACCGCTAACATACGCTTTCATACTGTTGATGTTCAAAGGCCCCGCCCCCTCATGATCACAGGTTCAACATGAAAAATTAGCACCGCAGGTGGACCCAGGCACAGGTGTGGGGATGGAAAAGCTCACGTAGTGCCTGCACAGACCTGTGTGGGGTTTCTGATGGGTTTGCAGCTATGACGTACATGCAGTGTAAATGTATACAGTGTATATGTGTGTATATATACACTATGTGTATACACTGTGTGTAATGTCTATATGTTATATCAGGGAACAATGATTTATGACTTATTTGTGCAACTTTTCTGATTATAATATATTTTTATGTTACTTTTACTGTATTATTGAATCGAAACAGTCACCCTGTAAATGTAATAAATATACATCTGACGTCACCTACAGCTGTGCAGAAACCTGGTAGGTGGAGCCTGATGGTGTTTGGTTAAACTTTGCTTCTGTCAAACGATGTGGAGGTCAGTGTGCAGGCAGCAGCTTTGACCTCTCGCAGCAACACACCAGCTAATGTCAGGCGCTGACCCCTCACACATCCACGCACGGTGTCTGTAACCTTTGACTTCTGCTATTATAGACCAGTTCAAACACGATGCTTTATATGACAGACGTGTGCAAACTCAGTGAGGATTAAGATCCTGCCCTGAGCTCCGAGCCCACGTGATGCTGGTTGTTTCAGCCAGTGTTGTAAAAACCAGCTGTGCATGCATCTGTGTGTCTGACAAGCAAACACACTCCTCCACACTACCACCAGCAGCATCTGTTGCTATGCTACCACAAGTCAGCCGAGGGTGTGCTGTGGGTTGAAGTCAGTGCAGAAATTACACCGCAGGTTACACCGATGGAACCGAATCCTCCTTCACTGCATTCATACAGTGCGAACAAAGGAAACGACAGCGCCGAGTGCTCTGCGCAGAAACACGAGCTGGAGAAAGCAGTCGCATCGATGTCAGGACGAGAGAGTCTGAATCTTTCCAGCAGCAGATTAGCTCAGTTATCAGGCTGATTCAGAGTAAATGATCTGCATTTGTCTCAGCGAGGTATTCGATGTAAGCTGACTTGAACGGCCGATAATCCGGCTTTAAATCAAGTTTAGCAGCTTCCTGCAGGTTGGCCTCGTCTGCTGACGTGGCGAAAAAAGACGGCAGCTGCAGTTTGTGCTTTTTAATACATCGAAGCATCCAACGGTGAACAGCGACACAAACGGACTCACAGAAAGGAGGAGTTAACGGCGCACACAGGCCCCGCTGCCTCCGCCGGTGGAATTCAGCCTATTGTTGCATACCAATCCAATCAGCACCAGTTCGGCCCCATCCATCACACTCAACACTATCAGTCTAGTCATTAGCGGTGCTGCTGAACCGTACGGCAGTTTCTGTTAACCCAAATGAGATGTCTGCAGTGCTGCCTCGCTGTTTTCTTCCCCGCCGGCTTTTTGAGCTATGCCTTCATTGCCTGCTGGAGTTGTTTTTCCTCAAACGAGGGGATGTGGAGAATTTACTGGCAGTGCCGCTCGGAGCGGAGAGGGACCTGGATGATGAGTTCACACTGATTACAGCTGATCTCATTCAGTTTTCTCTGTATCTGCCCTTTGTATATTTGAGCTGATTTCTCAGTTCGTCACTCAGACGGATCACCCTGCATTCCTTTTATTTAGATTTAATTAAACATTCATGTTCACCAGAGTCCAACACCCACTGGGCTTCCATCAAGCGGCAACAACATCAGCTGGAAATTAAAGTCTGAGCTGAAGTTCCTTAAAGAGCAATAATACCACCGAGGGTTTCCGACTCCAACGCAAAAGCCTCGACTCTCATCAAATACTGAGTCAGTACATTCAGTCAACAACTTATAAAGATCTGAAAAACTAACTTTGCTCCTCTTGGGCAGTTTGCTAGCAGCCATTTAGAAAATAGCCTTTCTCTTAAACAAATATTAGGCCTTTCATTCAGACGTTGGACTCCATTCACACAGTTAGCCGTGCTTTCAGCTAGCGGTTTCCTAATTATACGTCTGGCTGCGTACCCGGTGCGTTTTTTGGAGCAGACTCAGAAGAGACCAAACTTAGGAGTAAGAAAAATGAGTCGTTTATTATTAATCCAAAATCAAGGAAAAAATGAACAGGGGCAAAAACTACAACGGGTGAAAACTAGACTGTGATCACTATGACAAAAGAACACAATTCAGAGCAGAAGCATGAGGGAAAAACATGAAACAATACCACATAAAGTCAAAATGCCAGGTCACAGAGCTCCTGAAGTTATTACTAACAGCTTCAAGCTCTGCTCGTATCTGACACAATCACATAGCAGTTTCACTAACTCTGTTTGGAGCTAAATTATCTGAATTTCAGGAGCGTTGTTCTGGTTTTCATGCCCGGCCCTCCCTCCTGTTTTCAATTCTTTCACTTCCTCTCTTCTCATTGGTACATGGGGATCCACCAGTTCCTTCTCCAAACCGCAGCTTAGGTCATGTTCAAGTTATTCGCCTTTAACTACCAAAGAACGCTGTCAAACCTAAAATGAGTGAAACACTGGTTATGCTAACTGCTACCAGGTTCAGCAATGTTAGCTAACACTTTAAACAGTTTACCTTCTGCCAGTTTCTGCCTGTGTGTACTTTGAGCTGCTATAAGGAACAATTTCAAATCAGTCTCAGTTTTATGAAACTATTTAGACACAAACTGAGTCACAGGACGTTTTTCCTTCCCACTGTCGCCGACTACTTGATGTAAACGTAAAGCTTGAGCGACTGCTGTTGGTGCTGTACAAATAAATTAAATCACTATTTATTTCTTTAGATTGACTTTTTCTCATTATCCAATCAATTATTTATTCATTGACTTTGGCTTTTCCAGCTGTTACCTTTCAGCTTACACCTGTTCAGGTGTCCACGTGCACAAATATGACCCGGGTTATATACTCTATGGGACTTCCAGGTAAAGATGCACGACTAATCCACACGGCCGGCGTCTGAGTGCACGAATCATTTTAATATTTCTTTTACAACAGGAAACACAAAAATCTGGAGGGGTGAAAACGAGCACAGAAAACATGATGGAAATGTTCACCGTGCAGGTGATCGGCCTGGTTTCTCATCACGCATCGGTGCACTAATGTGTGATAAATGCTTCCCAGAGCAGCTTTTTGTTTAAATATTCAAACACACATAAATAACGGGTAAGGTTCAGGGATGAAATGTAGGATTGTCCGACGGGTTTATGCAGAACTCAGCAAACAACCTTAAAATCACTGATTTGTCTCTGCTGTCGTCCATGCTTCTCTTCCAGCTCATAAACGGAGCTGCAGAAACATTAAACCGGCCGCGCCGGGGCTGAAAAACACTGAGTCGGTTTAAAGTCGGAGACGATCCGTTAACTGCCACTCACGCCGAGCGGTTTCTGCATATTTTCTCTGCGGTGTGAAGTCTCAGAGTGATGTTTATCCACTTACTGCCTTCACTCATCCTTCAGCTGAACACTAACCTTTTGTGTCTGAGTACGCCTCATCAGCACTCTGCATGAGCGTTAGCCTTTCAGCACACAAGTGGATTCCCCAGGGCTCGCTGCCATTTACAGTTTATACATTAGCTTCATTTTCTCGCTCTGTGCATAAAAAAATCACAACGATGAGCGATTTGTGGTTTCTGGGAAATCAACACATTTCGTGTCACCTGCTGTTGCAGCATCCAGTTCCTCTTTCTCTTCGTCTCTCCGGGGTGTCATTTCAACCCTCATAAAATCCAAACTTATTTATTTCTTCTCCTCCCAGTTTCCCAGTACCATAAAGCTTTGTCTTTTCTAAGTGCGCCGCCTCCTCCTCGTGCCAAAGACTGAAACCTGCTGATTTCTTCCGGCAGACGTTAACCGTCACTGTCGACGTTCCTGTTCATTTTCCAACGTTCCACATCGATTCCTCCTCCAGATGTTTCTCCTGCTGATGGAGGAGGCCTACAGTACTGTAAAGACACAAACTGTATTCACACACAGAACATGCAATCAAACACAAAATCACACAAATATACTGTAGAGCCCCTGCAGGAGCTCAGTGTACAATAACGGCACTGTGCTATAATGTCATACAGTGAATATGCATTAAAGCACAAACCCGTATTTATGAAAACACAATGTGTGTTATGTTATAATGAGGCGCAGACAGAGTTAGATAAGCTGTGCACAGTGGTTCGCTCTCCACTCAGAACCTACAGCTGATGGAGACGTTTGAATGCAGCGCGTCCTGCTGTCGTTTCAGGTCAATGATCGTTCTTCTAATCCTGTCGTCAGATGTGTCTCACACACTCGGGTGAGGGGAGGAGCTACACATGCAGTGATGGCGTGCTGGGTGGAGACTCTGAGCCTGAGTAGTGGACACCAGAAGTGAAGGGACCAATCAAAGTGAAGGAGGAGTCCCGTTTACCTCGGTTAGCCTGTGGGACAGACAGGTGTGAGGTCACTGGATGACAAACCTCCTCACCCTGCAGCTACTGCTCTGAGCTGCTAGGTGCTTCCTAGGTGCCATGTTTCATGTCCAACCAGGAGGAGCCCACAGGGAAGACCCAGGTTGTCTCTGAGTGGAGAGAGGCAGGTCACACAGATGCATGACCAACCCCACAGTGTGCGGTCCCAGCAGGCTGCTAGTCACAGGCTGCCCTTCTCTCAGCCTAGCTCTGTCGGAGGTTTCTTCCTGTTGAAAGGGAGATTGTTGGCTGACTGCTGGAGTTCTGAGTTCTTCATCTATAAATACTCAAAGTTGGCACATGGTCCTAATTTGGGGTTTTTTCCTCCTTGAAGAGCTACAGGTGGCTGTAGCTCAGCTAGAGCAGGTCATCCAAGCAGCAGGTTGTGGATATGTGTGACTGTCAGGTGGAAAGCACAGAAAAGCGTGTTTGTATGAACGGTGAATGTGGCATGTTGAGCTCCGAGTGTGCATGTAGAGTAGATAAGCTCCACATAAGAACTCAGAGCTCAAGAAAAACTAAACGTTGAGCAGAAGAATTCATGACGTCTCTGATGGTTCAGACCCCCCCGTCTGAAACTGCGCTTATAGTTGCATGAATATCTTTTTCTTGGCAGTGCTGCTTCTTTTTGGTGTTACTAATGATCCACAGCGATGAACTGCAATGCGTACATCAGTGAGAGGACATCAGCCTTGTTAGCAGTCTTTGCACATCCGGCTCTGGTTGCAGTGGGAAAGCGTGCAGTTTTTAAGCTTCTTGATTTTATGTAGACAGAAAAAAAATCGACTGAAACTTTGATTCAGGTGTAGCGGGAGATCTGCTTTGTTGGCCGCGCTGCTCAGCACTAATTAAGATTCAGGAAACAGAATCGCTCACGGACACAGCTTTCCACAGCGAATCTGCAAAGACTGTGCATCTGGCCCTCAGGTAGGTGGCTTTACTCATGAAGGCCACCCACATGCAGCCAGCAGGACTTTGCACAGGGAGTCTTCAGAGCTACATTTAGAGGGGAGCAGTGCTGCTGCTCAGCCTCACAAACACAAACGGGGTTTTTTGTTTTCCGTCTTCACGTCGTCTTGTCGTTAGTATGGAGGAGAGGCCGTTTCTCATGACTCTCCTGCGACCTTTTCAGCACGCCTGCTGACCTGGACAGGAAAACAGAGGAACGGGTGCAAGTGCAAAGTGACAAAATACAAAGGTGATGTCGACAGTGGAGCGTGAGCAGGAATCTTACAGCATGATGAATCACTAGTGATGGAGCTGCTTGCTGAAACAAACAGCTCTCTGCTGTTTCTCTGCTCCCTCTACTTCACTTATGATACTTCTGTTTTTACTATTTTCATTTCCTTTCTTCATAAAAATAACTGGAAAACAAAAAACCTGTTTATAAAAGATGGAGTGATGTCACCCATCGGTTTTGTTTGTTTGTTTTTTTCGAGCGAGGCGGGACCGAGGTCAAATATGACTGCTAAGGTATCAGCTTAAAGCTAGCATCACACAGAAACAGATACCAGCTAATCCAGTTAAAGTCCTTCACTCAGCAAAACATTGAGCTCACACCTCTTGGACGGTCTGTTAGTAGAGTAACCTGACAGCAGACATTATTTGTCACATGATGTCATTAAAAATGCTCCAAAAGGCTCCAACAGCACAACCAGACGAAGCTAGTGTGGTGGATTTCTGTGTGATATATATAACTATGTAACTATATACACTATGTATCTATGTGCACTGAACATATATATTTTAACTTTCATGTAGAGTCTTAAGCGCATTTTGCTTCACCGAGGTTTATTAAGGTTTTACAGTAACAGGGCAGTTAATGCTGTTGGGAGTTCGCCTGAATAACTCACTCTCCAGCTCCGGTAACTAACCTTCCCTAATCAAGGCTGGACTGGGACAAAAAATCGGCCCGGGCATTTTGACTAGAGACCGGCCCACCAGGATAAAGATTGAAAATGTGACGTCATTCAGGGATAAAACCGCAAAGGATTCTGGGAACTTGTGGCAAGAGGTACTAGCGCACGCAGGCTTTCAATTGAACTCAGTTACACAGCGATAAAAAGAAACCCAAAAAAATGGCAAGAAGCTGTTGTATTATTAACTGCAATAGCCGGTCGCATGACAGCCACGGGAAGCCGACGGGTAAAGAGATCGTTTTTTTTTTATCGGATTACGTCGTTGAAGAGAATTTTTTTAAGCCATGTTTCCGAAGTAAGAGCCGACGGATGGTCTGGATATACCAAATATAACGTCCCAGAACACTCCAGGTCACAGGTTAGTCTGCTCCAGGCATTCCCACAAAAGTCAGAGTTTTGTAGTAGTTAATGCGTCATTTTTCTTAACATAATTGGTGATATAGGTTACAAGCAAGTCTGGCGCTGAACAGAAATTCTCGCGCTATGCTCCTTTATTTATTGTGCATAAATAGTGAATTGTCCTGACACAATATTGCGTTTCGTTTCTGTTATTATGGTACACTGACAAAAACATATACTTTTATTCACAGGATAAAACAGGTTTTTTGTATCACTAATTGTCCAGTACGATTACAGCATACAGTATTATTGTCACTGCTACATTTCTGTGATGCTACCAGAAATTATTTCCACTACTAATTAATTACCGTTGAGCTCAAAGGTTATATTAATAAACGGTTAACGAATGTGTATTTATGACGACGATTTGTGAGACTGGTAAACTTACCTTTGTTCGTACGATGGTCTTTCATTCTACACGGTGCATTTCAAGGTCCTGTACCCATCCGTCGGTAAACTGTACCTGGGCTTGTTGCAGTGACCTGAAGTTACTAAACTTCATGAGTGTATGCACTCACTCCAAGAACCGTATGATTATAAATATGAGCGTGGTGAAAGTTGGGCAGCACGCTAACGTCTTTTGTCCCTCTGCGTGCTCGTAAGGGTCTGACCCTTTCACTCCTTTGATTTTTTCCTCGTATCTTTTCTTTGTCTTTTCGTCGCATCTGTCTTTGTACGGACCGGCATTGTTCTCATTTTGTTTTGTACATTCCTTTTTTGTGCGGCAAAGAAAAAACAGGAAGGTATTGGAACCGGAGAATGAACGTTTTGCGGTGCTGCAAATGCTTGCATTTGATGCGGTACTTGGATTGTTTTGCCACGAATTCCCGGCATGCAATGCGCGAAAATCACGTGATTGCTAAACAAGGGGGCGGGTGCATCTGGCCTCCTCGGCTGTAATTGGTCCAGCCCAGAGTCGATCATGACCAATTGGCCAATCCAACACCTTTCATTATATATACCCTTACTAAAAAAAGAAAAAAAATCCATCGGCCCATAAAAACAAAAAATCGCCAGCGGCCCACCGGGCAATTGCCCGGTATGCCCGATAGCCAGTCCAGCTATGTCCCTAATACACACTCAACGTCTTTCATGCAGCACAACCAAAACAGTAACATTGTAACAGAGATCCTGAACACATCACAGTAAAATATCATACGATATAATCACACACACACTTTGAACCCACACTGAAGTGTTTTTATATATGAGAAAGCATGTAACCTATGTAGTTATAAGATTATATGTTATACGATTGTGCCACTTGCTGTATAAGATTCAATAATTAGGATTAATGTGTGATGTTTGACCGTGTCATGACCTATTGTGATAAGCCAGAGCAAGGGGTAGTCAGAGTCCTGACTGGCCTTTGGCCAAGACCTTGGCCGCTACCTGACCCCTGCAGCTGTGTTTGGACGGGTGGGAAAGTTACCCAGCAGCAGGGGCGGGGATACTGGTCCTTATATATTAGGGGACCAGAGGACACCCCCAGCTTTTTCTCCCCCCTCTGCTGTTACTCTCTGTCCAGCTCTGTGTCGCTCTGCTGTCTGTGCTTAAGGCTGTACACCTTTCGCTTTGCTTGCTGCTTTGTAAATCTCTTGCTAAATGTCTGTATGGATTTTTCCTGCTGTTCATATGATTCAGTGTATTAAACTCTTTTCCACAGCATGTTTTTGAGTGTCTTGATTTTAATTGGATCTAAAGAGGTTGGATCTCCACCTCGTTGGTGGGAGAAGGCTATCAGGATGGCTTCAAAATTTGCGACCACACTAGCAGGCAGCTAGCAGCTACAGCCGCCAGCGCCACCATCCAGTGTCCCTGTTAGATCGATGTTCGTGCACCAAAAGCAGACATCAGAACCAAACTGTGAGTCTAAACAAACTGAGATAAACTGCACACCTGCACCTTATTCCAGAGGTTCCCAAAGTGGGGGAGCATCATGGACAGGTGTTTTTGACAGGGCTCCCACACAAACTCAAAGCAGGAGATGAAGCATCGCCAAATATGTTTCCAGACCAACTTCCTTCCAAGCCAAAGAAAATATGGTGAAGAAAATCGTTCCTTTGGTTTCACCTGCACAAGTGCCGAGGTAGGTCTCCCTGCAGGGTTGCTTTTCCCTGCGTCGGGAGCAGCGCTGGGCTGTTTAAAAATCACGGACAAACAGGATCCCACATTCTTGATTATTAGTTCACAAACACTTGTAATGACTAACTACTCCTGACATTTTGGAGATATTAGTGTCACGGGGCCGAGTGGCTGAACAGGACTCAGGTGCAGAAACCCAGAGCAGAGACAGCAGATGATGTAACAATTATTTATTAGGCTTAAGTGCAAGAAACGTAGCAAGGACAAAACAATAAGACGTGGAGTTTGATGTGGCGTGGGAAACGTGGCTAGGGCGAGGGAACGGGGCCTGAGATGCAGAGTGGAGCTGAGCAGGGAACAGTCACGCTGAAGAGAGAAGACAGTGGAGTTAGGGAGGTGGTGGAGGCAGCTCTGGAGTGGCCAGTTGTAAGAGTGGCAATTCTTACTTGCAGTAGGGGACAGAGTGTTGAGAGGGGGGTGATGAGAATCCAGGGGAGGCTGAGTGGCGTGGAAAGGCTGGCCTGAGATCCGGGGCTTCAGAGGGAGTGTGATGGCAGGAGGGCAGGCAGGTGAGGCACAGAGAGATTTTCAGAATGATTGCTCGGTATCCTGAGTCCGGAGGTGGAGCGTGAGCCAAGATGAATCCAGCAACTGCAGCACAAGAAAGTCTTGTTAACAAGATAAATCACAGCAAGAACCTGAAGCATACAGGCCTGTTACCAACATGTGTTGATGACGAACTGGCAGTGAATGAACATCAACGTGTGGCTTAAATCCCTCTGACTTGATTGCCTGCAATAGGCTCCAGGTGTGCAGGAGCTGGAGGAGCTGGCCCTGCCCAGGGGGCCAACTCCTCCAGCTCCAGGAGCCTTACGGAAATTCCAGCCACCCACTACAGACCATGACAGTTTGCTCTTTATACAGTAAAGTTGCAGTGGGATACAAATAACATCAGGCTGATCCTGCCACGATTTGTTCCCCCGGTTCAAATCACGGACAAACAGGATCCCACAGCTGTTTATGTTTTTGTACCCATTTTGTCTCATTGTAGAAATTCATCTCATGTAAACAACAACGTGGCGCACAGCGTGACGTGAAAAAAGGCACATACCTTTGCGTGACGAACTCCGTATTCTTCATCCACACGTAAACGCAAAAACTGAGTTTTCGAAAATCTCCAACCTGACAGGAGTTTTAAAAATCTCCGTTTTCGGTGATTCGAAACGCCGTTTACGTGTGGACGAAAGGTCCAAACGCTTAGAAACAGCTGCGTTTTCAAAAATACCCGTGTAGGTGTGGACGTAGCGTAAAAGAGTTAGTGGGCTGAAGACTTGTAAAACAAAGGGGGGCCTAGCAAAAAAGTTTGGGAACCACTGCCTTACCCAGTCCTAAGGTAACCCCGCCCTAAACCCTTCCTGGTCCTTTATAAATCTAACGGGACCTGAAACTCAAACCATAAACTCACGAGCATTTCTCATAGGCTTCTTCTTACAACCAGAGCAGTCGCCCCCTGCAGGACCTTAAAAACAAAACAGGATTTTTTCTGGCTTCACTTTTCATACCACACTTATCTGTGTCATGCAGTCTGTGGGCCCTGACAGACTTTAGACAAACACTCACAGAGAACGAGGCCCAGCAGTCCAAACAGAGAATATCCCCCCTCCATCTGTTTGCTGGAGGTGTTTGGAGGGAAATCAACGTTAACTTTATGACACAGAAACTGCTTTTCTCAGATCTCAGCTTGCTTTAACAGAAACCTTTCCAAACACAAGCCCTGGATTGTGTGACATTTTCTTCTGAAACCAATAAGAAGCCTCGTAGCTGTTATTTTCTGCTGCTTTGCTCTGTTCCTGAGACGTTTCTGAGAATGAATCCTGTGAGACATCAGCTGAATCTTTGGCTTTATTTTGTTTTAAACAAACACTCCTGGACTCAAACATCAGGTTCAGATATAAAAAGCTGGGACATGTACACACAAGATAAAAAAGAAATAAAGCTTAAACACAAGAAAAAAGAACTCTAATGGTCCATGCTGTTCCTCTTTGTTTAATAGCTTGACTGAAACATTGGCTTGAGCACAATGTAAAACATATCTAAGCAAACCTTACAGACCTGATTCTTTCTGCAGAAACAAAAGAGACAGAGCTGGCCCTTCGTGCGCGGCCTACAGACACATCATGCTGACCGAGCTGGGTTGTCACAGTGGTTCTGAAACCTGTTCAGGTCAGAGTGCAGCTGCAGATGATGATCTCAGCAACGTACCAATAGCGGGTGGCGGTGCATCGTGGACCGCTGGAGGAGCTGCGGACGCAGGCTCTGGCCATGCTGGTCGCTCGGCACGGATCCTCCTGTCTGCGTTAAGAAAGAGACAGGGGAGCGTTCCAAGGAGAAACCACTGCTGACCAACAAGAACACAAAGGCTCTCTGTCTTTCTCTATTTCTGATTGAAGTTATCTGCAGCTTTAGCTCACAGACACACTGTGAGACAAACTCACACCAGCAGTTTGTGTGGTTCGTGAGCTCAACGCACAAAACACGAACAGATTCAACAGAGCCGTGCAGTAAAGGAAGGCTCGAAGCCTGCTGACAGGGTCAGGGTGATGTGAGGATGCAGGCTGCTTTGACGGCATCATGCAGTCGCAGGTCTGCAGACTCCACGTCAGGCTTCACAGGACTTTGTGATGTTTTTAGACCTGCTTCAGATATGAAACATCTCCAAGCACCTCCATAGACATCAATGACCCAGCTCCCCCTGACAAATATGGCAACCCCACTGACGCCTCCTTCGACAGCAGCGGCTGATTGGACACAAACATGTGTGTATCTATGTGTGTGTGTGTAGATGTGTGACCATGCAGAGCTGAGGCAGTCAGAGGTGAAGCTGAGCTCGAGCAGCAGCATCTTCCAAAGCGTCGCCATCACAAACCTCCTCTGTGAGTTTTCCTGAACAGCTCCCACATCACTTCCTCCCCCGTCACTGTAATCACTGTTCACCAGCAAAACACAATCTCCTCTTAAGCTCTCCCTCTCCTCACACGCGGCTGCAGAAACGCTGCGACCTCCGCCTGCCTCTGGCCTCCTTTTGCTTCCTTTCCAGCGTGGTGGCGATTCAGACCTGAGAGCTTTTCATTCATGTCATTGTGCTCATTTTCAGCCGTGCTTCACAACAGCGTGAGCTTAATGTCTGCGAGGGAAGATAAAAAGCAGAAGAGCATCAGCTAAATGTCTGAAATGTAAATTTGAGCGTCACAAGAGACCGGGAGGAAAAAAGGAGCAGAAAGGCTGCTTAAATGTCCAAAGAATGACTATCAGCAGGCAGAGCCACACTCCGTGTTGTGTTATTTAATTTGGTTTAATAAAGGTAAGATAATAAAGGTGACTCACCTCGGTTAGTTGAATCGTCAGGCCGAGACCATAGAAGCATTAATTCATGCTTTACGGGCGCTGCCAGGAGAGAACGTGAACATTCAATAATGTGTGCTTTATGTGCTTAAAGAGCAAACTCTGGGCTGCATTACAAAACACATTAGCTCCTGCAAATTGGATGTAACTGCTCAGAAGAGTCTTCAGCTGCTTGAGTTGGCAGGAACCTCTCCCAGCTGATTCATCGGGCCAACCCAGGAACAGCTGCGTGGCTGGGACGAGGAGCTCGAGTGGGTTTATGATCGGAGGTTGTGTATGTTTAAGATGCTATAACAGAGCTTCATGTTGTACTCGAAAGAAACAGAGGCACAGATTCAATTTATCCTGAACCACGAGATTCTTACCCACCTGAGCAGAACATCACTTTAGGTCGACACTGCTGTGCAGACACGCAGGTTATTATTATTAAGGCAGGTTATTATGTAACTATCTTATTGCAGGGATTGTATAAAAGCTGCTGCTCATTGGATAACGCTCAAAACCTCCTGCAGCTAATTGCAACAGACCATCCAAGAAGCCTGAGCTGCAGTTATGATGAATGAAGTTCTGGGATTCTGGGATTTTCTTTGGATATTACTGAGCAATAATTAGCAGGTATCCAAGTCTGTGTGAGGCTCCCATAAAATCTGTGGATTCATTTTGGTAATCAAGCTAGGTAGAGGAACGCTGGTTTGAGGGCGGAGTCAAGGAGGCCATTTACGTGAAAAGGGAAAGACCATCTCTGAATCGAGGAGGGGGCGTAAGGGTGCATCATCTTACAACTCTCCGTGAATGGTACTCATGGAAATTGGAAATCAATGGGCTTTGATCAGTGGTCGTGAAAATTTGTATATTAATAATCAAGAAACAGTGGTGCTGGTTTCAGTCGTTGTGCAAATGTCCAGTTTATAAGGTTGAAACCTGCAGCTGAGAGTGAAGAAGTCACCTGATGATGACGAAACATTTCTCCCAATGAAAACGTCCAGATGAACAGAATGAACCTTTTGGGATTTCCTTACCTGGATGATTGAGCATGCATGAAGACAATCAAGCTAGCTGGCTAACACAGCACATGCAGTCACTTTTGGCGCCAAAGAAACCACATGGCGATGGCCGAAACGCGAATGTTGACGTTTCCAAATGTGCCGTTCATAAACCAACTATTGACTGTCCTCCTGTGTCGCTGTGTGGGACGTCACAGCAGAAACAGCCTGATTTCTGTCAACGAGTAACGTGATTGTTGGCGTCTTCATCCGACTCGTTAAACAAATCTTCAGAGCAGGATTGTGCTCCTGTAAACTTTCACATGAGTAACTGGATGCATTTAATCAACACATTTAGTGCAGCCAGCCCCAGATTCCCTTCAGTCTCAGCTGAAGTGGGACTCAGAGAATAAAATGTTGACATTTTACATATTCCAGTTCAGATTTCTGAGTGTGACAGGAAGATAATTGTTCGATCAGATAATGGAACATGAAAGCATCCCCATCGCCCCGCCCATGTGAGGGCTGTGTGTGTGCAGGCTCGGCATTAACTTGACTAATGTGTATTTTATAGACACCATCGCAGCAGTGTTTCACAGGCACCATTACAATCATGAAAGGCAATAAGAGCGACGGGAAAACCTAAACACATTTTTATGACACTCGTACATCTTCATAAAACACTCGTCGACAGCTTCTGCAGCCATAAAAGAAGAGATGCAGGAGAGTAAATGACAGTCGTGAAGCTTTTAAAGGTTTATTAAATGAAAATGGACTCCCCGCTGTCGTGTTGTGCGATAACTCCCATTAAGTTGTGTATATTTGGAGGCAATCACTTTACAGCTGCTCTCATTCACCCATTAAGCTTATGGATGTGCTGTATGGTATATGTGAAGTGGGTTAGTGTAAATCCTATCATGCGTCAGGAAGCTTCACACACCCGCCCACCGACTCACCTCGTGTATTTTTCAGAATCTGAATGTGAGCAGATGGATTCTGGGAGTGCAGCGTGTCTGCAAGCGTGTAGGAGGAAATCCTCTTTTTTTACCGCTGTGATATCGTGTTTGTGTGTGTAGGTGTGACTTTTACAAACGGCGTAATGAATACATGAAGACTTAAAGACAGCACGTTGGAGTGAGCGCAGGGTGAAGAAGGTACGGTGGTGTTTATCAATGCGTGCACGCTCGGGGGAGGAGCGGTAACAATACAATGTCTCCGAACATTTGTGGGAGGAAATCACATTCAGGACGTATTTATAGAAGCAAGAAGCTCTGTTGGAAAAAAAACACATTAAAGCCAAGTCACACCTGCCTGTCTGCGATGATCAGAGCGAGGATGCTTTCTGATGTCGTCCCAAAGAGTCGATGCGAGTAAGGTGCAGTCATTAATTAATTATTCAACAGAAAAAATAATGTTTTGATCACAAATATACAGAGAATAGTGTAGTGTTACATCTTCCAACAAACTTATGCATTCTAATAAATCTATCTAAAACAGGAGCGGGTTTGGGGTTTGCAGAAGCCACTGTGGTCCTCCACCATATTTGGATACAGTGGCCAGGAAAGTGGCCACATACACCAAATACGCCAAAGGTGGAGTGGAAGACAAGTCATAGGCATCGTGTGCCATGGAGGGACATTTAAATTTGTACGTGTGCCTGCAGACAGGAGATATGAAGGAGCATACTGATATTTTAGCATCGGAGAAAGGGTCCCGTTCACCAAAGAAGTGCAAAGGAAAGAGACAGTGACAGCAGCTTCTTTACAAAATGTCATCCTCTTCCTCCTCACCTCAAGCCTCATCTCCTGAACTGAAGTCAGGACTCTAACCCGAGCCTCCTATTTCTGGACTGCTGACAACAACAACTCATGCTAGCTAATGTTAGCCTCAAGTGTCCTAAAAATGACAGTTTGATCACATTCTTATATTGAATGGGAGTTTAGTAGGTGACTGTCCAACTGGCTTTGAACATCCACTTCAAAGGCAGTTTTACTTACAGCAGCTAACAACAACTAACAGGAGCTAACATAGGCTAACATGAGCTAATAGGGGCTAACAGAAGATAACAGGAGATAACAGAGGCTAACAGGGGCTAACACAGGCTAGCAGGAGCTAACAGGGGCTAACAGGAGATAACAGGCTAACAGGGGCTAACAGGGGCTAACAGGAGCTAACAGAGGCTAACACAGGCTAACAGGAGCTAACAGGAGATAACAGAGGCTAACAGGAGATAACACAGGCTAACAGAGGCTAACACAGGCTAACAGGAGCTAACAGGGGCTAACAGGAGATAACAGGCTAACAGGGGCTAACAGGAGATAACAGGCTAACAGGGGCTAACAGGCGCTAACAGAGGCTAACAGAGGCTAACAGGAGATAACAGGAGATAACAGAGGCTAACAGGAGATAACACAGGCTAACAGAGGCTAACACAGGCTAACAGGAGCTTAGCAATATCCTCAACAACTCACCTCTGTATCACTGTTGTCGGTCAGAGGTGAGCTTCACTGACTCATCCACGTGTTTTAGTAGCACTTTTCCTGTGTCTTAGACAGCTGAGGTAAACAGTGGGCTGAAAGCCGACACACATCTCCAGAAACACAGATATCAGTGACGAATTTTACATGTAGTATTTAGTATTTAGTATTTATTTATTTATTGTCATTGTCAAGAACAATGAAATTGCGTTTGGGGCTTCCATACAACCCAAAAAAAAAAAGATTGTATATGATTGTATGAATAAAATGTTATCTTAAGTCTCTTGGGTTTCAAAACTACCCAGATGTTTGAGCAGAAACTATCTTTAGCTGAAGTATAAACTTCTTCATGAAGTCATGAATCCCCTGTGTGTCACCAGCAGCTGTGAGTGGGCCAAACAATGATTAAAAAATACCCAGTGTTGCTATAGATATGCTGAGAGAACCTCATAAGAACTACACTTCACATAGTTGTACTCAGTATCCTTGCATTCCTCTATGCATTTAAATGAAATACACATCCATACATATATTACGTTTGTTCATTAGATGGCCTTGACTAGAGCAGCTTTGTATGAGTCATACCTCTGTGTGGCATCATCGTCAGAGCAGATGAAAACAACCACAGCAGGTTTGCTGTGAAGACCTGCAGAGCATCAATAAACAGTTAAAATAGAGGTTTTGTGAAAAACGTCCTCTTGACCCCAAAAAACATCCTGCAGGATTTACGCCGGTATGTAATGGATGTGAAATTAATCTTCATGTGCTGTATGTTGCATTTTTAATCATCAATTTATCATTGTCAAACAAAGTGATACCTCACTGTAATTACCATAAACAAATGAAACCAGGGTTGAATGATTGATGGCTTCTGTCTCACACCAGTGGGACTGTCACCGTCTACGGTGAGATTAAAGAAAGATCATGGCGGACATGAATCCTGTCTCCTTGGTGCAGTCGTCTCTACATAAGAAAGTTCTGAACGAAATAAAAAGCCTCGTAAATGCAGCCCGAAGAGTTTTGAGCTTTTTTGACTCTAGTATGTGGAAAAAGACAAAATCTGATAAAACAGGAAATGCGACTAAACAATAAGAGACAAACACTCAAGCTGTGTATGGTTTGTTTGTAAAGATGTAGCATTCAGCACAGACACCTCCCAGCATGCAACATTTCTGATTCAAGGACGAGAGAGCGGAAGACAACAACAATGCGGCGCCCTGAGCTTAACATTACCTCAGCAATGAAAAGGATAAGAAATAAACAGCACAATGAGACGGTGATTATACAACTGGAATACACAACAAGAAATAGCATGCTGATGGATTTAATGGACTACAGCTACACCAAACAAAACAGCAGGCTCAGAGAGCGTGAGCAGCATGAGGAATCATTTCAGTTTTCACTGGAATCCCTGAAAACTCACCTGATAATCTGGAGACACCAAAGGCATCATTATCAAACTCAGACACTTTAAACAGGAAGAAAACTGAACAAAGATCAACTCGGTGACCAATTATCCACAAAAATAAACCGTCACAGCTGACCACTAACAATAACCACATCAGTGTTTCCCAGTCGTTGGTCTTTCCTCAGTGTGGCCTGAGATATATTATTCATCTGGATTATACAAGTGTGTCATAAATGTATCCAGTACATGAGCAAACTGTGACACGCTGATAAAACACCGTGATAAAACATAGTTACACAAATAACAGTAACTTCAATGTAATTATGCCAAAGTTAGTTTCATAAAAACAACAGCAAAAACATGCTGCCGATAAGATTCACAGACATGTGATATGTGGATGTGACAGGTGAGACCTGAGACTGGGCCTGCCGCACAGGTGCAGGTAATTAGTCTGTGTGAGTGCCTGGTCCAAGCTGCGTCCAGTGTAAGTGATGTCCTGCTTTCATTTACAGAGCGCCCAGCTGCTGCTTTGCCTTGTTAGATTGTTTTGCCCAGTCGGGGCTCAGTGTGGGTTTCTGTCCCTTTTCACGTGGGTCATATGTTGATTTGTTTTTCACAGGTTCCCCGCAGCGCTCATCCCGTCTCCCACGTGCAATCATACCATTTATAGTTTTAACCGTATTCAATAAAGTAAAGCTTTTAATTGTTTTTAGGTGCTACTGTTACATGTTTAATTTTTTTTTTGTGTTAACATTAAACCCTTGTGAACTGACTGCATGCCTACGGCTCCGTCTTCCCACGGGTCACATGATATTTCTCAAAAGCCCCAAAATTACAGCTTTCCTGGATTCTGACAGCATCGGACAAGGTCAGCTTTTATTCCTTGCACTGCACGAATCTGGATTTGGGGAGTTGACGACAGTGTCGCCACTTTCTGTCACTTTTCAGCGTTCACAGAAACACTCACACCAACACAATCAAAGGTACTCACAACAGAAAATCAGTCTTTATGCAGACAATATTTGATTGTTCCCACAGAACCATAAAAGCTCGCTCCAAGAAATCCAGTTATCAGTACCTGCTCTAAAGCATCAAACTACACAATAAACTGGAACAAGTCCACTGTACTGTCTGACAAGCTCAGGGTTTACTCCCACTACTGGAAAGACTGAGTACCTGCGTATCAACATCTCACCCAGGCTGTCACGGACTCTCCTACACACCACAGACTAAGACAAATATTGTTTAATAATCTCTCTCATTAATAGGACACATATCAGTCATGAAAATGAGAATCTTCCCTCAGTGCTGCCCATCACAGCCATAGACGGTTTCAGCAAACTCTGCAATCTCAGGTTTTTACTGGGAAAAAGAAATCAAATTCATTATTTACCCAGAATAAATCAGACAGACTGGAATCGCCGGGTTTCTTTATTCAGTATTTAGTCAAATGCATCAGCAGTAATAACATGTCATGAACCGAAGTGGAACAATCGTGCTAACTTCTCTCTCTGGCAGACCATTCACTGAAACACTGCAGCTGCTTTAAAAACAGTTATTTCTCCAGCCCTGGCAGCCCGCTGGAAGCTAAAGATCACCGACTCTGCTCTAACACCCTGTAAAACATCACTCCCATTTACCACATCCCAGACTTTCACCTTCAGGAGACCCCACTATCACACATGGGAACAGAAGGGTTACTCATCTTCACCTCATTCAAACAATCGCTCCTAATTAATCATTTAATACAGAACAGACATCATAAATAACACACTTTATATAGCAGCGAATCATAACAACAGTCGCTTCAAGGTGCTTAAAAATGTAAGATAAGGACCCTACAACACAGACATCCTCAACAATTAGACCGTTAGAGCAAGCACCTGTGAACAGTGGAGGAAAAACCTCCTTTTAACAGGAAGAAATCTCTGGCAGGACCAGGCTCAGGGAAAATGCCAGAGATGACTAACAATAATAGTTCAATACAGAGAGGTGTTTAAACACAGAGTGAGTGAAGAAGAAACACCCAGTGCATCATGGGAATCCCCGGCAGCCTACACCTATTGCAGCATAACTAAGGGAGGATCCAGGGTCACCTGGTCCAGCCCTAACTATATGCTTTAGCAAAAAGGAAAGTTTGAAGCCTAATCTTAAAAGTAGAGATAGTGTCTGTCTCCTGAATCCAAACTGGAAGCTGGTTCCACAGAAGAGGGGCCTGAAAACTGAAGGCTCTGCCTCCCATTCTACTTTTAAATACTCTAGGAACAACAAGTAGGCCTGCAGAGCGAGAGCGAAGTGCTCTAATAGGGTGATATGGTACTACAAGGTCATTAAGATAAGATGGGGCCTGATTATTTAAGACCTTGTATGTGAGGAGCAGGATTTTGAATCCTGGATTTAACAGGAAGCCAAAACAGGAGAAATCTGGAGTTTAGTTTCCTAAATCACAAATTGCCAGAGTAGCAGTGCAGGTCAGCTGATCACAGCCTGCATGAAAAAAATCTGCTGGAGTTCAAAAACACATTTTTTGTAAGTTGTTTCTAAACGATTTCCCAGACTGCACCACTGCTCCCAATTTCAGAATTCCCCCACCTGCCAAAATCCCAGTTAAACCCCTGGTTGTCAGCGCTGCATGGATTCAGCACAGAAGTACGGGGACCTCAGATTCCCTGTGATGATAGCTGATGAGAGCCATATTTCCTCTGCAGCCCTGCTGTCTCCTCGGGCTGCTGGAGGATAATGGGTCTCATTCTATTCAGAATCACTGGTGTACTCAGCACCATCAGTTGGTCCCGAGTGTAAACAACATATCTCTCCACTGACAGCAAAACAGACCAGGAGAAAAGGTGTGCAAACTAACAAGGTAGCAGAGCAAGCAGCAATTAGGAAATAAGCAAAATAGCAGTTTGTGACGTGAACTGAGAGCTGCAGACGCTCTGCTCCATCAGCACGTGTGCCTTTCAAACGTCTTCAAACATGTACATGAAAAACTAAAACCATGTTTGATGGAGCTGCGTTCAGGTTTGTACGGACACTCCCAGCACCTGTGGACCTCTGACCTACAGTCGTACCAGCAGCCAGCCGTCATCTTCGGGTTTGATTGAACCAACAGCAGATGCCTGCACTGCCAAGTCAAACATATCCAGGATACCTTCTCATCATCAGGCTTCGTTTACCCTAACACAGGGAACCGGGCTCTGGGGACTCATGAAGGAGATTATCTGCAGTACGGGGGCCCCACAGGGAACGGTTCTGGCTCCGTTCCTCTTCACCATCTACACTGCAGACTTCTCCCACAATTCCACCCAGTGCTTCCTGCAGAAGTTCTCTGATGACTCTGCAATAGTCGGCCTCATCACTGATGGGGACGACAAGGAGTACAGAGGTCTGACCCAAGACTTTGTGGACTGGTGCCAGCAGAACTACCTCCAGATCAACACCAGTAAAACCAAGGAACTGGTGGTAGACTTCCGCAGGCACAAGCATTCTCCACTGCAACCACTGAACATCCAAGGTATGGACATCGAGGCTGTGGACAGCTACAGGTACCTTGGTGTTCATCTGAACAACAGACTGGACTGGACTCATAACTCAGACGCCCTCTACAGGAAAGGGCAGAGCAGGCTGTACCTGCTGCGGAGACTCAGGTCGTTTGGAGTGGAGGGCCCACTCCTGAAGACCTTCTATGACTCTGTGGTGGCTTCTGCTATCTTTTATGGCGTGGTCTGCTGGGGCGGCAGCATCTCTGCTGGGGACAGGAAGAGACTGAACAGGGTGATCCGAAGGGCCAGCTCTGTTCTAGGATGCCCTCTGGACCCAGTGGAGGTGGTGAGTGACAGGAGAACGGCGGCTAAGCTGTCATCCCTGATGGACAACATCTCCCACCCCATGCAGCAGACTGTGACAGCACTGAGCAGCTCCTTCAGTGGGAGACTGCGGCACCCACGGTGTGGGACGGAGAGATTTCGCAGGTCTTTCCTCCCCACTGCTGTCAGACTCCATAATAAAGACTTTAACTGATCAAGCACACACATCCATACATGTGCAATAATACTAAGTGCAATAATCCTTTCTGTCATCGTTGTATTTTTACTCAGTTGTATATAGTATTTGTATTTGTATTCTATTTTTATCTTATTGTATATTTATTTTATTTTATTCTACTGTATATAGTATTTTATTTTATTCTATTCTGTACAGTTGTGTACTGTATTTATTCTTATTGTATTCTAATTTTTGCCTCATAACTTTTGCACTGTCCACTTCCTGCTGTGACAAAACAAATTTCCCACGTGTGGGACTAATAAAGGTTATCTTATCTTATCTTATCTTATCAATAATCAATAATCCAATCAGGGCTCATCAGTCCAGTATGTCACCAGTCAGAGGTAAGTGCACTGACTGTACATGAAGATAAAGTAAGACTGTGAGCACGTAATGAGACTGCACATCAAACAGGGCCAAGAGAAACAGGACAGAGATGACATGAACAGCTGATCTGAACAGGCTGCCTGAGCTGTAAATACACCAGCGCACAGTCAGAGCTGTACGTGCTGTTTTTGTGCTGTTTTTGGTTATTTCATGATGGAGGTGGGCATCCCGCCGGCCTCTGCACAAACACGTTTACGTCTGACGCAGAGTAAAAATGACGTCTTGTCAGGTGAAATGTTTCCCCGTGGAGCTGCGTGCTGCCAGGTCAGTTTGTCTCATGAATGTTTGCAGGAGAAAATGAATTTCAGGCCTTTTATGACCCACAGGTGGCCGTTTCTGGAATCTGCTTGATTAAGATAATCACCTGTTCAGTGAAGCTTTGTGCAGCAGCAGAGACGTGGAGCTGTTCTTATGGAAATAAGAAGCGTGGAAACAGACAGCAGCCTGAGGGGAGTGAAGGCGCGCTGCATGTGTCGTGAATAATGTGTCTGCGCTGCACCAGCCATATTTAATCTTTCCTTAAAAATCATCAGGTGAGTTTCCTCAGAACTACATTTGCTTTTCTTCTGGGTGACTCTCCTCTTGCTCTGTGCCCTTTCATCCTTCAGTTTTGTGATTGGACCGCTCATTTAACGACAGACGTGAAAGTGGGAATCGATCTGGAGCAGTATCGCTGCTGTTTGACCAGCCGAGGCTTCTCGTTAGCAAGGAAGGTGTGATGTTCACTAATCCTCCGCGCACTCAAGGAGGCAGAGATAAACAGAGATGCACAAAGAAAAATAGTTGCAAGTGCAGAGAACGTGTCGATAACACGAGGAGAAAGCTTGCGGGGCTGCAACTCAGGAGCATGTCGTGGGTTTACCTCGTTTTCTGCTGAATCGCGTTCACGCTGCGACACATTTGTGCCGGATTGTGTGGAACAGCCTGAATGAGACCAGCAGACGACCGGCTCTGGATCAGTTTGTCCAGCAGCTGCTGTTTGATCCTTAAAATGCTCTCGTCCAACTTCAGCCAAAGCAAACGGCACGAAAATAATCGATCTACCCACCAGACCTGAAAGGCCTTTTTGCAATCCGCCCTACCATCACACTTTCACTCCATTTGGAGTTCACGTGGAAGCTCTGCCACATTAAGTGCTGTTATAAACCACCTGGTCTTCGGTGTAAGTGAATTTAAGCCGTGAGACTGCAGCGATGATGCTTACTAACCACCCTGTGCTGCTCCTGCCTGTGGCTGAAGGAACCTCACGCACCAACACAAAGGTTTCTGTGCATGCTGGAGACGCTGCGGCTCAGGAGGGACGGCAGCTCGTCTGCTCATCGAAAGGCTGCAGTTTCAGTCCCTGGCTGCATGCCGCAGTATGCTCGGGCAGGATACCGAACTCAGAGTGGTTCTAAACACCAGGGTGGATGTTTGATAGAAAAATGTGCTCTTATGAAAGTGTGTGTTTAAAGTGCTCAAGCAGAAAAGCTAAAATATATAAACTAATATATATAATTTATATTCTTTTAAACTAAAGGAGTCCACCGCTGCCGTGAGCCAGTTAAAAAGACTGGACGGTTGGTCTTTAGGGGATTTCGTGTCCTCCTCCTCGGAGCTCGTGCTGGGTTGGTTCCCACCTGCTCGCCACGGCTGCCACAGTGGAAGACCCAAATCGTTCCTCTGGCCTCCAGCAGGGGCAGCACTGAGCCAGTCCCTATACCATCGCCATAGAAGGCCAAAGCATGGGTGACGTTATGATCGCCACTTTTTTCTACTTCTGTTGTGCTGTCTGTGTATCCCCTCTGTGATGGTGTAGTCAGCTCTCTGTGTAAAGCCCGCGTCTCTGAGTCTGTCTTTGCGTCTGTTTTGAGTTTCCTGTTTTACTTTGAAGGGCCGTGTCTGACGTCAGATTGTTTCCTCTGTTTCGTTTGGCCTCATTTCTCCCGGCTGTGTTCCCACCTGTTCCTCGTTCCCTCATGTGTATTTATTGTGTGTGTCCTCCAGTGTTCAGGGTCGCGTCGTACCCCCAGCAAGCTCTCAGTTTTGCCTCTGTGTTCCAGTCGCTCGTCTGCAGCTTCCAAGTGTTTGTTATTAGCTTTGTGTTTCCAGTTTAGGGTTGTTATTGTGAGTTATGTTTGGAGTTTCTGCCACAGCGCAATAAAGCTGCCTCTTTCGGTTCACTCAGTCAGCGTTTGGGTCCTCTTCTCCTGCTGCTCGCAGCACACCATCACACAAACAGCCTTTTTCCATCTAAATGCACTCTGGAAGAATTCAGCACATCAACAGAAACACCTCAGAGCACGATTACAGCTGCCAGATGTGAAGTCTCCAGAAATCACACAAACTCAGAGAGAGCAGTAATGTGCACGAGAGTCGCCTCTTATCTCTCGTCCATCTGTGCTGCAGGAATTCCCCCCTGAGAGGAGCAGAGAGGAGGTGGGATTCACACCTTTGTGAATGGAGTCTAAGCTGAGCTGACTGACTGATGCGAGCAGGAGCAGCTGAAAGGGAAGAGTGGAAGTCTGACTAATGGAAAGGGAGCAGGGAGGTGGTTTAACAGAGGGAGATAAATAGGGAGGGAGGGAGAGGAGGCTCATGCAGAGATCTCAGAGGGGTTTGAGACCATTGAAACTCCCCTGCAGTTATTACACGCTCCTGTGGCTGAAGCCCTGACCCCCCTGAAACAGTCCTGGGAGACAGACCATCAATCTGACTCTCCCTACCTTTGTGTTCTTAATTTCAGTCTGTCACACACTTTCTCCCCGTCGTATTAAACTGGTCTGAGTCAGCAGCCGTGTGCGGTGAGGTTTGGGCTTTTTCTTTATCAGAAACTAAGAAATGATACATTTATGATCTTTGGATGTTCAGATTAATGTGCCCTTTGTTGCACGAGTCACACATCAGTTGCTCAGTATGTTCAGTGTGAAATCATTGATGCTGCATTAAAGTGTCCAGTCTGAGCTTGAGCTTCAGCAACAACATAAAGAGTGAAGGAGAAAGTCGTGTGTTTGTGGTCATGGTTGATCTGCTGTAAAGCTCTAAGGTCCAATCAGCCAATCACACGGCAGCAACTCATTTACATTCATGCAAAATGACGTTCAAAGACCTGTGTCGATGGTCTGAGTGTTTCAGAAACTGATGAGCTGCTGAAATTTTCTCTGAGTTTACAGAGAAAGTCTGAAAAATCCAGCGAGCAGCAGTTACCTGGGAGGAAACGATCTGTGGAGGCCAGAGGTCAGAGGAGGATGGACAGACTGCTTTTAGTTGATCAGAAATAATCGCTCGGTGTGTAACGTGGGCATATGAGAGATATCTGGAGAACACCACGGCCTACCTGAGTGCCGTTGCTCACCCTGTCCATCCCTGTACAATCACTCTGCTGCGATTCTGCTGCCAGCAGGATAACGCTTCACATCCCAGAGCTCACACCATCTCAGACCGGTGTCTAAAGTTCACTGCACTCGGTCGACCTCCACAGTACAACAGAGCAACTGTGTGATTGTCGATGACGGCGTCCCTCAGAATCAGGGGCAACACTTCATTTTGTAAAGAAGCACGAAACGTTTCAATATTCTCACCGGGGCACGCTCGAGGAGCTGAAACATTAAAAATGTGTGGAGCTGTGGTTAAAAAGGACAAACAGTAATTAAAGTAACTGCAGATTCGAGTGTTGCAGCTGTAGCATGTTCCAGAAGCTGAACCTGCTCAGTTTAGCCTGAGTGATGCGTTCAGGGAAACGCTGGTAATCACTAAAGCGAGGATGGGGCAGAAGAAGGATGTAAACCTCTGAAACACTGACACACGGCTCGGCGGCAATAACAATGTGTCTCTGCCGATAAAACGCATAACATCAGTCGTCTTCCAAAACCTCAAGGCAATCCAGAAAAAGCCGAGCCTTAGATAATGAATTCAGCTGAGAAAAGCAGCAAATTTGAAATCTTTTGAATATATTCATTCCCCCCTCAGCTCTATTTTTAAGACTGAAGGTTCTTTTTGTTGGTGTTTTCCCCACAAAACTGACAAACCGGTTTTTTATTTATTTCCTGTGTTTGAAGTTGGTTTTCTTAAAGAAATAAATTTACACACGAAGCTGCTCGCGGTCCTGCGATGCGCCGAGGAGTCAGGAGAGTCTACAGGAACATTCGCTCTGAGTTCTCCTTAATTTACAACATGATTTTATCGAGTCGATCACGAACCCGCTGACTTCACCTTGATTTTAAAGTCTTCCTTTGGCTGCTTTCATTCAGAATTCATTGCTGTATCCAGCCTGGCTCTCATGCAGCAAACCAGGACAGCACAGCAGCAGCGTGGTTTACTGCATGAGGAGGGAGGAAGTTCTCATGCTCTCTGGTCTTTTTGGCCTTGTCCATCACTAAACACTGTTCAGCAGCTCTTTTAGGGACGCAGTGCTTTCTCTTCACAGTTGAGCCTTCATGCACATCACTTCTCCTGAACATGACAATAAGTCCGTGTGAGAGATCTTTAGGTGACAACAAGTCACCCTGGGTTTGTTTGTAGGGTCACCTCTTTGTGCACGTGTGGTACAGAGCACGGTGGATCAAATAACCACCCTTTTCTATGTGGACAGAGTCGCTGTTGTCCATCGATCCATTATCTGCTGCTTATCTGGGTCCAGGCGGCCCCGATGCCCAGACCTCCCTCAGCTGGATCCTGGATCTGCTCCTTTTAGGACTTTCCCAGAACACCTCATCTTACCTCATCCTGGTCAGATACCCACACCGCCTCAGCCCACTCCTGCAGGAGTAGCGATGGTGCTGCAAGTCCCTGCTGAATGTCTGAGCTCGTCTCCCTCGGAGGCTCATTTCCACTTGATTTCAGTCATCGCCCAGGTTCACAGGTGAGAGTGAGAACGGCCAATCAATCGACAGCGTCGCTTTCACGCTCAGCCTCAACAGACCGGCGCAGCGTCTGCGTCGCTACAGACGCCACAGTAATCGATCTGTAACCTCGCACTCCTCTGTCTCATGAACCAGACCCTGAAATAGTGCAGCTCCATCACTTCAGGAAGAAACCTGCAGGGCTGGGCGCTCCACCCTTCTCTGCTGAGAACCATGGCCTCAAACTGGAGGTGCTCAATCTCACCAAATAAAGTGCATGACAGAGATTTCAGAATAAAACAGGATATGACAAAGCAAACCCAAATCCACTGACCCATGAAATCACTGATTCATAGAAGAAAAAACACGTTTTATTTCATCTTCTCCGCCCATTAATAAAAATATATCTGTTTAAGTGCGCGTGACTGGCCGACAGCAGAAAGTTAAAGCTGCGTCTGAAGGACGGAGTTGAATATGTTTGGAGCACAGCCTGAACGCGAGCTGCATCTCAAATCAGGGACGGTTTCACTGCAGCATCCTGAGAGCTTTCTGTGCACAGCACTGCAAACTTCTCAAGTCAGAGAGTGGGGAAAATAGATCCTTATAGTCTTTGTCACTTTGGAAGTCAGGGCTTTTATGTCTAAATTGCTCGTCTTGAAGAGTTCAGCATTAAGTCGACTTTAATGGCACTGCGAGTCTTTCAGGACCTTTCAGCGGCCGCGCGGATCCTTTGTCTTCCTCGTTTCCAGCCTGTTGCATCATCGTCTCCCCATGTGAATCTTTTTATCTCTGCTTGAGAAGCAGCAGGTGAGAGGTGAGCGTTCAAATTCAAATTCAATTTTTATTTGTCACGTACACAGTCATACACAGTACGATATGTAGTGAAATGCTTGGACAACTGCTCGTGACCTAAAGAGAACAAAAAAGGAAAAGGCTATGAATAAGATAGGAAATAAATATGAAAAATTAAAAAGGGTAAATTTAACTAGGAAGGAATAAAATATAAATTAAGGTTAAAAATGAAATAACTGTACAACACAAATTAGAATGAAGGGTAAATTTAACTGGGAAGAATAAGATAAAATATATAAATTAAAGTTGAAAATAAAATAACTGTACAACAAAATACACAATATAGAAATATATACGAATGTATGAAGAAATATAAATAAATATATACACAATAACAGCAGCTGTACAAGTATTAACCGGAAATGAAGAATATAGTGACCAGTGTTGTGCAAAACCAAAGTCCAGAAAGTCCAGTGTGTGTGTAAGAACCATATGTGTGGGTCAGTACTGTGTGGTGGTGTGATTGAGAGACCGTATCGCCTGCGGGAAGAAGCTCCTCCTCAGTCTCTCTGTGTTGGTCTTCAGGGAGCGGAATCGCTTTCCTGACCTCAGCAGAGAGAACAGTCTGTTGTTGGGATGGCTGAGGTCCTTCACCATCTTCCTGGCCTTGGTCCAGCACCGCCTGCTGTAGATTGAGTGCAGGTCAGGGAGCTCGGAGCGGATGGTGCGCTCAGCTGACCGCACAACCCTCTGTAGAGCTCGTCTGTCCTGCATGGTGCTGTTCCCGAACCAGGTTAAGATGTTTCCCGTCAGGATGCTCTCTATGGTGCACGAGTAAAAGTTCCTGAGCACCTTGGAGGGCAGTTGGAAGTCTCTCAAGCGTCTGAGGTGGTAGAGACGCTGACGGGCCTTTTTCACCACGGTGTTGATGTGACAGGACCATGACAGGTCCTGCGTGATGTGAACTCCGAGGTATTTGAAGCTGTCCACTCTCTCCACTGGGCACTCGTTGATGACGGGGGTCTGGTAGTTCCTCTCCTGCTTAGTGCTGAAGTCCACTATCAGCTCCTTTGTCTTACTGACGTTTAGAAGGAGGTTGTTCCTCTGGCACCAGTTCTCCAGATTCCTAATCTCCTTCAGGTAGGCCGTCTCGTTGTTATCAGAGATCAGGCCCACCACGACGGTGTCGTCAGCAAACTTGATGATGGTGGTGGAGCTGGTAGTGGCCACACAGTCATATGTGTACAAAGAGTACAGCAGGGGGCTCAGAACACACCCCTGGGGGGCTCCAGTGCTGAGAGTGGTGGAGGCTGAGACATGTCCGCCCATCCTTACTGCCTGTGGTCTGCCAGTTAGGAAGTTGGAGATCCACTGACACATAGATGAGCTGAGTCCCAGATGCTCCAGCTTGGTGGTGAGTGTGGAGGGAATTATGGTGTTAAATGCAGAGCTGTAGTCTATGAAGAGCATTTTAACATAATTCCCCCTTCTAGTGTCCAAGTGAGTGAGTGATGTGTGGAGGAGATGAGAGATGGCATCGTCTGTGGAACGATTTGGACGGTAAGCGAACTGTAGTGGGTCCAGTGTGTCTGGTAGTGAAGAAATGATGAAGTCTCTGACCAGGCGTTCAAAGCACTTCATCACTACTGAGGTGAGGGCTACAGGGCGATAGTCATTGAGAGAAGCAGGGTGGGGTTTCTTCGGGACAGGAACAATGATGGACTCTTTGAAGCATGTGGGGATCACCGACTGAGATAGAGAGATGTTGAATATCTCAGTGAACACAGGAGCTAGCTGGTATGCGCAGTCTCTTAGGATACGACCTGGGATGCCGTCTGGTCCTGCTGCTTTCCTGGTGTTCACTCTCTTGAAGGCTCTCCTTACTTCATGCTCGGAGATGACGAGCACGTTTCCGGTGCTGGCAGTATCTTCCTGTCTGCAGCCGTTAGCGCCGTTTGTGTCCTTTCCAGGGTTTGTTCACTTCTTTTGTCCAACTCTTACACAAAACTGGATGCCCTACATTTTTGAAGCGGCGCGGAGGATCGTTGCCACGCTTCTGTCTGCAGTCTGAGATTGGCTGATGTGCAGATAACAAAGTTTATGAGCAAGTAATCATTGTTTTCGGAAGTGGGTTTCACTTTCACAGGAAATGCTACGAATGATAAGTGCTTCATCTCATTATTTGGACTTTGTTCAGGCTGCAGGCAAATCAGATTTCTTCCTCAGATCAGCAGGATTTGTGACTTTTGATCTCATTCAACACTTGAAACCAACATACAGGCAATGTTCCCTCTAAGCTGCGCACTGCCGGCTCGCTCTCTGCGCACAGAAGATCTGCGTTGAAAATCTAAGGAAAACGCTCGAAAGCCTGTGAGCAAAAACAAAACCAAACCCCTCAGCTTTCCTGTTGGTGGAAAAATGCACCATGTCAACCAATCAAAAAATGATATGGCAACATGACATTTAGTTATTTAGGAGGGGGACGTTTTAGGAGTGACGGCGTGTTTGAGATGTGAGACATTTGTGACGTTTAGCACAAATCTTGTGTAGTGAGTGTGTAGTTAGTGTGTAGTTAGTGTGTAGTTAGTGTGTAGTCAGTGTGTAGTCAGTGTGTAGTGTAGTTTTGTTGTGTGTGTCAGAACAATGAGGCGCCTGCTGAGTGTTACAGGTGTTACAGCAGTGACACATCTGCTGCTGTCAGGCCTGCAGGTATCAGGCTGTTGTTCTCCTTCATCTCATAGTGGACAGAAATTATTTTTGGAGCGGCACAAATAATCTGTGTGGCATCAGATTTGATGCAGAACAGCTGATTGTTCTGTAAATAGTTTGAAATGTTTGTTTAAGAAACGCCTTGGCTGCATTTTTAGGTAAACAGCTGCAAAAATCTTTGTTGTTTACATGACTCAGTTACTTTTCTGAAGAAGTAACTACATAATTAATTGCCCAACATTGGTCATTATTTACTGTATTTGCAGACAGAGTTACAGACTCTCTCCCAGACCACAGACTCACAATACAGTCAGAGCTTTATGAAAGAATAAAGAAAGTTGTGTTTTCAAAACTGGAGTTCAAGTTATTTTTTCCTTCCAATAGTGTTAACATGCTGCACATGGACAAGATCTTTTTTACATTCTCATTGTCAGTGAGCTAAAGCAGTTAATGAAAAGTCGTCTAACATAAACGCTGTAATTTGATTATTTTAATAAACATGTAACTTGGATGATTGGATGCTGGCGTGACCACAGTGCACACGTCTGCTGTCGCTCACAGTGGTCCAAGGGACGCTCAGGGAGTTTGTGTGCTCAGACACATGAAACATTAGAGGGAACTTTGCTTTAAGTATTTCTTTAAAAATCTTACTCGGCATAGAAACAATTGTGTCTCTAATGACTTGATTTAGCACAGTTCCCTGCTGGTGTTGTACAAGAATCTGTGATATGTGTGCAAGCCTGCGCTGAACTTCTGCCTTGTTTCTCTGCAGCAGCATGTTTTCGTTTTCAGCTCTTTCACTGAATAATTCCCGTCGCCTGGTTTCAGTCGCTGTGATCTCGCCCTCTACAAAGTCTGCTTTTCTGTTTTGGTCACAGCTTTTATCTAAACCCTCATCGGCGCTGGAGGTTTTAATTCAACGGGAAATCAGCAGGCAGGTGGCGCCGATTTAGACTGCTTTGAGATCCAAAGGTCACAGGTGTGGAAATGGGATTCTCTGAACCTGCTCAGGAAATGTTTTTATGTTCAACGTCTATTACGAGGCAAACATAAGAAGTGAAGTGACCTCAGGAGTAAATTCAGCTTTATTCTTTTTGAGTCTGCAGTCAGCCGTGGAGCTTCGGTGCAACAACACGGGCATCTGTGGCTTCGATGGCAGCGATGTAGCTTTCAAACAGAGGAACGTGTGAACGTTGGCGTTCATGTCAGCGTCGGACCACAGACTGTCGTTCTCCACTCCATTTTTAGTCACTGGTATCCTTCTTTGACCCAGTGAAACCACAGCAGTGTGAGAGAGGAGGAGCAGAGCAGGGCAGCAACTATGGGAACGACAAACAGATTTGTAGCGCTGCCTGTATGAGGTCTGCTGTGACTGCAGGCCTTCCTGAGCTAACAGTAAGCTAATGTACAGCTAGCCATTTCTCAGACTTTAGAAAATATCTGGAAATGCAAAAATCGGCAGTCTGGAAGTTTGGCTACATTTCAGGATCACGTTTCAGCACCTCTATTTTTGAAACTCCTTTATGCTCAGCTTGTAAATATGTTTTCCATTACCTACGAGAGGAAAGCTGTTATTTCATAATACTGAAGGCAGACGGGAGTTATTTCTCAGAGAGGTGTTGTATCGGTTTGGCTCACAGAAGGAGAAACATGCTTTTTAGCCATTACCTTCTTAAAATGTGACATTTTTATCAATCAGCCTCAAATTTGGTGCTTTTTGACAAAGTCTTTGCTGGTTTGGTGTTTAATGTGTGCAGCTTTGTTGGTTTTAATGCTGTTTCCTCTGATTTATGAAGAACCGATTCAGTCATTTATTCTTCCTTCAAACCTGCACATCACTCTGCGATCGTTACATAACAATTTGGGAAGACAAATAGAAAACTGGACACAGTGGAAGCTTCTGCTTCCAGGTCTCCAGCTCCATGTTTCTCTGTTACCTCCTGTTTCTGGTGTCTTGTGTTCGTGTCTTGGCTCCTCTTCCACTGACTGCCCTCAGCGTGTCTGTGAGCGTATCTGTGGCCCTGAGCTGGTCTTTGTCACGGTTATCTGTTAGCGATGGACAAAGTGAGGATTTGTGAATCACTGAAACATTTGAAGCTTTTGTGCCGTCGTTGCATCGAAGCTTTGAAACAGTCTGAAACTCGTCACCACATCTTGATGACACTATTCTGTGAAACAATGACGCAGACACGTCCAAACAAAGCTGCTCATGATGCCAGACTGTCGATGACTGGAGAAACTGATCAGGAGGGCTAGCTCTGTGGTCGGCATGAAGCTGGACACTCTGGTGACAGTGGCAGAGAAAAGGACATTAAAGAAACTGCTGGACATTATGAACAATGCTGGGCATCCTCTGCACACGGCCATAAACAACCAGAAGAGTCTGTTCAGTGACAGGTTGCTTCTCCCAAAGACAAGAACTAACAGACTTAAAAACTCCTTTGTCCCACACGCCATCAGACTGTTTAACTCCTCTCTGGAGGGGAGAGGGAGGGGAAACAGGAGGACAAAGGAGGGGGGAACAACTAAGCTGTAGTGCCTCTTCACCTCACTGTGCAATACCTTGTGCAATACTTTTGTAAATAGTCAACAGTGCAATAGACTCAATACTTGAAATGTGCAATTCACTTGTATTTTTATTTTTATTCCTATTTATTCTATTTATCCCCTTCGTATATTTTATTTATATTTGTCTCTGTATTTATATATGTGTGTGTGTGTGTGTGTGTGTGTGTGTGTGTGTGTATAATATTCTGTAACTCTGTAACTTCTGTCGGTGCTGTGCTTTTTTGGAAGTCGAATTTCCCAGAGGAACCCACCCGAGGGATTAATAAAGTTCTATCTTATCTTATCTTATCTTATCTTATCTTATCTTATCTTATCTTATCTTATCTTATGACTGTGATCAGCACATGTTTCGGAGCCTTCTCCACACTTCAGCCAGAGGCTCCATCTGTTAACATTCATGATAAATGAGTTTTTGAAGCAAAAGCTACAGAGAAACGACGGCTGTGTTTACTGTAACAGCCACACAGGTTACAGCCGTTTTGGACTCATAGCCCTGAAACTCGGTGTCGTCAGGCTGGTTACACACAGACGAGCAAAGCTAGGAGCTGGCGTTAGGTTTTAGTTTTAATATTTTTAAGACGATTTTTCATTATTTTGTGAACAATCGTAACAGTCCGTCTCATCATTCAAGCCTCCTGTGGTTTTTTAGAAACGCGAGAATAAAAAAGAAAAAGAAAAAATTCATCAGTCATGAAAACTGCTGGGTCACCTGCAATTACTGAATCTTATTTTTACAGAGTAAACAAATTCTTTATGGTGGTGAAGTGTGTGATGTCATTTGATGCAGTAAATAACATTTTCTGCTGAAAGTAGAAAAAATAGAGACCGAACAGAGTCAGAGCTTAAATTTCTGCCTTTTTATTTCCTCCCTGAAAGCAGAGCTGCTGCTTACTGAGATATTTGAGTGATTTCACAGACAGTGTGCTGCTCTCTCTCTGCTGGTAGAGTGGATGGAGCTCGCCCACCAGCCTCTCATCTATATTAAAATAAGATATTTAAATATCTGCATTAGTTTTACTTGGTTATACTTTGGATTCCAGTGTTTAACTGACTGGATGGTCTATATTAGTCTTCTCAATCCTCAGAGCAATCATTAGTATTTTCTTTTAAACATGCATGTGTCAGCTTTGTGCTGTAGCAGGCAGGAAGTAGGACCCAAACACAGGACGCTCCGAATGAAACGCGAGTTTTTGAGACGTCTACATCATCACTGCACCTTATTTTACCCTCAAAAAATGATATAAATTGCATGACACATTTCTAATGACTAAGTTACAAAAATATGGCCAATTTAAACTTAAAACTCATATATGCAGATTAAAATTTGATATATTTTATCACCGTGGCTCAGGGGGGTTGGGAAGCACATCTGTAACCGGAAGGTTGCCGGTTCGATCCCCGGGCTCTCTGTCCTGGTCGTTGTGTCCTTGGGCAAGACGCTTCACCTACCGCCTACTGGTGTTGGCCAGAGGGGCCGATGGCGCGATATGGCAGCCTCGCCTCTGTCAGTCTGCCCCAGGGCAGCTGTGGCTACACCTGTAGCTGCCTCCACCAGTGTATGAATGTGAGAGTGAATGAATAGTGGCATTGTAAAGCGCTTTATAAATGTAATCCATTATTATTATATTTTTTTAAATACATTTTGTCTAAACGTTCAACAAACACTCCATTGTCAAAAAATTTAAGATTTCTGTCAGTTTTTTCATAGCTCAGGTTTTAAAGGGTTAAAGCAGCAGCTTCCATAAGAATAAACTTCACAGAAAAAAAACCAAAACCTCCAACATGAAAACAAAACCAGGAACTGAGAACACAAGAAGAGAAAACACAGCACGGGGCGGGTACGGCGTGACAAAGGGAACACGAGAGGGAACCGGTGGGAACACAGCTGGGACAAATCAGACATAATGAGACACAGGAAGCAAAGCACTGTCAAAATAAAACGGGAAGCCTCACATCATGTAGACACAGACTTGATACGGAAACATGACAGACTCTGGAAAAGCGGGAACATGAAGCTCAGAGACAAAAACAGGACGTGGGACACAGGGAAGACAGAAAGACAGCAAACTAAGACTAAGCACACGAAACCTAGAAACCAGGAACTGAAAATATAACACAAAACAGAAAACGTTAGTTCAAAGAGTCTAAACGAAGCCAGACACACAAACAGTGGCTCACCAGACTCAGTGCTGTGACAGTAATACACTGAAGCAGTTGTATCAGAAGCATTCATTCGGTAATTACAAGGCCAAAGGACTCTGGTGAATAAAAACCGGGAATCCTTGTGCCCTGCAATGCTCGAAGCAGCAGGTACGCCACCTGTCCAGACCAAAGGTTACCAAAACCTGGCTTAGTTGTGGTCACATGACCTGGCCGTTTTAAACCAGGCCAAGTTTCCGGTCTAAATCTTTATGATCCTCAGCATTCCTGAAACCACTCGTAGTTAAGCTGTTAAAATGGAGTTTGTTGGTAAAAAGGAGATTTAATGCACTGGAATAACTTTTCACATGTGACTGCGCCGTAAAGGGCGAGCGATCTGAGTGTGAGGTAAAAGCTTTGATAGTGCTTTATGAGCCATGCTTTATGAAGTAGCGGAAACCACTTAGCCCGTTTGGCAGACTTTATTTTGTTCAACATTTTAGGCAGTTTGCCTTTTGCTGGTTGCACATTTGCCCTTTCACAGGTGCTTCTGCACGTTTGAGCACATTTCCATTAAACTCTCGCTTTAGCGAAGCTCGCCGCGGCTCGTCCGCAGACTGCCGCTGTGCCTCTGGCAGCCAGCGATCGTTTTCTCTTCCCGATACTTTTGTCAGCGTCACGGTTGCCTGACAATGCAAATGAAAGCGCAATTAAGTTTTGTATCTGCTTTTGTCTGCTGCTTAATGTGGCCATGCGACGCTTTGAAATGCAAAGCTTAAGGATTTTATAACATTGTTTAACTTTAATGGGACGCAGCCGATGTTTAATCACCCGTTTGTCTGCAAATGGAAGCGCATAACAGAAATATGGATAATGGTGCGGAGCCAAGAGCCGAGGCGAGACCCCGAAAGCAAAGGACCTCCTCCTCCCGTGATGCTGTGTGTTTCACTCATTAACTAAATGACTAATTAATCGTCTCCTCTGATGAGTTTTACTAACATCTGCCTCCCTTTGTTGTATCTGCTTTTTTCACTCCCCTCCCACCTGATCAGAGGTCCAATCAGCCGGAACGCTGTGCTTGTGCTTCCTGTTGGCGATTAAGACCTCACCTTCTGCCTTTGACACCCAGACACAGAAAACTGGAATGCTCTTTTTTCTAAACACATAAAAACATGGAACTACAGTGGCACAGGTTAGCTCTTCATAAACTGATAGAGGATGAACAGATCACTGCATCAGTATTAGCATCTCTGATCTCTGTTCACCACAGAAAACCAGCCTGTGGCTCCAGACACACAATCACAGTTTCTTTACACTTGACCTCATCTTCCATCAGCAGGACCAAGATGAAGGGGACCCGCATAATATCAGTCAGATGATCCGTTTGGAGCTCTCAGCCAGATTCTTCAAGAAGTGCCTTTACATCAGAAAGTGGACCTGGAGCCCGAGCTGGCTCAGGTCTCAATACCAGCAGAGCTTCCCACTATGACTCCAGCAACTAAACAGGAAGTACCCAAAACATCCAAATTCACACCTCCAGGGCTTGAAAAAGCCTCAGCATCAACAGGAAGTCCCTGTGGATGCAAACCCAGTGGGGGGCTCAGGCTCGCAGCTTTCAGGAGGATGATGATGTCCTCATATCTTATAAGGTCCTCTCAGGTACAGCGCTAAAGGCTTATCAGTGCCCCCTGTGACAGAAACATGCGATCTTGACCTCGCCCCAAACCCCACCCAGAGCCTGATCTGGCTCATTTCCAAAAGTTGAAGCCAGCGATTGGTCGAGTAACTTGTTGGGGGAGGGTTGCCTGTCGTCCGATGTGCAGATCAGACTATGAATGAAAGTTTGAAATGGAAGCTGTAAATGTTTGCTAGCACGCAGAGCGTTTCCCCTCAAACAAAGCTGCTCATAAAATTGGATCCTTTTTACATCAGCAACAATCTGGTGCAGATGAATGTTGCAGGGTTTCCATCAGTAACATCATCGAGTGGAGAATAGAGAGAAGCAGCAGGTGTGTTTCACTCTGTAATAGGCCCGAATGATTGTGCATGAGTGTGTGAGTGTGTGTGTTCATTCAGTCATGTGATGCTCACTTAATTTCATCTCAATGTGAACATGCAGACAAACAAAGCGAGCGGCTCTAATCTGCACGTCGACATTAGCCGACATTATTTTCATGACGCCTCATTTGCTGCCCCGCTGAAATTTACATATAACTGAGAGCAGAAGTTAGTGTACACAACGCAAAGCAGCGTCTGATGGGTGTAGTCATTAGACGCCAGCACTTGAATAAACAGAATTCTGTGGTAAATGTCACCACATTTACATATTAATTACGGAGGGAATTTATCTGCAGTGAGAGGCTGGAGACAGAAAATCGGGCCAGGATGATTCCTATCAGTCCGGACGTCTTCCTCTCTGCAGCTTTAACTCTTCGTCCTCTCTTTGGACTCTGATCTTCATCCTTCCCATGACTTTCTCTTCCTCTGCAGAGACGGATGATCCTGTCATCTCCTCCATCTGTGTGAATGAAGTGAGCATTTATGATGCAGTAACAGCCAGTAAATTTTCAGCTATAATAAAACATTTAAAAGAACTTAATTGAATCTTCTTTACAACAGGTAATTATAACTGAATGCAGGCCTTTGTACTGGAGAGAAAAGGTCGGAGAAAGAAGTGAAGTGGGCAACAAATCACAATAAAACAGGAAGTACCTAAAACGTGCATATTTATATTCTGAGATGGATTTTTTACTTACAACCATTTGAAATGTGAAATCTAGGGATGGGAATCAAGAACCAGTTCCTGTAGAGAGCTGGTTCCCAGTTCAGTTCCTCAAAGTTAGTCCATTCGCCCATCTGTCCCGCCTATCGCTTCGGTTGCACTCGTGCTACAGTCAGCTGATGACAGTTGGTGGCAGGAACATAGTGGTGCAGTCTGCAGCTGGACACAGACACTACTTTTATTTAAATTTTGCACAAAAGGACGAGAGCGTGAGGGTAAAGTGGAAACTGCATCCAAGACAGAAACTGCTGAATGATGCTGCTAACACCTGCGCAGGCAGCACGCTAACTCTAAGCTAGCTAGGAAACCATAGTGATGTTAAAGGTGAGCGAATGGCAGCCCAGCCCAGCCGCCACAGTCTGAACTTCTACAGGTACCAAACTGATGAGCAGTCAGGCTGCAGCCTTTCTACCTGTTCATGTTTCTATGGCGACCACTTTGAAGTGTCTTTGTGCTGCTTTTCACGCAGGCTTTGTGTTCATACCTGAATCTCTAAAGAGAAAGATTATACGTGTCCTCATTAGGACGGGAATTTATATTGGTGCGTTGGACTGCAGCCTCTGAAACAAAGTGTTTCAGAGGATTTTACAGAGAAGTGCAAAAGTAATGTGTGGGATTAAGGAAATGATTTTATTGCCACAATATATCCTGCATCATTAATAATATAATCTATAGTATTGAAACTGCATTAAGATGTTCATTAAAACCTGCCGGCCTCACAGTAACCTTTTATTACAGGTGCAGCCATAATAATTGCACACACACATTGCATTTTGTGCTTATTAAAGAGTTGAAGTTCAGTCAATTAAGGGAAGGCCTCGTTCGGCGCGATGTCAGGACGATCTATTGTGTAAGTGACTTGGAGCTACCGAAGGTTAAAACTGCGTACACGCTTACAAAACACATATAGTACATACAATCTAGAAACAGGCCTGAGCAGAGGCCTGAATGTATTCAGCAACCTGTTTAAGTTTGCTTAGTAACAGGTGACAGAAGATGTGTCAGAGAGGAGGACAAGCCCTCAGGGACCATTTAGGCTTGCAACTTATTGCCTCGTATGGAAGGTGTGATAGAAAAAGGAACTTCTTTGTCTAATTTTAGAGGTTTAAGATTGACCATTTACTGTAAACGATGCACATAATGTTCTTATAACACGTGAAGGGGCGTTAACCCTGACATCATAAAAAGCCGTTGTCTGTGTATTTTGGGCGAAGAAGTCCGCTGATGTGATGCTGTGTGCTTCTTCCCACGCGTGTGTTCTTAATAAACTCTTCATCTGATTGCACTCTACTGGGGCCTCCATGGGTTTGTTTTTGTGCCACATTTTCGAATTTGGGACAAATGTAAAGAGTTATGTAATCAATTACTTTCTTCTAGCACTAATTAAGTAACATATTATATTCAATATTCAATTTATTTTTATTTATATGACACAAAACAACAACAAGAGTCACCTCGAGGTGCTTAATATTGTAAAGGCCCGACAATAATACAGAAACCATACAGAAAACCCAACAATCATATGACCCCCTATGAGCAGCACTTTGGCGACAGTGGGAAGGAAAAACTCCCTTTGAACAGGAAGAAACCTCCGGCTGAACCAGGCTCAGGGAGGGGCGGGGCCATCTGCTGCGATTGGTTGGGGTGAGAGAAGGAAGACAGGATAAAGACATGCTGTGGAAGAGAGACAGAGGTTAATAACAAGTATGATTCAGTGCAGAGAGGTCTGTTAATACATAGTAAGTGAAGAAGAAACACCCAGTGCATCATGGGAATCCCCCAGCAGCTTACACCTACTGCAGCATAACTAACACGTTACTTTTTTTATTTGAGCAACAACCCCCACACTGGTTGCAACAGAGTTCACAACATGCATGAACATGTGAAGCACAGCATGTGATTTTGTGCACGACTGTGAGGGTCAGAAGCATATCAGAGACATCAAAGAGGAGCCAGTGAGAATCAATAAGTGATAATTAATCAGCACTTTCATGTGTGAAACGGTGTGTTTGCTGCGTGAGCCAACAGTGAAACAGTGATGGAGCTCCTGTCTGATACAGGAACTGATGCTGTGGCTGGACCCAGACTGTGAGCTTCAGACTCTACAGAGTTTGCATGTACTTCATTCTTTGTGTCAAACTGCAGTATTTTTATGATGTTACTACTTCAAGCTTTAGGGAACCCCAAAGCATCACAGCAGGTTTCAAAGGTGTGACGTGTTTCCGAACAAAGTTAAACAGAAAAATCTGACGTTTGTGTCGGCCCTCTCACATCTGACGTACGTCCCATCAGGAAAAACACTGAGTTTAAAAATGTGACATCAAAATCAGTTTATTGAGACCAAAAGGAATGTTTCCATCAGACGCAGTGAAAAGAAGTAATCGTGTGGTGCCCGGTGTGACTGGGCGGGCTCAGCGACTCGGCTCTGACCAACAGTCACGTGACAACAAGCACGTTGTTTTATTAGCTTAGCATTGTGCTGGCCGTCTTTCAGACGGCGCTTCAGGAGAAACTGAGAGGAAAATCAAACATCTGTACAATGACATCACGCAGCACGGAGCTGTTATCTTCATCATCCTTTGTCATCACATCCACCCTCCCTCCTCTGCACATGTCCAGACCCTCTCAGCCGCTCCTCTCTGAGCTCTCCCTCTGATTGACTCATCTCTGATCCTGCTCTCTCCCAGCCAACATCTGAACATCTTCAGCTCGCCCACCTCCCACTCCCCTGTCTCCAAACCATCAGCAGCTCTCATCTGCCTCAGCTACCATCCTGAAAACCTTCCCTTTCACTCTTGCTGCTCTCCTTCTGTCACAAATCACCCGACACTCGTCTCCACACGCTCCACACTTCACTACGTCTCTCTGCCAGTGTGAGGTGTGTCCTGAACATCTTCGGCTCAGCTCCCCCGCCTCCCAACCATCACAGCAGCTCTCACTGCCATCTTTAAACCCTCCCTTTCACTCTCACTTGCTGCTCTCCTTCTGACACAAATCGCTATGACACTCATCTCCACCTGCTCCACCCTGCCTGCAGCTCTCTTCACCTCTCTTTGGATGGTTGACCTCAGGTAGTGAAACTCATCAGTCATCACTGTTACATTGGTCTCCGTCTACAGTCGGAATAAATCTTCTTCTTCTAATTCTAATAACATTTTAATGTTACAATGTAACAATGGCTCATCTGTGTCACTAATAACTTCTGTCATGTGACTGCTTTATTTCCTCATTGATCACCCCCATGATCAAACCGCTTTAACTTTAATCCCATCATAAGTGCAGCCGCACACGTGGCTCATTAGTGAATGACAGTTACTGCTGCGTACGTTAATTACAGGAATCATAAACGACACGTCACAGCTGGGTCCTGACAAATATGACGCAGGCTAATAGAAACATTAATCTCAGCTGATCGTGAGCTGTTCCTGGTCACTGAGTGAACGTGCTTTTCATTTTCAGGCTCTGATGCTGTTAGTGTATTAGTGATGTTTGTCACGGGTACCATGGCGATGTCCCGGGTTTGACTCCGCCTGCCAGCTGGTGACCTGTCCTAGGTGTACCCGCGTCTCTCCCCGATCGCCTTCGGCCTGAATCGGATGAAGATAGTGGACAGATAATGATGTGCACGTTGGCCCTTCTCGACTGCAGGAAATGACTTTTTAAAAAATATTACTTCCATAAATGCATTTGCAGCAAACCTGTGGAGCTGACATTAACGTTACCTGTTCCTGTTATAAGTGAAGTGATTTTCCACTCAAAACCGTCCCATCACCACCTGAGGTAAAGCTAGCGAGTGCAATATGCTTCAATCGTAATTCTTCACTTTTAATGATATTAAAGTGTTTTATATTAATTATAGCTGACAGCTACAGCTCGTTCTGGTCTACAGCAACACCACTCAGACCTGCAGCACGAAGCAACGCTCCCAAACGTAGCTCCGGTTTCTCTGCGTGCTGCAGATGTTTCAGACAGTGATGTGCGGCTGCCTGTCATTTAAAGTTTCCTGTCAGGATGCTGGGGGGGATTAGGCACGTCTGAATAAATATCAGGATTACAGCCTCGGGTGTTTCTCTCTGCAATAACGGCGCCTTGTTTGTCGCCCGCCAAACCATTCTTTCTTCTTCTTCTGTTTGTTTAGGGTGCCCCCCCCCCCCCCCCGCTCTCTCTTTCAGCATGAATACATAATGAGCAGACGCACAATGATCCAGATCAGAGGTGTGGACTCGAGTCACATGACTTGGACTCGAGTCAGACTCGAGTCATTAATTTTATGACTTTAGACTTGACTTGAAAAAATGTTCTAAGACTTGTGACTTGACTTGGACTTTTACACCAATGACTTGGGACTTGAATTGGACTTGAACCGGTTTACTTGAAAAGACTTGATATTTTACCCCAAATATAAAATTTAACATGCATATTATATAGAGATTGAAAATGTGACGTCATTCACGGGTAGAACCGCAAAGGATTCTGGGAACTCGTGGCAAGCGGTACTAGCGCACGCAGGCTTTCAATTGAAATCAGTTATACAGCGATAAAAAGAAACCCAAAAATGTCAAGAAGCTGTTGTATTATTAACTGCAATAGCCGGTCGCATGACAGCCACGGGAAGCCGACGGGTAAAGAGATCGGTTGTTATCGGATTACGTCGTTGAAGAGAAATTGTTCGAGCCATGTTTCCGAAGTAACAAAGAGGCGACTGGATTGCAGCCATTCAAAGATCAAATATAACATCCCAGAACACTCCAGCTCACAGGTTAGTCTGCTCCAAGCATTTACACGAAGGTCAGTCTGCTGTTGTAGTTAATGCGTCATTTTTCTTAACATAATTGGTGATATAGGTTACAAGCAAGTCTGGCGCTGAACAGAAATTGTCGCGCTACGCTCCTTTATTTATTGTGCATAAATAGTGAATTGTCCTGACACAATATTGCGTTTCGCTTCTGTTATTATGGTACATTGACAAAAACATATACTTTTATTCACAGGATTTTTTTGTATCACTAATTGCCCAGTACGATTACAGCATACAGTATTATTGTCACTGCTACATTTCTGTGATGCTACCAGAAATTATTTCCACTGCTAATTAATTACCGTTGAGCTCAAAGGTCCTATTAATAAACGGTTAACGAATGTGTATTTATGAAGACGATTTGTGAGACTGGTAAACTTATGATACGTACGATGGTCTTTACTTTCTACACGGTGCATTTCAAGGTCCTGCACCCATCCGTCGGTAAACTGTACCTGGGCTTGTTGCAGTGACCTGAAGTTACTAAACTTCATGAGTGTATGCACTCACTCCAAGAACCGTATGATTATAAATATGCATATAAATATGCTACGATGAGATAGCTGACTTCATCTAACTAGCAAATGTTGTCCAGGCTACGTTGGTGATGCAGTTTTTTTTTAATGTGTATGATATTTTTGTCATGCGATTTTAAAGCCGGTCCTACAACCGCATCCAAGAATAACATGCAGCTTATCTCAGAACTGTCGGTGAAAATTATTCTAGGAGCTAGGTTTAATTGAGCTGCATTTTAAAGAGGTGCAATTTCACAATTTGTGTATATTTTCTAAGTTCACTATTTTGTCATGTGTTGAGAAAAACACAGATTTAAAAATTACATGGTCTAATATTTACATTTAGCATAACTGCAACATGCTTTTTTTCGTTTTTTTAAAGACTCGAAAGGACTTGAAATTCAAAGTTTCAGACTTGTGACTTGACTCGGACTTTTACACCAGTGACTTGAGACTCGACTCTGACTTGCCTGACATTACTTGAGACTTGACTTGAGACTTGAGGATAAAGACTTGAGACTTACTTGAGACTTGCAAGACAATGACTTGGTCCCACCTCTGATCCAGATGATCAAACAATGAGAGTATAATGAAATTATACAAACACAGCAACGCAAGCACAAAAACAAAAACTACATCCATTACTGTCAGGACGAGTACATCTGCTCGCGTGCTCAGACAAACCGTCTGCACACCAAACCCAGAATGATCGTTTCATCCGTCCTGAAGTGTGTCAACAGCTGCAACAACAAAAAGAAACCTGATATTTGTTGCAGTGAACTGTATTTTATGTTCCAACTTTAGCAACAGCAAAGTCGATTTTGATTTCAGAACAATTAAATGTCCATTTTACCCTCCAACCCCCCATCCCGGACGCTCCCTCTTCCAGGTCCACACTAGACAAGACACCGCAGAGATCCAGTCTCAAGCCCCATCACCCAGTCACACGCCCATACACATACCGCACACACGAACGAGAGGGAGTAACAAGCATAACAAAACCCCCCAAACTTTATAATGCAGCCTCGCTCGGTTCGCTCCAGTCTCAGGAAGTAAAGTCATGGTGTCGACCAGTAAGAGAAATTATTTCCAGGTTTTGTTAAATTTCCTACTAGAATCTAAGTTTTTCTAACTTTAAGTTAAAGAGTACTTCCCTCACTTAATGGTCATGAGCTGGGGAAGCTTCCACTTCAACACAATAAGCCTCCGAGCTAGTAAAGAGGTAAAGGAGAAGGCCTGTTTGAGGGGGCCAGATAAGTTCAAGTTGGGGGGATGCCAAACATTGCAGAGAGGTGAACTGTATTTTAAAGTCCTTCTGCTCCCATCCTCTGGTCCAATGTGTATTTCCATGCCAGCACATGTTATCCGTTCACTCAGGGATTCATTTTTAACTGGATTATTTGCCACATTTGTAATTTTAGGCTCGTCTCTGCAGAGACGATGAGTTATTATTCTCAGTGTTTGGATTTTTATCCAACTTTCACTCTGTAAAATACACAAAGGTTGGTGTAAAATACAACCTGGAACTTTAATAGTGATGATGTCACCATTAAAATGGACATCACTGCCATGATGTCAGAGCCTGGTTCGGGGCTCTTCATTTTGAAACCTCAGCTTTGGTGTTTGGAGGTCGCCATGTTGTTTTTTAGAGCACAGGATGAAACTCAGGTACAAACACCTGCTGACCAGCAGCATCCAATGGAAATCCGGGATTTGCCCCAAACCTGGAGCTAAGACAGGATGTCCTGTTATTACAGTTACCTCACAGCGGCCATATTATTAGTCAGAGAATTACATCCAAAATGCTTCGAGAGCACAAACACAGTCCAGAGGTCCAGTTCAGGTAGAGCTAGCAGACAGCTAGCAGCTACAGCCACCTGTGTCACCATCCACCTGTCAGTCAACGAGGACACACCCCTAACAATGCAAACCTGAAGCCTTAATACAATTTAAACAGGTGAGTTATAAACACGTTCTCCAGGAAGCTGATTAAAAGTCACAATCCATCCATTTCCTGCCTCTTCTCCGGGTCTGGTTGTGGGGCCCAGACTTCCCTTACCCTGAAACCAGCAGAGAGAAATAATCCTTCCTGAGTCTCGGGACATTGGATATGTCTGTAACACCTGACCAAGAAAGCATCCAGGAGGCATGCTAGTCAGATACCTGACCGGCTCCTTTCAGCGTGGAGCAGCAGCGCCTCTACTCCAGGTTCACTCCAATGACCGAGCCTTCACAGGAGGCTCGTTTCTGTGTCTTGCATCCCCCAGCTCGTGTTTAAGGTTAAAGTGAGCTCATGAAGCTACAGATCGGTGCAGTGTCTGCATCATTGCCATCGCTGTACAAATCTGTCTCCTTCTCCTCAGAATACTTAAACTCCTCCATATGGGGCAACAACTCACCCTGACCAGAGTGGGCACTCTGCCTTTCCCCTGGAAAGGAGTCTGACATATTGTTGGAAATACAAACCAAGCTCTCACTGTGGTTGTACAGGGACCGAATGGCTCGTAGTAACAGGCCAGATACTCCTAATGTATCCCGCGAGGGTGTCGTCCACAAATACATGTACTGGCTGGGCACCCACTGCCACGCACCCTCAAACATTCACGAGAGGATGAACAGGTGGTCCAAGTTTAACAACCAGGACGGAAACAGCATTACACCCCTGAATCTGAAGTTCAACTAACGGACACTCACACACTCACACATAATCCAAATCCTAATTTAAATCTCACAGAGGTCATCAGTGAGTGAGCTGATGAATGTTTCTGTGTGGGCTCATCTGGTTCTCAGACTACAGCCGAGTGGCGTTAAAGAAGCGCTGTGGGGAAACGCTCCTCAGACATAAAGAAATCCATTTTTTAGTTTCAACATCTTCTTTTTTAATGGTTTCCTCTAAAGATCGCACTCTTACATGACATCTACTCCCAACACCAGAATAAGAGGCTTCTCATTAAAAGCACACAATAGGCTTTGTTGTCCCAGTGATTGAAGGACTGGAGCCCGGCCCGAGCTGAGCTCCAGGACTTTAGGAATCCTCCTGATGAGGGGAAATTAAGGCCATTGTTTGGAGTTTTCGTTTTTCGTGGGGAAACGAGGACGGCTCAGTGCTGCAGACTGACAGACTGAACGCCTGTTCTCATTTTCATGGCTGTGGCTGTCTCTTTCATGCTCTCCTTTGTCTCACACTCACAGATTCACATTCTGTCATGTAATAGGCTAGAGACCAGGCCGGGCAGTTATTTAGAGATGTGAGGTGTATTTGAAGGATCTGAAGCAACGTCTGTCCTTTAAACCCGTTAATCTCACAGAAGCAGGCGGGACCAATGAGTTTTGAGTTAAATTAAGAGGGCCGTAACTCCATCAGAATAACTCCAGAGTCCTGGAAATACACGGAAGCTTATTTAACGTAGTTGGAGTCAGAACCACAGACCAGCTCGACATATGCTCCTCTTTTGGGAGGTGGAAGAGGCGCAGCGAGCATTTGCTGTGTTCTGCTGGTGGATATGACGGCTGCTCTCCACCAGTGAGGGTGGCAGAAGCTGGAAAGTTTTCGCCATCCTGTGGTGCTGAATTAATGAAGTACGGCACTAACACTGCCAGTGTTTGGGCTTCAGCTCCCACTGGGGCCATACATGCTGCAAATGTAGGCACACATGGTACGCCGAGGCGCCGCGGACCAACATGCCCGCCAAAAGGCAACTATTACGCTCCTGGCATCGGTCAGAATCAGAGGTTTCATTTACAAAACATCATTTCAAATTCCTGCGCTGCTTCCATCTCTAAGCGAAGGATACTCGGAGCGTGATATGTTCGTCAGGGAGGAGACAGCGTGCACGCTCTTGTTGATAATGACAGCATGTCTGGAAGAACATCACCGCTATCAGCACATTCACCCATGCAGGGTCACATCTGCACGTGTCAGCCGCCTGCTGCCTCTGGGTCCAAAACAGCAACGAGCGGAATAATCAGCTGTGCTGGCGTTCCTGCTCATTTGTGTCCTGCTGCTCATTTCGCTCCAACAGGAAACACTTTTATTTAGTTCAGCTTAGCTTTATTATTTTGGCATCATTTTTATCAAACACACACTTCGATTAAAGGACAACAAACAGGGCAGGCGTAGAACTGTCACAGCCAGACGGGCCGGTGTGTTGGTGCCGACCCCAGAGCAGACACGGAGGAGACGGAGCTGAATATTAACAAAGAACGAGTCGTTTATTAGGCCTGTACAGGGGCATAAACTAAAACTAGAGCCTAAACTGGGAAAACCTAGACTATGACAAAGAGACATTAACATGATTCTGAGCAGCAGCATGCAAGAAACTATTACTAGGCAAATATTAAACATCAACATGACCACAACACACTCATGAAATACTTGATGTGACGTGGAGAGAGGAAAACAGACGCACTGAACAGAGGAGGACAGAGGGGAAACACAGCTGCCACAAACAAACATGACACCACAGTGGAAGTGAAACTAAACACACTCAACATGGAAACACCAGACCTTTAATAATAATAATAATAATAATGGATTGCATTTATATAGCGCTTTACAATGCCACTATTCATTCACTCTCACATTCACACACTGGTGGAGGCAGCTACAGGTGTAGCCACAGCTGCCCTGGGGCAGACTGACAGAGGCGAGGCTGCCATATCGCGCCATCGGCCCCTCTGACCATCACCAGTAGGCGGTAGGTGAAGTGTCTTGCCCAAGGACACAACGACCGTGAGTGTCCGAGCCGGGGCTCGAACTGGCACAAGTGCCAACTGTTGAGCCACGATCGGCCTTTCAAAATAACACAGGAAACATGGAGAGATATCAACATGACAACAAAAGCTTAACAATGCAGCATGTAGACATAAAACAGATGACAGACTGCAGAGGCAAGGAACAAAAGGAGAGGAAACTGGGAACGGCGAAGGGAGTCGATGGTACGGGCATAACTTACACGTTTAATATAAGGGACAAGACAGACTACACAGAGGACAGGAAAAGACTCGAAAACACGGAGACCTGAAACCTGAGACAGACGAAGACTCAACTAAGACACACAGAAGTAACTAGAATACAAAACAACTCAACAACAACCTTAACTGAGAGCATTACACAAACTAAACATTAACACAAGAGATCAACAAGACCAAAGAAACTCAAAGCTCTGAGTCACAGAGCCAGCCCCTTACGTCGCCTCTCCTAGAGTAGCTTTGCATGATTCACAGTTCAAAATCATCCTTCATCTCTTTCCAGGCCTGAGTTCAGCCATTTAACCTCAAGCTGCTTTAGCTCCTCCCTCTTTTAGCTGGCTTTCTTCCGATTGGCTGCCCTATCTCTGACATCACACAGAACCAGAGGCAGAAGAAACTGTGTGTTGAGATCTGAGCACACACCGAGCTCATTCTCATCTCCGTTCCATCACTTCTCTCCACATGCTGCTCGCAGTTTTAACTTTCCTCATTTAATCAGCTCTCACTATTATTTTGGAGATTTCACGCATGACCCCTTGAACTTACTTTCAGGCGCGCTTCTTTAAACCAAGCAGCAGAGCTTTGTGTGATTTAGTCACATGGTCAGGTTTCCTCTCCTCTGTTAATCAGTTTCTGTAAATGTGTCATAATTATCGGTTCAGACTGAAGAGAAAATGATTTCTCCCACTTTTCTGGTGAGCAGAAGTTGAAGTCAGATAAAAAGAAGTTATTTAAAAGCGATCGTGACTGAATGAGGATTCTTTTCATTTCTTAGCGGCGCTAACTGTGACCGTGGTGCTCTCCGCTCTGGAGGGATTTACTGTTTTTCCACAGCGCGCTTCGGTATTGGCTGAGGGAATGCAGCATCACTAACCAGCTTGACATTTTCTGCCCTCCATTTTGTGGAACATGTTTGTTCTTCACTTTGGTTTGGTCTCGCTCTTTTTCGACTTTCCTCCCACTCCGAGGAGCTTCCACCTCCAGCAGAGTAACACCAAACTGTCAGCGCGCTTTAAAAGCCTGTTTGTGAGTCGCTTTGACCGCTGCACAGGAAAGAAGAGCTTCTGTGTACTTCGGCTTTGTGTGAGCAGCACAAAGAGTCAAAGAAAAATAATCCCGAATCATCTTTGCCCTGCGTCGAGCCGGAATTCTGCATCTTGTCATGTCTGAATTTTTCACCAGCATTTGAGCATCGGTGGTGCAACGACGGGAGGTGGAAGCTGAAGGGTGGAGTTGGACATTTAAGTGTTAGATGGATTCTTTTCTCATGCACAGCAAATTATCTAAGCTTAGAGGTGGGGGGTGGGGTGGGTGTCGCGGCTTAACTTCTATAAAACAGACCCGGGAGCTGGAACCCGCCGGCTGCATTCTGGCCCTGCAGAGTGTGAGGGTGGCAGACGTCACAGCGACGACGCACGGGTGGAAACATAAACGTAAGATAACTCAAAGTGTTTACATGTCACGTTCACAGTCAGAACAGGAACTTGATGACACCTGTGAGCGCAGCAAAAACACTCAGTGTGGGACTCACATTAACCTCCATCTTTTACATACAGTTTATGGACACACAGCTGTCACACATCTGCACATCCGACGGATTTTTAGGAAACTTTCATCTTTTTGCCTCTTTACCAACTCAAAGAATTATGGATCGAGTCCACGTCTGCTCGCACGCTGGTGTGTCTCAGCCTCCGTGTGGTGCGCACTGGTCGTTTAACCCAGCAGCTGGTTACCACCGGAGGGTAGTGAGGCCTGCCACCTTTGTAGGTCAGACAATTAGCTTCATAAAAGCCGGTTGAGGCTCGCAGAGTCTGTGGAAGACAAGCCTGCTAATTACAGCTGAAGCTCTGCTTCTAAACACTGAGACACTTTTATTTAAAGTCACGAGCTCAGATCAATGAGTTAATTTAGAGACGAGCTCCAGAGGGAGGGAAACTTTTCACATTGATGCTTTTTCAAGTTTTCCCTCACATCGTGTGTCCGTCTTTCTGTCCGGCGGCGGTTCTGCTCCAAATGTCAGACAGAAACTGGCGATTCCAGCGTTTGATATTCGGTTTATTCGGCTCGGTCTCTCCGGAGACACAGCGCTGCCTGTTTGCCTTCATCTCCTGCACATGAAAGCAGGCAAAGGGGAAAGGTGAACGGAGCCGCACGATAAAGATGAGTCAGCTCATCTGAGGAGCTGGCGGACAGATTGTCACGCACATCGGGACTCGCTGACATCTTTTACAGCTTTAATTCGTCCATTGTTGTCTTTGCTTCGTTTTGGCCAGTTTACGGTTCAAATATTCTTCTTATATTCTCTGTTGTATTTGGTAACATGCTTTATTGTTTCTACAGATGTCATCTTCATTCTTAAAAATGGGCTTGTGTCTTTGCCGTTTAAAGTGTTGCATAATAAACTTTCATATTCACCTGCTTAAATTAGTGTTAAGGTTTGCATTTTTAGGGGCGTGGCCTCTGTGACAGACAGGTGGCTGTAGCTGCTAGCTGTCAGCTACCTCACCTGAACTTGACCGTGGGTGTGACATCATGTGACCAGTAATACGGCTGCTGTGAGGTTACTATAGTAACAGACTGTCCAAGAAACGTGATCTCTCTCTCTCTCACACACACACACACACACACACACACAGAAACAAACAGCCTCAGGAGAAATAAATGATAAAAAATAAAAACAGATGAACACAAAATGTTTGCGAGTGAAACATTCACGCGTGTCCTCGGGCTTCATCTGTTTCACAGACGCCAGGTGAGACTCTGTTTCCTGCCCGAGTGCTCCTCTTTGGCGTGCGCGGCTAAACACGGAGGTCACGTTATGTCGGAGCTCGCTCGCCACGTTTCGTGGAACGTCAGAGCGTGGAGCTGCTGTGAGCCTGCTGACAGGCGTCTGAATCATTTCCTGCGCTGCTCCAGCGGCTCGAGCAGGGAGGCAGGGGGAGCAGCAGCACACGGCTCTGATATCATCAGTGACCTCTGCGCTGGCGAGGAATTAAAGCTGAATCACAGTGAAGTGTTTACTTAACAAATTACAGCGCGAGCGGTTCTCAGCTGATTAATGACACACACGACCTCTGCAGTTCTTAGCCAATCACAGGAGGCCCTCGGCAGCCTTTTCCTCTCTTATTAACACACTTTACTGAAGCTGCAGTCGGATGCGCCATCACGTCTCCGTGTGTTTACCGGGTGTTTTAACAGCGTCTCCATATGAAAGTGTTCCTGAAAGGTTCATTTATAAAATGTGATCAAAATAAGATTTGTTCTCTGTGACTCTGAATAAAATACAATCCAGCGCAGGCAGCAGGGACAGCATTCTCATCTGATGGGGTGAAAATCGATCCCTGTGCTCTGTGCGGCGGGGTTTGTAGTTTTATCGCGATAATGTAATTCTCTGCCTCATTCAGAATTCAGCTGCTTGAACAGTGAACTCGAATCTCCGTCCTTTGTTGTGTGGAGCGGAGCTGGAATAACTCCCGCTGGTCTCCTGCTGCTGATGGAAGCTAAAACTTTAATGAGGAACTGAAAACGACGGTTTGAACAGACCGTCGCATGCAAGGGTTTCATTTGGCACATTTGGACTTTGTCATCATCGGATTGTTGTGTGAGAGACGTAAAACACTTACACATTATTAAATATGACACCACTCTGAAATGACACAAATGAACTTGGAACTCATTCATTGGGGTTACAGTGATATGATAACTGGGAGACAGCTGTGATGGACATGTCCACTATATGTCCAAAGTCTGCTGAGTAGACGGAGGACTGATGGGAGGAGAAGCTGGATCAGTGACATCATGGTGGGACACCTGTTGGTTCAGGCCTCCTCGTGCACACCTCAGGCTTTCTCCTCGTTTCCTGTCCAGATCTTCATTTTGTCTCCACTTTGACCGACTTTGGCCAAGTGTCACACTTTCCATTCTTGCTCCTTTCATTGATCCCTCTCAGAGTTTATGTGCAAATAGAAACTGCTGATAAAAACCTGAGGGTGGAAACACACCTATTGTGCGGGGCTCATCCCCAACTCTGCCACACGGCATCGTCTGAAAACCAAGTCCAACAACATTTTCAATTATTTAAAGTGTGCCTGTGGCCGAGCCGCAGCATCTCTGCTAATGATGCCTGTGCAGACCGAGGAAGGTCAGACTAAACGATGTGCGAGAGTGAAGAGGAGAACAAAATGAAGGCGAGGCTGCAATCAATGCTAAACTCAACGTCTTCTGCAAAGAATGCTTGGAAAACACGTCTAAAGCCAACGTGCACGAATAAAGAATAAATACAGAGAAAGCTGATGTGACGCTCCTGCTGCACCTGAACAGACCCCACCTCCGTGAACAGCAGCAGCCTGATGAGTAATCAGTCAACAAGTTGCTGCAGTGGAGGAGAATAACAATGTGTGTGCTCTCCACCGGCTCCAGGATCTTCGGTCCGATCCACTTCAGCCCTGGCAGGTAAGTTTCTGGGTTTGAGCTCGTTTTGACGATCGTTGTCCTATTTTGGCTCAAAGTTCCTCTGCAGCGTCTGTGTTTGTTTACAAATATTAGAAATAGTTGAATATGAAGTATTTGTAATATTTGTGATTGTCTAAAGCTTTGGCAGTGACATGACTGCACTTTACATTTATGGTTGCTTTAATCAGACTTGATGATTGCAGTTTTCTCCACCTCTTCATCCAAACACGAGACAAAAACACGTCATGTTGAGGAAGGTGGACCGCACACGGGCAGCGAGGTAATAAATAAAAACATCTTTTGTTTATTAAAAATCTTTATTCTTCCACCGAGGGGCAGAAAACAACGTCCATTAATCAGATGGAGAAAACTCCCGGGCAGGCCTGCAGGAAACAAACAGAACAAAGAACGAGAGGAGACAAAGGCTGTAAACACAAACACAGGGTTAGTCAGGAAACACAGCAGGAAGTCATCAGGAAAACAAGACAAGGGAAGCCAAATTAAATACAACACACACGAGACGGGAAACTATCAGAACATGGGAACATCCAACACGCTGATGGAGACTTAAATAACCTCGTTGGAAACTCAAAAACCCCATAAACCTTACAGCAGCGGTCCCCGGGTCACGGACCGGACCGTGAGAGCTGAGGCTCGGCTGTAAAATTTATGGTTTTCTGGGTTTTTATCGGCTTTTATCATTATTTTGATATTGTTTTTATCATTAACTCTGTTTCCCTGGGTCTTTTCCCGTGTGTTATGAATAAATCTTCTTTTTTTAGTACTGGTTTTATTTTGTTGTATTTATCCACGAAACCTTAAAGGCCGGTCCGTGAAAATGTTGTTGGACATAAACCGGTCCGTGGTGCAAAAAGGTTGGAGACCGCTGGCTTACAGAACTCAGAAACACTGGCCAATCATTCTCTGTCACATTTCTGCCTCAGGGCGGCGGCGGGGCTGGGGCCCATTACCAGATGAAGGTTCATTTCTCGAGGCTTCATGTGCACAACCGCCTCCTGTTGGTCAAACTCTTTATTGTCATTTCAAGTGTTTGTGATGGTGATCACTGCCAAGAACAAAATGACACCTTTATTGGATTTTGTGTGGTTCAATCATCCATCCATTCGCTTCCGCTTATCCTTTTCATGGTCACGGGGGTGGGGGGGTGGAGCCTATCCCAGCTGTCTTACTGGTGACCCTGTCCAGGTCGCCAGTCTGCTGCAGGGCTGACGTATGTGAGGTTGTTGATGTCAAAAAGCTCAAATCACCAGATTTCAGTGATTATCTAAATAAATCCAGGGGACCTGATGACATGAGGTGATGATGACTATTCATTTATAATATTAAATATTTGCTTTGCCACTGTGACTGGACTAAGTGGGTTTCTTGCTGTAGAGAGCGAGCAGGCAGGAGTGCACAGGTGTTATACTGTTATATAAGCACATCACAGGCTAGTTGGTGAAACTGAAACATGAACACCAGCATGCTGGTGCTGTGGTGTCTGGACTCTGGGACTGATCACCTGACCTCTGATGGGTTTAACAGCTGCTCGGCGGGAGGAGGAGCTTTGTTTTCTAATCAAAGGAGCTGCAAAGAAAAGCGACTTCACCATTGATGGGGTTTTATTCAAGTAACTTAAAGAAGTCCAGATGCTTTTCTTTGCAGCTCCTTTGACTACGATGACCTGGATGACTGAGAACCTTCACAGACATTTTGTTTTCTAATGTACAGGAAAGAGCCAAGCGAATGAGAAATGCTCGAACACGCAGGTTTGATCCTTCCTCGGGTCTCTGCGTGCGGCTGCTGTTTGTGGCTCTTTTTGACGAGCAGCATGTTTAGGACTGCTGCTTTGCCATCACACGTTCCAGCTGCTCACTCAGTCCTGCTCGAAACACTTTCAGCTCACAGTGACTTTTTGATAGCTTGTTAAGCCACACACAATTGGAGTAAGAGACAAATAAGTTCAAGGGCAGAAACAGTGTGTTTGTCATCGGCTGATTCATAGTTTACTTCAGGTCTAAATGAGCCTTAATGCAGCGCTGAGTCAGCATTCAGAGAAAGCTGTGTGAGTGTCGTGGTCGACAGCACGCAGTCGCCATTATTTCTGCTACTGGTTAAACTGTACAGTTGTCCCTCAGTCTCTGAACTGGACCCTCTCCTCCTGCTTTAAGGCAGCCTGCTGATTAATGTTCCAACCTTAGCTTTGAACACAAGCAGCACAAATGGACTCGCTGGCTCTGAAGGTGTCTGGGCTCAGTCGCTCAGGAGGAGATCAGCTGCTACTAAACATCCTGCATTTATCTTGATAAAGTCCTAACTTAGGTTTAAAATCTACTTGTCGAGAGAAACTGACCCAAGAGTGCAAATACAGAGACGGGGGGCTGGAGCCTGTCCCAGCCGGTCCCGGCAGCAGGTCGTCAGGCTGTTGCAGTCAAATCACACGTAGCAACACATCATCACGCTGACCATCCTTTAAAATGGTCCATCATTACCAGTTCGGACAGTTTTAGGTCCTTGTGTAGATTATTCATTTGTCCTCGTCCTGTTCCCACTCCGGGGACAGACTGTGGATGTGCTGGTGTCTGCAGAGACAGAGGTCTGCACATCTGCTGCCTCCTCCACCCACAGCGGCAGAAAACAGACAGATGGAGGCTTCTGTAGACGAGGAGGTTCAGCAGCTTCAGGTTGAAAAAGGGAAAAAGCTTTCCACTTTAACAGTTTATCATCTTCCCAGAAACTTTTCTAACTCTTACTAAACAAACCAAAAGCAGGCTCTGTGAGCAAAGAGAAACACGAGAGTTTGAAGGACAACAAGAATCACGAAAGTCCTGAAGCTGCGACGTGAAGTTTATGGAAGCTGAAAACAGTTCTCGAGGACACTTCATCCAAAACCAGCAGAAAAGTGCGGCTTTGGAAAATGTTTCCGGGAACAAATCGCTTTGGCGAGAGTGATCTGATCCCAATTTAGTAAAACAGCAGTGAGCATTTACAGCCAAGTGCTCCTTCTATCAAGTGCTGAGAGTAAAGACACGATCAACGCTCCGCCTGGGTTTGCTGCACCGCTCTTATTGTCACTGCGCAGCCATCCTGACCCCATTTTTCTGACGGCAGTAATCACCTGGAGATGACCTGCAGTGTTTCTGACTGAACAAGAGAAAGCCATTACTGTCGCCCCCGTCCTCTGAAGCAGCCTGTAGCTTCAGCTTAACATCAGTCTGCAGCTGTACTGGGTTATGAGCATGCTTTCAGGACATTTATACGCGAAACAAATACAGGCTGGAGAGACAAAGGTTTTCATCCCGAATCCCAAGAAGAGCCGCAGCCAGCCTCACACGGACAGCGTTTTGAAGGATGTCCGTGTGGCAGACGAATATCCGGTTGTTCAGTGATGACGCGACGAATCCTACTTCCGGGCCTAAAGTAGTCTGCGTTTAATATGGCTTTTATGTTGTTAACATGTTTAATGTTTTGTATTTTCTTCTATTTGATCTCAAAAAGCTCCTAAAACAGTCAGTGATCACTGTTGACCTCCCTCGGCTTTTATTACCGCTAATCATTTATTTAAGCTCAGTTTTTAAAACCTTAGGATGTAACTACAGCCCAGCCCATGCAGCAGTATATGAATGACTAACCTCGTATTGTGGATGGATTATCTCAGTTGTTCTCCTGGCTGAAGTTTGGTCCTTTTACAGCATCCTGCCATGCGATTACATTTGTTCCTGACCACCGAGAAAACTCACCTTAACTTTTATCGAGTGGAAAAAAAGTTAGCTTGTTTATATTATGCTAACATAGCTGTGTCGCTAGCGGTCACGTAGCACATCATTATATACCAGCTAGCCCAACTTCAGTAACCCTACAAACGTCACTGCTGTTTAGTTTTCTGTCTTCATTTATGCTGGAAGTGATAGCAGAGCTGTACGTTTGAATTTGTTTCCAAAACCCCGCAGTCAGGACATGCTATATTGTATTTAGATAGAAGCTAGCGAGCTAACTCCCTGCTAACTTCTAACTCCGTTAAATGTCATAAATTCCGTTTTCATGGATGCCTGGATGTTAAACTCAATTGTTACACCTGGTAGAGCAGAACGCTGATCATTTTATTAAAGATGAAAGACTTTAGACAGTTTTCAACTCTCAGTAATCCCATAGTGATCGTTTGATATATGGACCTGCAGCGGAGTTTAGGCCCAGACACGGCTAGTGACGTCAGACTGAACAACCGGATACAAAATCCCAATGAAATCGCAGCAGGTCTAAAGTCGCAGTTTGTTCGCATCATTTCCTGTTTGGTGTAAGAAACGTCGAGCTGTCTTGACCTTACGCTGAAATAAAGCATATCGATGAGTGTGTTCACATATGAGGGCAGCTGTGGCCAGAAGCTGCTTCTGCTCTATTATTCAGCAGCTTTTCATCTTGGAAATTTCCACCAGCAGCATGATGGGAAATCAACTTAAAAGTACTCTAGCTGTAGCTGTGCAGATGGTGACCCCCTTTAGAAAACCCTGTGACCTTGTGTCTTTACGTGTGAGCGTAATCGTTTCCTGAGCTGTGTGGTCGGCATCTGCTGCCAAGGTCTGCGCATGAAGACGAAGAATTTCAGCTCAGCTCAGGTCAAGGTTTGTTTTTTTGTGGTGCATAAAAAATTAGAGTTTAAAAGAATTTAGTCTGTTACTGTTCAAACATCTGTGCAGCTCATCTGATGCAGCAAAACAACCTTTTTGAAAACAACTTTATTCTGTGCTCATGACAAACAGAGAAACAGAGAAATGCACAAGGTGTGCTTTTCTGTCAGTAACTCAGCAAACTTACTCTGGTCAACTTAACCTAATGTCACAAAGCTAAAAGCGCTGAAATATTTCGATGTTACCACCTCTGCTGTGGCGGCTGCTACATTTACCTTCATGATAAATCATTTTGTTACAATGTAACCTGTAACAGCTGTTCTTTATCATTCAGTGGGTTTGTTATATGCACCAAACAGGTGCTTCACAGTAATACAGAGAAAACCCCAACAATCGATGAGCAAGCGCTTTGACGACAGTGGGAAGGAAAACAGGAAGAAACCTCCGGCAGATCCAGGCTCAGTATATTTCCAGACGTGTCCAGAAGTTTTCTGGGTAATTAGTGTTTATTTAAACTCTGCGATGTCCTCGGTTTATGGATCACTGAGCTGAGTGTTTTTGCTGTTGCCATCTTGGTGTTTGGAAGCAAACGTGATGAGCGAGGGGCGGAGTCTTGACTTTAGTCATTAGACCTGCAACGTCTTTACTTCCTGAAGCTGTGTCTATTATTGTAGCTTCTATATAAAGCGACTGTTGTTTGCAGCTGTATAAATAAGATGAACTGGAGCGACTGGAGACTTCAGAGAGATGCTGACCCGTCGAAGCAACAGTCCTGGTGTTCACACCGCGAGCCAGCACACAGGGCACACAAAGCCTTGCAGAGCTGCACAGCAACACTTCTCCAACACAAAGCTGAAGCAGCGTGTCCGTCCAGGCTGGCAGAAGCCGTTTATTGCCGCATTGGCGCCTCGTGTTTTCTGAGACTCCCGATTAGCCGTGCAGCCTGTTTTGTTCTTTCTCACCACTGACACCTAATAAATGCACACATCACTTTCCTGTTTGTATCTGCGGAGCTCTCCAAAGTGCTCTCTGTTTGATCGAGTTTAAATGGGGAAGCAAATGAGGCGACGTGAAAGCGATGTCGATATGAATATTGACTCGTGTATTAGAGTCAAGCCGAGCCTGGAGCAAGACAACATTTGTTTTCTCTCCTCTTTGTCTGTTTGTGCTTCTGCAGCCGAGAATCAATCACAGGTGGACGCACACGTGGCTGAACTCCAAACACGCCGACAGCTATTCTACACAGAGGACTGAGCCGTGCAGGCCGAGGTACTGCAGTACTCACCCTGACATCTGCACACAAGCAGGTGAGGTTATCCACATAGTCTGGCCCCGTGACTTTGTGCATCTTTAAAATGTTCCTTTGGTGTCTTTGTGTACACGACACAGCACATAAAAGAATCAATCAACCGGTAACAGGAGGATGGCCCCTAACAGCATGTCTGTGGGAGTAATGGCAGCCGATAATGGTCCTTTAATGGTCTGATAGCAGCTGAACTGGGCACTCAGTGTGTTTGTCCTTGGTGTTCTTTAGTGTGCCACTTTAGCCCAGGGGTCCCCAATCCCAGTCCACGAGGGCCCTGATGTGTCCCTGATCCATCACAGCTGATTTAAATGGATAAATGACCTCTTCAGCATGTCCTGAAGTTCTCCAGAGGCCGGGTAACGAGCTAATCATGTGATTCAGGTGTGCTGACCCAGGCTGAGATCTAAACCTGCAGGACACCGGCCCTCGAGGCCTGGGATTGGGGACCCCTGCTTTAGCCCATCGAGGCTTTAATGCATGAAAGAAAAATAATGCTCATGCCCATCTTTTATATACAGTCTGTGGTTGTGAAGTTGAGGGTCTATAACACTGGTAACACTGGTAACACTGGAAACCACAGGGAAACGTTGCAGGTCTGAACGAGGTGACGATGACGGTGGGACGAGCAGGCGGGCTGGTCTGAGGGACGAGCGAGCAGCTGAGTGTCAGTGAATCGAGGCTTAAAACAACTCAGAAGGTGCACACAAACCTGGTCCCGCTGAGCCGAACTGGCACCGATTTCAAACTCATTCCTCACTTTGTCTGTTCGCTGGCACCCCAAACAAAAGCTCACAGCTGCCACAGACTCTGTGAATAAATGAACGATTTGTCTGTTTGTGTGAAAACTTTTCAATCGACAGCTGCTCGCTGCCAAGAAGCCAGTCAGGGCGTTCGAAAGGCTGTAATATTAAACATACAGCAAAGAGTCACAGACGTGGAAAAGTTTGACGTGAGTTAAACTCCAGTGAAGATTTTCCAGCTTTGGGAGGCAGCGACGGTGTGCAGAAGGTGCTGTGTGGTGATATGCCCGGCAGGTCCAAACTGATGAGCAACACGGGAAAACGTGACAGAGGGAAGGGCTTGATTAATGGTCTCATTGCCGGTTAGAATGCCCTTGAGCAAGGCACTCAATCAGTGACTGCTGGAGCTGGTCAGTCACCAGGAGGATGGCGTGGACAGCTCCTGGCTGCGTGGACAGCAGCTACAAATGCTGCTCGCAAAAATCCTGGATCTGATGAATCTCTGCGACTCAGAGAAACAGACGCCTTTAAGGCAGTTTGTACAAAACAGACCAAACTGCAGTGGTGTGGAAAGGCATAAGAACTGAGGCTCACTGAAGCTGTGAAGTAATAAATGTCTTTATTTCACTGGACTGGAGACATTTCAGAGAAACATCAGTGTGTGTGTACAGTCACAAAGAAACAAACAGAGCATCTATAGTTCACACAACGTGTGCGACGCAACGTTTTCTTGGTGACCTCGAGGGCCAAAGGTGAACACGAGGAAGCACAAATTACAAAGAGCTCTGAGCGGCCGTTACAGAAACACTTTAATGCAGAGACAGAAACAACGAGCCAAAGAATATCAAACATACTGAATCTCTGTTACCTTCAGTGAGAAAACAGAAGGAGGCAGACATCAGGTCCTCAAAGACAAAACCAAACTCTGATTTAGGACCAAAACAATCAGCATCAGAAACACGAGAGCTTTATGATCTTGTTAAAAACCCGTTTTTCAATCCCACCCCTGGCATCGGCGTCCTTAACACCGCCCAGAAAAACGACTGTTAGTAACGGCAGCCGGTTGACTGTTTGCATATGAAGCTGAAGTAAATGCCAACAGTCTTTTTATTTTCACCTTTGCATCGCACCAGGAGCACTTCAGAAGACAGCATGCAATCCATATCAAAACAAAGAGTTTTAATAACACGCTCCGAGGAGACGGAGCGCGGGCAGGTCCGGGAATCTCCGGAGGCGTGGCTGACACACCAGAGACTTTCAGATCTGAGAGGGATAATGGAGCGAGGAATATGGGAGAGCCTGCTTGATTGGACCCCTGAAACAGTCTGTCAGACGATGGGAGGATGAGCCGGTCTGCACATACTGCATGTGAGCGATTAGTGACGAGGAGCAGATCTGCAGCTCCCACCACCAAAAACAGGAGCAGCAACCGAGAAGCCTAAAAAACGCTCCTGTGACTTCCCAAAAAATGATGAGGACTGAGGAAAAGTGAAGGATCCGACTGCTCTAACACAGAATACTAAGAAATCCTGGACTACGTCTCCCATACTTCTGTCATTCTGTGAAATGCTGCTTGCTCTGGTGTCTCCTCGCGTCTCCTCCTTGGCTCCACAGCTGCGTCTCTGCTGGGAGGAACTTATTTAAACTGTTTCAGTACTTTTATCTGGAGATTCTTGAGACGCACACTGAGGCTCTCCCTGTTCTTACAGACAGGCACCAGAGGCATCACCAGACTGCTGCAGCAGTCTGTGAGCCTCAGTTAAAGTTATTCAGTTTTCTGATTTATTCAGACTCACTGAAAAAGAAATGACTCAGCTCTGCGATGCATGAATCTTCAGTCCAATATGAAAGTAACAGCAGCTGAACTCTAGAACAGCAGAGCAGCCAAAGTGCTAAACAGACAGAATTATCACAGTGAAAATATTTCATTCAAACCGTTTTGAAATGAACAGAAACGAGGACACTCTGTAGACGCTCAGCGTTCAGTGACGATGATTAGCTGAGAAACCGTGCAGCTGTGACGTGCTGGTGCAGCCACAGATTAAAAATGAAGCTCTTTCCAAAGCTGATGACGTGTTTCGGTGCCCAGCGGAGCCTCTGATGACTCAAAATAAAATCTGTGAAATGTTTAATATTCACCGCAGAGCTGCCGGACAGGAAGTTCGACGTGGATCTGAAACATTTGAGTGCTGTGATGAGCTGTGAGTGGGCGGCTGTTTAATATTTTTAGTTTGTCTCGTTCACAGAATTCATATTTCACTGACTTTGTGCTGCATGCATCATCCTGCCTGCTGATCAGCCCTCCGCCTCAGCACGCCCCATTTACCCCGGCCTGTTTATTTCAGCCAGCTTACAGCCTCCTTGAGCTTCACCTTTAGCTCCTCTTGTCTTCTTTTCTCTTTGCACAGCGTGCTTTAACAGTGTGGTCAATGTCAAAGAAACCTTTTCAGATTTTCAGGGAACAGCCAATCAGGAAAAGCTGTCTGAAAAAGGGGAGGAGCTTTCAGAGAAGGCCCAGTATCAGATAAGAAGGATTGTTTTGCTCAACAGGAGGCTGGCTCTGCAGGTGACTCTGCAGCCAGCAGACATGAACACGGCGATGAAGAGCTGAGCTGATCCTGAGCCCACAAACGGCTTTTGCTGCATCCATGAAGCAACAAAAGCCGTCGGCTGCTTTAGTTCAACATTCAGAATCAGAATACTTTATTAATCCCTCAGGAAATGATGTAAAAGACAGATTTTACATCATGTAAGCTTTTAAATCGAACTCCTGAGCAGACGTCTCCGATGTGTCCTTTTAAAAATGCAGCACACTAAACGCTGGTTTCTCCTCTCAAACAGATGGACTGCAGACGACCTGAGGCGACATCAGCATGCTTCAGTGTCAGCAGGCAGTCTGGTCCTAACCCATTAAGAGCTCAAGTAAAAAAACAAGTAAAAGCGCTTGAAAACCAGTTACTGCAGCGCTTGTCACTTCCTGCTTAGCCAAAAAAAGTTTGTGTCTGTTCTCAGAAAAACTTTTCTGTCATATTTTTGCTGATGGCTGATAAACAGTTAATGATGGAGCTGGGGTCGCTTGGTCTGAGCTGATGTTTTCAACCAGCAGAAACACTTTGAAACGGCCAGCCGGCCTCGCCTCTCGCCCCTCACTCGGCACTTTAACCTTAAGTATTTTTAGCAGGAGCTCAACAACCATTCATCAGCTGTTCTGCCCAAGTTATACATGTTGACTCAAACCCAGCTCTCCTGAGTAAAAGCTCACTGTTGCCGCCACGTCTTACTTCCTGTATGCATGTCTTTGCTCTTCATACTTCTTCATGCCAAAAATACCTCAAAGTCACCGTCGCTTGTGAGCTGCTGTGAAGCCTGAAAGCACGCACAGACTGTAGGTCCCTCTGTGAGGTGTGATCAAATACTGACATGTATTTGGCTGATTTCAAGGGCACGATGTCCAGGAAGAGAGCTAAAAATATCAGCCCTGAAAGCTGTCTGCACATGTCCGAGAAGATGATTGAGAGGCTCGGGGGTCATCTCCTTTGTTCCCTGAATACCGAGGCTTTGGGGAACAACTGAACAAAAACAGAAATGAGAGATTCTGATTGCCCAGAGTTAAAGTTTGGATTAGTCTTAGACCTCAGAGACTTCAAGCTTTTTTGTCCTGTTACACCAAAAAACTGGGGCCTATACAAGCTTCACGTTAGGGTTGCTGATGATTTCACCTAAAGGGAACTTTTGTAGGGAAACGACGGGGAACTAAACACTAGGGGTGCAATGATATTCGTATCGATATTGAACCGTTCGATACAGTGCTTTCGGTTCGGTACGCATATGTATCGAACAATACAAAATTTTTAATTTATTTTATCAACTTTCCTTCTGACGATGCTGTCTGTGTTGAGCGCTCAGTGAATCTGTGTTCGACTACTCCGCCTAGGCTGCACTGTCGAGCGCAGATCCACTGAGCGCTCAACACAGACAGCATAGTCAGAAGGAAGAGCGCAGGGCAAGCTAGCGAGACAGAAGTTAAGCTCTACTTGCAACAGGCAAATTGAACCTCATTCAGATCTGGCGTTTGGAATTATTTTGGTTTTCATGTGACGTATGACCCTGAAGGTAAGCGAGTCATGGACTAAAGTAAAACAGTATGTTGGATGTGCCATGCAATGCTCAATTACATTGGTGTGAACTAGTGTGTTAGCGCAGTTAGCTCGTTAACGTGTTGGCCGTCTAGCCCCATGCACGGGGCGATCGGCGGTAGCTCGTTAACGGAGATTTGCCGTGTTGTGGCGTTAAGGTCATTTCAACGAGATTAACCTGAAAGCACTAGTGGGAACACAACGAATATGACTGCACATTTACACCGACATCATCCTAGTGCAAAGACAAAAACAACAAGCATGCTACTAACTTTAGCCGAGTCATTTAGACAGCTGTTAGCACATGATTCTCCTTATGCTGCTGAGAATATAGCCCAGAAGAAGCGGATAGTATAGCTTTTATTTTGGAAAGAGACATTTCTCTGTAATAAACTCTCTTTTCCAAAGATGAGTGATTCCTCAATCAGATACAGGGCTCGCAATATCGCTAGCCCGACGTCCCGGGGCTAGTGATTTTTTCAGTCGGGCTACCAAAATCTATCTCTGCCCTGCCCGTCGGGCTATTGTAGGAAAAATATATGTCAATGCTTTTGCATTCTTTCAGAAATGTAGCTGGGTAATTATGTCATTGGCATCGGTGAGCCACTGTCAATATGTGACATATTGAAATCGCGTTTGAATTTGCGCTTGTTTTTTTGCTTTCACTTTGCAATCGTGCGAACTGTGTATAGAGAGCGACAGCACTGATCTGTGAGTGATGATAATTTGTGCACCAATTCCTCTGACATCGTCTTATTAATCGTTAGCTTACTATGCAAACATGACAAGTGAAATCTCCCGCAGCTTAAACATGTGAGAGGTTGATCGCGCAGAGAATCGCTGAGCTTATGTGAGTGCGTGTGTAAAAGCATTTCAGTTCTGCTGAGCCAAATAAGACAGGTCAGTATGAAGAAGTGACAGCCAAAGAAAAGCTTACCACAAAACGGAGAAGTTATGACAAATCAGACTATAAGGCAAAAAGAAAGTGCAGCTTTATGGTTTCATGGACAAAATAATTTCTGTGGCTGCGATATGATGAGCTAAATAACCAGGGCTGCACATAAGTGGTCCGCAGGTGCGCATTCGCTGTCAAAATAAAAAACACGCACAAGGGTTAGGGTTAAATTTAAAAACTGTACTTTTGAGTTAAAATATATATTTATAATTTTAATAAATGACAAATTAAAAATGCATGAACAGTTTTTTGTATCGAAAAAATATCGAACCGTGACACCAAAGTATCGAACCGAACCGAACCGTGAATTTTGTGTATCGTTGCACCCCTACTAAACACCTGTCTTTGCAAAACCGCGAGAGCTTTGAGTTTGTGTTTTTCCTATTTTGTTGTGCTTTTATTGTTTCAAACATGAGTTCCCCAGGCTGGACACCTCTTCCTGTTTGAAGGAGTTCGTTCTTCCCACCGTTGCCAAGTGCTTCTCATAGTATCGTTTGATTCGTGTGGTTTCTCTCAGTGACTGTCTTTAACTTACAGTAACTTGTAGGGTTGAATGTTGAATCTTGCTTTAACAAGTCTTCCAAGAATAACACCCTGGAGTCTTTATCCTGTCTTCCCCCCTCACCCCCCTCACCCCTCCCTGAGCCTGGTCCTGCTGGAAATTTCTTCCTCTTAAAAGGGAGTTTTTCCTCCCCACTGTTGCTAAATGCTTGTTTATAGGGGTCTCCTGATTGATGTTACCTCAGAGCATAAATTATACATATTAAATAGAATGAAACAAACTCTGTCTTCATCAAAAGTCACGTGTTGACATCCTGATATCGACTGTCTCACTCTTTCTTTCAATTCAGTTCTGTTGATTTATTTTAAGTCCATATTTCTAAGCAGTGTTTTCACTGTTTGGTTAACTACTGAGATCGTAGCTTGTGCTGAACTTTTACAGAGTTAAAGACATTTCGATCACCCAGATGCAGAGGTCCACGTCTAACAGTCGCAGCCATCATCCTACATGCACTTATTCACATGACTGCTTCGCTTCACTTTAAAAAGTCTGAATAAGCTCTCCTCAGTTTGATTTCACTCGCTGGCTCACTCAGACATCTTTCCAAAAGCCACATTTGCCATAAATGAGCCTCAATCAGCCAAAGCGGAGCTTTAGCTGAGCTGTGAAACATGAGCGAATGTGTGTTTTCCTAAGCGAACCCTCTCTATCGGCACCGTGTGTATTTTGGTCGACGGGCTTTGATGTCACTGCATTATCTAACACAATAATTACCATGTGAGCAGATTTGCCCGCAGACCTCTTCTCGCTTTAGCTGATGCTCCACATAACAAAAGCAGCTAATAAGGCGCCTTTGAAGTCTGCTGAGGTCTAATTTGTCCCCATCAAACGGTCACAGGAGCCCCTCGGCCGTCCGGGGGAGTCCCGTGTCGCGTCTTTGACTCACCGTGTCCTACGCTTATCTCACAAACAGAGTTTCCTCCCATCCTTACCGCCACCATCTTCTAATCTTAAGGCCTCCCTTCCAGTTTGGGGATGCTTCTTCTGTCACTCCTCCGGCTTTGTTTTCATGTTGGCAGATGGCGAGGGGATTCCGGCAAAGAGATGTCTTTGATGAGCGTGCAGGGTTTTCTCGCCGGTGTGCAGTAAACGTGAGGAGGGGACGAACAGCACGAGGTCATTAATGATCCAGCGGCTCGGTCCAATTCGGCTGCTCGGCAGTTTATATGTGTGCAAAGAGCAAAGAACTGACTTTGAGCTTTGATCTGGCTTTTCCCCCCGTTTTATTCGGCCAGGTGGTAAATGGCTCTCTTTTCACAGCCAAAATCTCCCAGCAGATAGATGTGCAGATAGATAGATAGCCAAACGCCACAGAAAGAGAAGCAAAATGTCCATAAAGAGGTATGAAAAGCCCATAACGAAGATGGATGATTACCTGCGGTCTCCGATATGCAGCTCCACCTGCTGTCCTCGCCTCTGTGTGACTCTCAGCAAATACGAGTAGCAGACGTCGCCTCAGGAGCTTCTGGCTCTGCTGCTCGCGCCTCTGTTAGCAGCTTTGCTCTCTCACTGCTCTGGTCTCCGTTGATCACTAATGAGACGAGCACACTTTCTTCTGTGTTTCTGTGCAGGTATGACTCAGTCAGGGCTCCCAGCCTGGCCCTCGACTCTGGAGTCTGTTTCCCCAAGAGCAGCTTCACCAACTGTAAGCTGTAAGTTATCACTCTGCATCTGTCGACTGTCATGCAGACACTCTGTTAGTACAGTGACCTCACAGCAGCCATGCTATTGGTCACGTGATGTCATTAAAATACTCCAAAAGGCTCCAACAGCACAAACACGGTCCAGAAGCCAGCAGACAGCTAGCAGCTAGCACGGTCAGTCAGAGAGGCCACGCCCCTAATAATGATGAGTTATAAAAGCATTCTTCCCCTCTTAAAGTTGTTATTAAAGGAGCAAATTATCCATAGAGCCTAAAGCAGTTTGTTTGACCATGAGCGATGCACTGCTTCTGGGGGACACTGACGGACTGCAGGCTTCGCTTTCAGTCCTGGAGGTTGCTGCTTCTCTTTTCATCGTCTTGGTTCTGATCAAAGTACCCATGTGATAGTGGGAACGCCACTATGATGAGAGGAGCAGGATTTTAAACTGGTTTAACTGGATTTAACATGGAGCCAGTATAGGAAAGACATGCTGTCTCTGTCCCTGATTCTTCCCTCTCGACAGACACGATCAATAATTCTGTGTTACATACAAACATATGAAATCAAAGTATATGAAGCAAATGTGCTGAATGTTTAGCACATTTCATTTGACTAGATGTCATTGAATGCAACATTTTACATTGTGCTTGTGTACAAAAATGACATGAATATTTTAGATGTAATTAAATGAGTCAAAGTCAGCGTTTGTCGTGTTTTTGGTGTGTTTGCTGGATGAGGTTTTGCAGCAGTTTAGTGATGATGTTCATTAAGCGAGTCATCGTGTTGGAGTTGCTGATTAAAGCTGTAATCATCCTGGCCATCATCCTGCGTCTCTTTGGGCTCCTCTTTGTCCTCGCGTTTCTTCAAAAACAAAAAGTCTCTTTTCTGGGTGTTATATAAGTTTTACGAGCTCTTTGGTAATCCTGCCTCTGATGTCTGCATGCGAGTCCTTTGTCCCGAAACACCCTCGGCGCCTCTGCACTTTTATCTCCTTGAACTTTTTCTTCCTCCTCCTCCTCTTCTCGTCACCTGCTTCATTCTATTCAGATCGCCCTCTCTCCTCTGCTGCCTCCTCTCCTGTCTTGTCCACTTACAGTCATTTCCTCCCTCACCCCCTTCCTTCCCCTTGCTGTGTCCCTGCTCCTCGCTCCTTTATTTTCTCCATAATCAGATTCTCCTCAGAGGAGCCCTCCCCCTCACAGCTCTCTCCCTCGTCTTCTCATCCTAGCACATTTTCCCTGCGCTTCATGCCTCGTAGCTCTGCACTTCGTGATGTGCTAATATAAAGAAGAATCACCCTCATGTTTATGCACACCCACACATGCAGCCAACAGGAGCATCCCCACAGATGCTCTCAGAGACGGTTCCTGTTTGTTTGCATGTCTGTGGAGCTCTTTGCAGAGGCAGTGCTGCCACAGGAAGTTTAAGCTTCTTTTCAGACGTGGATGCTCATCGACTGCAGCGCACATATGGGCTCCCCGCAGGAGTCCCGCGGGCTTACTGAATGTGTCTCGAGAAGATCGCAGTCTGATGTTTTAATGCAGTCGAGCGTGTCAGTGACCGAGCTGCTTCTGAAGGTAAACGTAAAATGTGTTTGAACTTTGGAGGAAAGAAAGAAAGAAGAAGAAAAACCTCACAGGAGGCCTCTTTTTGCACATTTGTGGTTTCCAGACGATGAACCCTGACGACCTGAGCTCCGTCGTAACAGCTCCACCTTTGTGCTTCAGGATGAATTTCATAGTCACTATCCCCAGTTCAAAGTTGGTTCTAATATCACCCAGTTTTTGATGACTGAACAGAGCCTCACAGAGCTGCTGATTAATCTTCAGAGAGAAATACTGCACAGTTTCACTTCAAGTCAGAGTGGATGGCTAATGGAGCCATTGAGGTACGAGCTCAGACACCTGAGAGTCGGGGGAATCACATATTTCATTATTTGCAGTCTGCTGTTTTCACTGAAGAGTGAAGGCGTGGATCACAGAAAGGGATGGACACTCGGATTTGGGGAGGAACTGCAAGATCAAGGATGTCTGGTTCATGAGAGGGGGAGATAGATGGATCAGTTCATCTACATTCGTAGCCTCGGCGTGACCACGAGCTGTGAGTCGTGACCTGAAGAATGAGGTTGTGGATACTGGCAGCAGAAATGAGCTTCCTCTGTCTGTGCTCAGCTGAGTCATTCAGGAGGACCTCACAGCAGACAACGGAGGAGCGGGAGTTCTTCTGGATGAATCCGAGGCAGGCGTTTCCAGCTGAAAGGAGACCGAGGACACTTACAGGACAATCTGAAGCATCTTTGCTTAAACTGCTCCCCCAACAATTCTGATCTGGATAAGTGACGGAAGACACGAGAACCAAACTGAAGCACACCAACTCAAACTAGATGCAAAACAACAAAAAAGACGCAAAGAAGTGCAAAAAGACAAAAGCTGGAAGCAAAATACTCAAAACACAAAACAGCCACGAATAGAAGCAAAGAGACACAAACAGCTGCAGACAGACACGAGGAAATCCGGTCTGGTTATAAACAGACACGCCGAGCGGGAAAATACATGTCATCGACTCCAAACGACATGACTTTGTGTCTCTACCAGTCTGGGGGCATCGTTCCTCAGCAGGAGTGTCGGGGCCCTTTCATGAGTCTGGAGCACAGTCGCTGACTTTTCATTGTTCTCGAGCACAGAGAGAAAAATAAGCCGTAAACGCACACAGAGGGTCTAATCACGGCTCCATCGCAGTGAAAACACACTGCAGAGTAGCTTGTCGCAGAATTGTTTCCGTGTATCTCGTTCGTGCATCTTATCAGTGAAGCCACACTGCGGCGAGTAATGAAGATAAAGTCGGGGTAAACGGGGAATATTGAGATGGAGTGTGTTTTCTGTCTGAGCCACATGCTGCTATCGAGAGGCGCGCTCAGAGCCGCGCCCGAGGGTCTCAAAGCAGAAAGCTTTTTAATACAAACGAGTGGAGAGAATAAAAAAGATGCTGAGGTAACGCAGGCGTTCTTACCCTAACATGAATCGGCCAATGGAAGCTGCCTTTAACCATTAACAACAGCAGAGCTGCAGTCTGTGCATGCACGTTTGTCAGGTGATGGAATCTCAGAGAAGAAAGCATTTCTTCATCTTGTGCTGATTAATTATTGAATCATCAATAATTAATGCTGTTTTATCTCATGTTACAAACTGGGCAGAGGGAAACTGGAACAGGCAGCAGCTCGGTGGTATTTATAGCCCCACAGCTCTGAAGGTTCTGAACGAGGCGAGGAGAAACGACTGTGTAATCCTCCCGGCTGTGTACCGTCCTCGTGATGGATAGAATAATGTGTGAGAGAAAGCAATGTGTGAAGAAGACAATAATTAAGCCCCGCAGATTTATCAGCCCTCTGCTTAACCCATCCCCAGCCTCTCCTCCTGTTACTGTATCCACTTTGATCTCTCCATCTCTCTCCTCCATTTCATCGTTTTTCTATCCACTTCTCGTCCTCGCTTTCCTCCTCTGGTTCTAAAACTGACTTCTGACTATTTATGTCTCAGATTCAGATGTGAAGCCAGAGAGAAGCAGCAAACTCTGCAGCAACTTTTAATCTGGAAGCACTTCAGACTGTTTCTCCTTCCACTATTCTTATGCAGATCCTCTTATGTAGAATCCATAATAAGACCAGACCTGCCCCGGTTACATAAGTAATTGGTCAGGAGATGCAGATGACTGGTATAAAACATAGATACCATACCAGCTGGTCTGTCCTTGTGTCCTGCTGTAGAGCCAACGTGCAGATCCATGCTGAAACCAGAATAAGCTGGTGCATGTCTCTGGTCCTGCTGATCATACTCATGGACAGACCTGCAGGTGTAGCCAGGTGAGGAACCTCTGGACAATTCTGTGGTTCTGCTGAGTTCTTCGGAGAATGACCTTCAGCGTACACAGGAGCAGCAGACAGCAAACAGCAGTTTTTCTCTGCTGAAAAAACTGGAGCGCCCCCTCTGGTCTGGGAGAAGTTTCCCTGGATTAGTAATTATTGTGCTGCTATGATGATATTTGTGCAATGGCTGCCTAACTGACTGAAATTATTGGTAAATCAAGTATAATCGTCTTTGGGTCTGACTGCATGGACGTTACAATGAAGATATTTCACTTCATAGCGCCCCCTAGTGGAGGCCTAAGGCATTTTATATATATATATATATATATATATATATATATATATATATATATATATATATATATATATATATTTTATTTTTTTTTTTTTAAAAATCACCCAGCACGCCCCTGCGGGCGGTTTATCCTTCAAGCTCGGGTCCTCTACCAGAGGCCTGGGAGCTTGAGGGTCCTGCGCAGTATCTTAGCTGTTCCCAGGACTGCGCTCTTCTGGACAGAGATCTCCGATGTTATTCCCGGGATCTGCTGGAGCCACTCGCCTAGCTTGGGAGTCACCGCACCTAGTGCTCCGATTACCACGGGGACCACCGTTACCTTCACCCTCCACATCCTCTCGAGCTCTTCTCTGAGCCCTTGGTATTTCTCCAGCTTCTCGTGTTCCTTCTTCCTGATATTGCTGTCATTCGGAACCGCTACATCGATCACTACGGCCGTCTTCTTCTGTTTGTCTACCACCACTATGTCCGGTTGGTTAGCCACCACCATTTTGTCCGTCTGTATCTGGAAGTCCCACAGGATCTTAGCTCGGTCATTCTCCACCACCCTTGGGGGCATCTCCCATTTTGACCTCGGGACTTCCAGGTTATACTCGGCACAGATGTTCCTGTACACTATGCCGGCCACTTGGTTATGGCGTTCCATGTATGCCTTGCCTGCTAGCATCTTGCACCCTGCTGTTATGTGCTGGATTGTCTCTGGGGCATCTTTACACAGCCTGCACCTGGGGTCTTGCCTGGTGTGATAGACCCCAGCCTCTATGGATCTTGTGCTCAGAGCTTGTTCTTGTGCTGCCATGATTAGTGCCTCTGTGCTGTCTTTCAGTCCAGCTTTGTCCAGCCACTGGTAGGATTTCTGGATATCAGCCACCTCCTCTATCTGCCGGTGGTACATACCGTGCAGGGGCCTGTCCTTCCATGATGGTTCCTCGTTTCCCTCCTCTTTCTTGGGTTTCTGCTGCCTGAGGTATTCACTGAGCACTCGGTCAGTTGGGGCCATCTTCCCAATGTATTCTTGGATGTTCCTTGTCTCATCCTGGACTGTGGTGCTGACACTCACCAGTCCCCGGCCCCCTTCCTTCCGCTTAGCGTACAGCCTCAGGGTGCTGGACTTGGGGTGAAACCCTCCGTGCATGGTAAGGAGCTTTCTTGTCTTTATGTCAGTGGCTTCTATCTCCTCCTTTGGCCAGCCTATTACCCCAGCAGGGTACCTGATCACGGGCAGGGCGTATGTGTTGATGGCCCGGATCTTGTTCTTACCATTCAGCTGACTCCTCAGGACTTGCCTGACCCTCTGCAGGTACTTGGTGGTTGCAGCCTTTCTAGCGGCCTCTTCATGGTTCCCATTTGCCTGCGGGATCCCCAGGTACTTGTAACTGTCCTCTATGTCTCACTCACATAAGCTCAGCGATTAAATATATATCTGATGAACATGTTAGCATGGCTGGCTACAATATCTATCGCACCGATAGGTTTAAGAAAGGTGGTGGTGTTGCTGCTTATGTTAAGTCAAAATTTGATGCTACAATAGTTCTATCAGAATCAATTTGCAAACAATTGGAATTTTTGGCTCTGAATGTGAATGTTGCAAAGGGTCTTTGCATAACAGTTGCTTGTTGCTATCGACCCCCTTCTGCCTCCACAGAAGCTCTGCGTTCTTTAAACCTTTTGCTGTCCAGACTAAATTATGGGGAGCTTGTTCTAGCTGGTGACTTTAACTGGGATTGGCTCAAAACTGTTTCAGATGATTTTAAATCTTTCTGTGATTCTATCAGTCTTACCCAGCTGGTCAATTTACCCACTCGGCCGAATCTCAAAAGCCCCGAAAAGTCTACCTTGATTGACTTGATTTTGACAAATGTTCCTCATAAATTTTCATCTTTGGGTGTCTTTTGTAACGACTTAAGTGACCACTGTGTTGTTGCTGCTATTAGAAATACTAAAGTGGCCAAGTCACAACATCGTATTATTTTTAAAAGAACTCTTAAACATTTTAATGAGCAAGCATTTTATCATGATTTGTCAAATTATGACTGGAAGAAAATAGGATTGATCCCTGATGTAGAATTAGCGTGGGCATTCTTTAAGGATGGGTTTATGCAAATTGTGAATAAACATGCTCCATTAAGAAGATATAGGATAAAAGGTCGTGAAAACCCCTGGTTCTCCCAAGAGCTGGCAGATATCATTCATGAGCGTAACCTGGCTTGGGCCAAAGCGAGGAAAACAGGCTACCCCAGTGATTGGCTTCTTTTCAGACAACTAAGAAACAGATGTACTTCCTCTATTAAGAAAGCTAAAACAGAATATTATCTGTCTGTCACCACTGAGAACCTAAATAATCCACAGAAGTTCTGGAAAATCATTAAGTCTCTTTCAGTGAGTAAAAGCTCCCACGCTCTACCCACCTATGTTTTTAAGGATTCTGTTCCTGTTTATGATAGGAAGGAGATTATGAATTGTTTTAACAAGCACTTTATATCTTCTGGCTCTTTGTTTGACTCTCTGAACCCAGTCTCTGTAAAATCTGGCACAAACCTTCCGGTGTACACTGGTCAGCCATTTAACTTTGTTCCTTTCTCTGTGCAGGAGGTCTGTAAAGCTCTTAAACTGTTAGATCCTAGAAAATCTCCAGGGCCAGACTTACTAGATCCTTACTTCTTGAAACTGGCAGCTGATTTTGTAGCAGAGCCTCTCACAACACTTTTCAACCTCACACTGGACATGAATAAAATTCCCTCAGTATGGAAATCAGCTTTTGTTGTTCCTCTATTAAAAGGGGGCGACCCAGCAGTGTTAACTAATTACAGACCAATATCTAATCTATCTGTGCTGGCCAAAGTTCTTGAAGCTCTTGTGTGTGAGCAGTTAAAGGAGTTTTTGCACATCAATGCCATTTTATCTGAATATCAATCAGGCTTTAGGAAGAATCACAGTACTATCACAGCTGCAATTAGAGTGGTAAATGATATTACTATTGCACTTGATAAAAAACAACACTGTGCATCCCTTTTTATTGATTTGTCAAAAGCATTTGACACTGTTGATCATTGTATTTTAAAACTTAGACTCTTCCAGTCAGGACTCTCTGAGAGAGCAGTGGCATGGTTCTCAAACTACCTCAGTAACAGGACTCAGTGCATTAAATCTGACGGTCTATGTTCTGACTTTGTTACAGTGCACAGCGGAGTGCCACAGGGTTCTGTATTAGGTCCCCTTCTATTTATCATTTACGTAAACAATCTTAGTCTACATGTGCCAGATGCAAACTTGCACTTCTATGCTGATGATACAGTTATTTACAGCTGTGGTTCAACTCTTGTCCAAGCCATCGACTCCTTGCAGAAAGCCTTTTCTGCTGTCCAGCACTCATTACATCAGCTTAAACTTGTTCTCAACGCAGACAAAACAAAGCTCATGTTGTTTTCTAAATCAAGGAGACGAGCCCAAACAATCCCATCAGTAACCACTCTTGAAGGTAATAAAATAGAGTTGGTTCACACCTATAAATATCTGGGAATCTTAATTGATGACTCGCTTACCTTCAAACCACATGTAGAGAATCTTGTGAAAAACCTGAAGTTAAAACTGAGATTTTATTTTCAAAATAAGTTGTGTTTCTCTTTTAATACAAAGAAGCGGCTTGTTGCTGCAACATTCTTGCCTGTGCTGGATTATGGTGATATTCTATATATGAATGCTTCTGCTCAATGTCTTCGAATGGTTGATTCTGTGTATCATGCTTCTCTGAGGTTCATCACTAACTGTAAATTTCAGACTCACCACTGTGAGTTATACTCTCAGGTAGGATGGCCTGCTTTGGTAAGTCGGAGGAACTCTCATTTATACAGTTTTATATATAAGGCGATACTTGGGTTGCTGCCTTCTTATATATGTTCCCTGCTTGTAATGAAACATGCTGGTCGGTATTCTCTTCGTCCGCATGGTTACTTGTTGCTTTCTGTTCCATTTGCCCGAACTGAACTTGGTAAAAGAGCTTTTGTCCATTTAGCACCCTCGGCCTGGAACAAACTGCAGAAGGAATGGAAAATGACTGAATTCATTTCATTAAGTGATTTTAAATCTAAACTACGAATCCTTGAGGCCAAGTCCATAACATGCAACTGTTTCAATTAGATTGATTGTCATTTTAACTGACTTTTTATTTTATTTGAATTTTATTGAATTTTATTTTTATTTTATTTGTATTCTTTCACTTATTGTTGCATGTGTGTTGTTGCTGCCTGTGTTTGAGTAATTTCTGTAACTGTGAGACATCTGCTGCTGCCTATCTTGGCCAGGTCTCCCTTGAAAAAGAGGTTTTTAATCTCAATGGGATCTTCCTGGTTAAATAAAGGTTAATAAATAAATAAATAAAAAATTCTCTGCGCGATCAACCTCTCACATGTGTAAGCTGCGGGAGATTTCACTTGTCATGTTTGCATAGTAAGCTAACGATTAATAAGACGATGTCAGAGGAATTGGTGCACAAATTATCATCACTCACAGATCAGTGCTGTCGCTCTCTATACACAGTTCGCACGATTGCAAAGTGAAAGCAAAAAAACAAGCGCAAATTCAAACGCGACTTCAATATGTCACATATTGACAGTGGCTCACCGATGCCAATGACATAATTACCCAGCTACATTTCTGAAAGAATGCAAAAGCATTGACATATATTTTTCCTACAATAGCCCGACGGGCAGGGAAGAGAAAGATTTTGGTAGCCCGACTGAAAAAAATCGCTAGCTCCAGGACGTCGGGCTAGCGATATTGCGAGCCCTGTATCTGATTGAGGAATCCCTCATCTTTGGAAAAGAGAGTTTATTACAGAGAAATGTCTCTTTCCAAAATAAAAGCTATACTATCCGCTTCTTCTGGGCTATATTCTCAGCAGCATAAGGAGAATCATGTGCTAACAGCTGTCTAAATGACTCGGCTAAAGTTAGTAGCATGCTTGCTTTTTTTTTGTCTGCTTCCACTTGTCTTTGCACTAGGATGATGTCAGCGTAAATGTGCAGTCATATTCGTTGTGTTCCCACTAGTGCTTTCAGGTTAATCTCGTTGAAATGACCTTAACGCCACAACACGGCAAATCTCCGTTAACGAGCTACCGCCGATCGCCCCGTGCATGGGGCTAGACGGCCAACACGTTAACGAGCTAACTGCGCTAACACACTAGTTCACACCAATGTAATTGAGCATTGCATGGCACATCCAACATACTGTTTTACTTTAGTCCATGACTCGCTTACCTTCAGGGTCATACGTCACATGAAAACCAAAATAATTCCAAACGCCAGATCTGAATGAGGTTCAATTTGCCTGTTGCAAGTAGAGCTTAACTTCTGTCTCGCTAGCTTGCCCTGCGCTCTTCCTTCTGACTATGCTGTCTGTGTTGAGCGCTCAGTGGATCTGCGCTCGACAGTGCAGCCTAGGCGGAGTAGTCGAACACAGATTCACTGAGCGCTCAACACAGACAGCATCGTCAGAAGGAAAATTGATAAAAGAAATTACAAATGTTGTATTGTTCGATACATATGCGTACCGAACCGAAAGCACTGTATCGAACGGTTCAATATCGATACGAATATCGTTGCACCCCTAATAAATATATATATATATATATATATATATATATATATATATATATATATATATATATATATATTTATTTATTTTTTTATTTGATTTTATTTGATTTTTTTTTATTTGATTTTATTGATTAGCATTCAAATATCTCAGTGAAGACAGAACATAGATCTACCACAAAGCAAGAAAGCATGAGACAAGGCTAATCAAAAGGTACTGGCTGAAGCGTTTGCTTATTACGCCAACCCTTTAACAAAAGATCTTTTTGCATGCAGCTCCTGTACACAGGGCTCGAAGCAAAGAATAAAACAAAGCAAAAACAAACAAACAAACAAACAAACAAACAAACAAAAAACTTTCCACCTTAGATAAGTAACTACATCAAAGCAAAAGAATCAAGAGTTTGTTTTTTTGCTCTTTTCATTCTTGATTTATATATTTTTCTAATACTCTATTTTTAAACATGTTTTTAAACCAGGAGAATGAACTCCACCTTTTTAAATCACTGTCATAACTATTCCACAGGTTACCTCCTCTAACAGAAACACATCTCTGCTTTATTTTTGTCCTTATCTTCTTTTTTTAAAAGAAATCTGTTCCCTTAAGTCATATTGACTCTCTCTGACTTTGAACAGCTTCTGAGTACTGCGGCAAAGCAAGTTATTTTGTGCTTTATACATTATCTGTGCCATTTTATATTCAACTAAATCATAAAATTTCAGGGTATTCAGATTAATAAACAAAATGTTAGTTGGTTCTATATAGTTTGATTGGTTTATAATTCTTATAGCTCTTTTTTGTAGCTTGAAAATAGGAAGAGTGTTCGTTTTATATGCATTACCCCATATCTCCAGACAGTAAGTCATATATGGAAGCAACAGAGTACAATAAAGTGTGTATAAAGATTTTTTTTTCAGGACATGCTTTGTTTTGTAGAGAATATCGATGGTTTTTGACATTTTTGTTTTCACGTGGTTTATATGAGACTTCCAACTCAGCTTATCATCAATTATCACGCCAAGAAATTTATTTTCGTTCACTCTTTCAATTTCTATTCCATTCACCCTGATTTTAGAATCATTTTTCATTTGTCTAGTGCCAAAAATAATAAATTTTGTTTTCTTTATATTTAATGATAACTTATTTACATCAAACCAGTTTTTTAATATATTTAACTCCTGGCATTACCAGCGGAGCAGCGCACAATCAACCCAAACTAATGATTTCTGCTCTTTTGTTGTTTTGCGTTGGTGTAATTAAGATCCAGTGGGAATGCATGACACACAATGACACACAATGGAGTGTGTGTTGGAGGTCAGAGGTTAACGTCGCTGCTGCCTGATGGAAAAAAGCCTGAAACACTTCATGGGTTTATGATCTCTCTGTGCACACCGTCAGTCCACCTGTGGCTCTTTGTTCACTAAACCTTCCTTCTGTGAGTGTTTCTGGGGTTTCTTCACAGCTAACTGTTGGCTGCCCTCCACCCTCCTCCAAGGCTGGACTGAGAGGACAACAGGAGCTGCAGATAAACAGCAGCTCTAATGAACAATCAATCTATTCAAACTATAATTGATCTGTTTGTTCAGGGGAATCAGCATATTTGATTAACAGACACCAGAGGAGGTTCAGGACGAGGTCAAAGAGCTTCTGAGGAGGCGTTGTGTCAGCGCAGACCTCACTGCAGACATACGAGATACACGATGCTGAGGGCTTCTCATCACCTGCTCATATGTGATGGATGCTTTTACGTCTGAGAACACATCCCGCCGTGTTTGCTTGGATGCACCGTGGGACGCACCGGGAATCACATCCTGGGTGTGTCTGATGGAAACAGGAAGGAGGAGAAACCCGACAGGCAGAAAGAGTCCAGCACTTTCATCAAACGGAGACAAAAACATCAGAGACGAGCGATCTGACAACATGACAGGAAACTGGAGAAGACGGTAGGTACATATACTGGGGCGGGCATGGGAACAGGAAACATGTGATCATGTGGGTGTAGGCAGTCAGGAGTCCTTTGGGGATCTGTCACAGGAATGTCAATCACCGTGGCTCACTTCAGCTTCACCTGTTCGCTGATTCCTTTTATTTTAAATTGTTTTTTCTCTCTCTGGTTCGATTCGGCATTAAAACTGAATGAAGTGTTTTTTATGGAGGTTTGGATTAAAATAAACTCCACAACAGGAACCCTGCACTTTGAAAAAAGAAAAGCTGGGAGCAGCAGCTCACATGCAATGACCTGAAGCTTCCCAGACTCCTGGAGACCCCATGACACGGTCACTGTTGGAAACATATTTCACTGCATGGTCTCTGCAGTTCTCTCGGATTTGCCGGATATCAATTTTTGGACCAAGTCCTGATGGATGGAGATCCATTCCTGCCTTATCAGTGCTCCTAGGTGATAACAGTTTGTGGTCCTACTTTCCAAGGACTGATAGGTACGGATTCTTGATGGGATTAAGATCTGCAGATATTCCTCGTCACCTTAGTTATCACTTTTTCCTTAAGATAGGGAGCACCATCAAGCTGGAAAATGTGCAGATCTTTACAGAATTCCTCCTGGAATGCTGACGCTGGTTAAGGATCAGCTGTGTCCCTGTCAGGATGTGGACCCATGCAGGATCCCGGAGACCATTAAACAGCTTTAATGCTGAACTCGTTCAAACATGCAGAACAGCAGCTGAACAGGAGACACAACCGGTGACAACACAGCTGAGGGGAACTAACCTAATGAGTCTGAAGGGGAAGCTGACCTAGACACACACACACACACACACACACACACACACACACACACACACACACACACACACACACTGTGTTTCTAACTCTAATGGAGGAAACTCCAAGACAATAATTATCAGGAAGAAGAGCCTCCAAAAACTCCGGCTGATAAGAATGAAGTCATGACAGCACAGAACCCGAGGACCGTGACAAAGTCCGTCTTTGAGGACATTTTTGGTGAAAAGGTGGGAGGACGAGCAGAAGCCAGCAAACTCTGATCATCGGGAATTAATCACCATTTGTGCTACTGCCAAACCCATGACTGTGTCGGCGTTGTATTACGGGAAACGGGGCAATGCTAATTTCAGAGTTGGGCTCCAAAACCCCCCAAAAACCTGCACACTGAAGGACGGTAACTTGAAGATGGACTCTCACTGTCACATAAGGACATCCAAGAAGACCTGCTGTGTGACTGAGACTGTGGCTTTGAAGAAACCCCAGCACCTGACTGACAGCTGCAGCTTCTACTGACCCGTCAATCTCGTGCTGATTGTTGCTTCTTTGACAATCTGACCTCCAAACTGAGTCTCAGGACTGTGAGTCTGCTTCCGTGGAAATGACACGACTCTCCGCTCGTCTGTGAAGCTCACCGCACCAGTGACTCAGTTCAGTTGTCCACCTTCGTTAGGTCCAATCAGCCGAGCGTGCACCAGCACCGCGAGCTGCGTGGCTGAATGCCAGATCGGTCTTTATTACTCAGCCGAGCCTCAGAGATCAAATAAACTGAATGAACAGATGCGCTCGCGGCTATCTTTGCAGTCAGCTGGTAGCAGAGCGCTCACTCTGAACCTATGACCTGTTTCTTAAATGCGTGTGACTGCGTGTGGAGGCGAGCGAGCCGCTGCAGCCTTTTATTGAGCCGCTGTATTCTGCTGCTTTCTGCTGATTGATTTTTGAGCCTTTCAGAGTGTTGATGTCGCCCATGACACTGATCGCATCGTGACTGTCAGAGTTTCTCCAAACAGCCACAAAGTTGACTTTTTAAAGTTTTAAGGGTCCACGAGACGGAGATATACCTGTCATGGACGAACTCGGGGGTTATGCAGGTCACTGGCAGCATGTAAAGATCCCTCCCTTTGGCCTTTAGACGGCTCTCAGTGAACAGCGTCAGAGCTTGATAGTCCTGTCCTGTTTCCAGCCCTCTCTCTTTGTGTTCGGGGACTCGACTCTCGCTCTGACACTTTGGGAATGGCCTGCCACTCTTGCCTTCACCCTTTGTCTCCATTTTACTCCATTTTGACTCGTCTAAAGCCAGTCTCTCCCTCTGCCTCATTCTTTGTCTCTCTTGCCGTCACGCTGCGTCTCTGACTCCATTTCTTCGTGTCACTCAGCAGAACCCGAGCGCTTCGCTGACCTTTCCCTTCGTCGTCTCTTCCTGTCACAGAATCTTTGAATAAAACATAGACCAAAGACATTTTCATTGACCTCTGGCACCTTCGATGCAGTGTGAAGTGGCCACTTTCACACCTTATAAAAATCTGACTGAAACTCGTGAGAATAATCTACAGTCTCGCCCTCGGGCTGAAATCTGCACAGGGAGCTCAGATTGAAAGAAGCGATCAAATGCCAGAACAGGATTACAGCGATATGATCATGTGATCCAGAGCTTACCTCGCATACTGAACAGGAGAAATAAAGTTCGAGTGGACGGAGTGGATAAGGTGTCTGCAGCGTTGCACTGCACACACATGAGGAAATGCATATCTCAGTTTATGCTGTTACTGCCGCTCAGATCACCGTCAGGTAAAGCGTGCAGTGTTATTCCATCCAGTGCTGCGTAGCTTTTAACCCTGACTCCTCAGTCTTATAGAAACACTTCACACCAAACTACAATCAGCAGGTACAAAACCACCGCCCACAGACAGGACTGTGGACACAGCATCACCACAGCCTCACACTGATAGTAAGAGACTGGAATTTTTTCCCGATGATGAGAAATGTGAATTTTTAGAAGCAGCCTTTTTTTTTTTTTAGCTTGCTGCAACATTTCTGGGTCCATTTATTGAAATATTTAATGAAAAACATGTTTGATTCTGGGTTTGTTTGTCCCCCCTCCTCTTGTATCTGCTGCATTAAGTTCTTTCATGTCTGTTTTCTCTGTTTACTTTCTCACTTCCTGTTTTATTTTGATAGCTAGTAGTTCTCTGAGCTTGGCTTGTGTCATCGTCTGTGATTTAGTCCAGCTGTGTGTTGTTCTCTCCAGCTTCCCTGATTACCCTTCAGTGCATATAGAGTATGTTGCTGTCTCCCCTTGTCCTTTTTGGCCTTACATGTGACCTTTTAGTGCAGCCTTTTATTCTCTGCAGGAATGCCTTCAGTGATTTCATGGGATGCATAATAGTAACTACAGTCAGATCTTCGAGTGTCATCACAGACAGTTGCTTCTTTGAGTCTGCATCACAAATCTAACCTGTTCAAACTGTTTGTGCTGCAGATTCAGCCTCTCTCTGCACTGTTGGGTTGCTTTTTATGAGATGATCACGACATTCACATTTCAGCTTTGGATAAATTAATAAAGCTGGAGTTCCTGTTGGTCTGCGTTCATAGTTTAGGCCACATCCATCACAGCAGACCTGACAGCAGCCATGTAATGGCATCCAGAGCAGGCGGGCTGGCTGGTCTTTACTCTTTATTATGTGTGCAATGAGCAGCATGTTCATTGTTTTCATCTGCCACGAAGGCCTCGTTGATGAACCCGTTATCTGCTGATGTGCAGCGAGTCATTAAAACTTATTAGCCTGACTGGAAGATGAAGCCTGTCTGAGCTTTCAGACTCTCCTGCACCTCCACTGTTACTCTGGGAGCTCCTCTGCTTTTTATCCTGTCAGGCAGAGAAAGAGGCCTGTCAGCTGCTGATTCCTCTGCACAGTCCCCAGAAATCATACTGATTAATCACAGGGCTGCAGGGCCACTTTGTATTGCTTCTTAAACCTCCCCTACAGTTGGAGAGGTGCAGTTTCCCCCGAGGCGTTCGCTTCACTTGGCCCAACAATGGCTGTAGCTCACCTCGCTCCATCAGTGCTGTGTGACTGGCCTCGGGCTCAGCAGTCCATCTTCCAGAGTTTCATTATACAACAGTTCACGCTGCCTTAAAAAGATATCAGCCTGAGTGAGACTGACATGTCTGCTGCTCCTTTCTTTCCTTTCTTCTTATTTATTTGCAAAACACAAAAGATGAATAAAAAATATATTTCAAGGACAGTTATTGTGATGAAAGAGAGCCCAGCCTGTTAAGGAGCTAGCAGAGCATTACAGTGATTTATAATTTAAAGCTGACCATCAGCTCCGTCAGCACAGGGAGGATGACACTGAGCGTACAGCTGAGCACATCTCAAACGCTCGACTTCTTTGTGTCGCTCACCTTTGCGGTGGGCACGCGGACATGAAAGTAAAACTGCTCTTCATTATCTTAACGATGAAACTGCAGACTGCGCTGCGTCCCTCGGCACTCGCAGCCAACGCAGCGACACCAGTTTCTGGAACTTTCCCTTTAGTAACCTGAAAGCAGCCATATGATTGGTCAGATGATGTCATCAAAGGTTCTAACAGCACAAACAGTTCACCTTTGCTGGACACGTGACGAACTGCAGAAAAGCGGAGTCCGTGTCAGGTTTCAGAGTGTGGGCACGAGTCTGTCTGCAGACCCAGCGTGTTTTAAACAGTCTGAGTGAAAATGCACGATTTCCATCGAGCTGCACCAGCTGGGTGAAGCCGAGCTAGCATCCGCCCTCATTTGTTCTTACCGTTTCAAAAATAGTGCTAAATTGTCAGCAGGTCCAGGGTGTCCTCACAAACAATTGGCCAGTGTATCAGCGCAGAGACCTTACATCGACGGCTCATCTTTCCTGACAGATAATCACATGAAGGAGGACAAATGTGCTGTAGTGCTGCCTATTAATTACATTCCCTTTTGAAAGCCCCAGTTAGCTGATGGAGGGTCAGGAAGGAAGCCGATTTGGCAGATACAGCCCGAGTCTGAGGCTCATTTCAGCTAATCTTATTATTTCTGTCTTAAATACAGTCCATTAAAGCTGGAGAGGTACATGACGTGACAATGTACCGTCCTGTAATAACTACTTCACCTGCAACCATGACTGCTAATGAGCATCAATTAGATGACTGTATAGTTAGTATGATAGCTCCCTCACTTTGAAGCTAAACATTAATAATCACTAATCCTATTTGAAACTGAGTGTTTTTCTGCTTTTGCTCTTATACGTTTCATTTTTCATCATCAGTGATGATTAACTGGAATAATTAGAGTTCATTGGAGCTGTTGGAGGACACCACACCACCTTTTTATTACGCCTTAGTGATAAGGTAGCTCCATTTGGCTCTCTTCCTGTTAATATGCTGCACGGGGGAAGAGATTTTTCTCAAATGCTAAAACACATTTCACAAACATGTTCCCCAATGTCTAACACAACACCCTTTTCTAAAGTTACATAAACACAACCACACCTTCCCACTGCAAAACTCAAACTTTCACACCAAAAGAGCAGCTTTCAAAAATGTAAACACATCATTACACACTACAGCAAAACAACTGAAAACACAATGCTCAGTTTGTGAGACGGTTCTTTGTTTCATAACTGCCAGTGCATATTTGTAGAAACCACACAGTAACGGCTCGTCGTAGATCTCTGCAGAGGCGTTTAGATTTGTGAGTTTCATATGAAGAGTATAAATCTATAGAAAATCCTGCATGTGCGTACACTACTGTAACACAACTCAATGCAACAACAGAATCTATTGCACACAGCAGTACTCCTGAAAACATGAACAGGGTGTGAAGTTTTTTTATTTACGTTATTCACACCACTGTGCGGCATCATGTCGCCGAGCTGCATCGGGCCACATCACCTCATCCACATCGCAGGATATATTGTCTCTTGCCAGGCACCGTGGAAAAACGCCCTGGAATGGCGAATCCATCCTTGGAAGGCCTCCGCTGGGATGTCAACACAGGCCAGCTCCATTGCCCTGAGGAGGTTCTC
>NC_138943.1:1037500-1122500 GCF_965226115.1 Aulonocara stuartgranti
GTTTAAGTTAATGTTTTGTCTCCGAGTCCTGCACGTGGGTCCAGCCACTGACAGCCACACAACTCATCGTGACAAAAACTTCTTTTTCATTTGAGCGTTTTGGGTGGAGGGGTAGATCCAGGCGGAGGTTTCAGTGGTGTTATCCTCAAACTGTGAGGAAAGTGAATCTTTGCTGGATAAAACAAGCTGGTGTGTTTCCATCAGTGCTGCTCTCTGTGTTACGTCCTGTGTGATCTTGTGAAGCCTGCTCCAACAAGCAGCTGGATCAGGGTGGGGTTGGACATCACTGTTTCCCTTCTTTTCAGGTGGGGGCACTGATGATGTGCTCTGGCTTCTCTGCTTTCAACAGCATTTCCTCACTTGTTTCTATATCTGGGTGAGCTTGCTCTGTGTCTGTGTCTTGCTCGGTGAAGGGTCTGTGTCGCCTGATCCTTTCAGTCTGTGTTCTCCTGCGATCTATGAGTTTCTGCCTTTCTGCTCAGTAACGGTGCTGACTTTGTTCTTTTGTGAGCGATCAGCATTAAAACTCTCGCTGCTTCCTCGACAGGACAGGCGGGTGCAGCAGGACACTGACTACAGAAGGTTTCAGAGCTCCTGCTGAGTCGTGTCGTGGAGCAGCTGTGCTGTTCCAGTGTCTAAAGCCTGACTGATTCAAATCCATATAAATCAGAGACTTCAGAGTTTAACTTCAGAGTTTGGAGAACAGTAAACTCGTTCCAGATGAAATGAGCGAAAGTGTCTCACATCATCAGAAGACCAACAGCGTTCATCCTCAGGAGCTCTGCTGCCGACTGCAGAGCATCCAGCCGTCGTTTAGGTCTCCGAGCGTGGATCAAACAGAGCGAGCCGGTCGGTAACACGCTTTCTTCTGTTCCTCTTCTGCGATTGATGCTCACCCCCAGGGCCCGTGTGTGTATCAGCACCTGAACAGGTGAAAGAGGTTAAACGTAGAAGTGGAAACACCTCAGGGGCCTGCAGGAGAACATTTGTTCTGTTCTGCTCTAAAGCAACGCGAGTCTTTGAACTGTCACAGCTTCACTGTACAGCAGCAGATAAACGGCGGTCTGACTGCAGCAGCAGTTTGAATATGAGGAGGAACAACGAGGCAGCGATGGCTGGAAATGTGTTAGAAGACTGGAGAAGTGGGGAAATGCTGCCTTCGAGGTGAGCTTTCATGCTTTTGTGTGTCTGTGTGTGAAAGCCTCTTTATGTAGAGCTATGTGTGTCGGCGTCACGTACAGCTGAGGTCTTATGAGGGTTTATATTACAGCTATTAATCAGGCTGAGCAGTCGAGGGCGTTTTTGCAGTCTGTGCTTCTCCATCTCCTCGTTTCTCTGGTTCTTGACAGCCCACCACAGGCTCTCAGGAAACACCTTCAGTGTCCACCTCGGCCACACTATCCCGTCTCTGTGAGCTCCACGTGTGAACACTGGCTGCAGCTCAGCTAACGTCTGACCCTTTGAAAAGTTTAGCAGTCATGACTCAGATATTTTAATAAAAAAACATTTTCTCTTCTCGTTGCTCTGCAGGATTATCAGCAAACCAAAAACTAGAAGCCATGTTTTTACTTTCAGTTTCTAATGTCACGGAGCAGAGGTGTGTGTGTGTGTGTGTGTGTGGTGTTTGCTACAGAATATGATGACAATATTGTTACTATCAGTATTATTCATGCATGAACTTACCCTAAAACATCAACCCTTGTCCATTTATTAACATTCGAGTGCGGATATGAAAAATAGTGACTGAGAGCTGAGCTGATGGCGCCATCACACGGGAGTCAAAATGGGATGGCAACATTTTGCCACAAGGAGAAACTGGTGGTTACCTGTGATTGTATTGAATTCTATTTGCAAGCACTTGTAGCGAGCAGTGATTGGTTCACACAGGTCGCCTGATGTCACATCTGAGCTGGACTGACCGCCATCGCTGTCAGTCAGGCTCGCAAACACCTGCAGTATAATTTCTGAAGACTGCTCGTTGCAGCATGATGACAGTCTGAGTCTCTGCAGAAGGTTACCTGCTGCTTCCTCATGAAAACCTCTGCTGCCTTTGTCAGCGTGCTTTTACATTTCTGTCCTGCAGCAACTACGATGTGATGATCAGGAATAATGACTGTATTATCACAAACACAGCTGCGATAACTTGCCGCCTCCAAACTCTGGGGAGGCCCTTTGGCACACTGTTAAAGGTACTGGAACCAGAGGCAGCAGAAGATCATATCTCAGATTGTTTGTTTCAGATGAGACGATGGAAACGAGGCGAGCACACGGAAACCTGCAGTTGTTAAAAGACATGCGTCCTGAAAGGCTTCACGCCCTCTGTGCCAAAAAGTTGGAAAAGTGTTTTTTTTAATCAAACAGAAAAAAGATGATAAGGTTTATGATATTTACATGATTTGGGGCTTTAAACCATCAATAAACAAACCAGCTTCAACATGAAGGAACAGGATGTTTCAGGAATCCTTCTCGCAGCAGGTGAACACAGCCGTGGACATCTCCGGCCTCCACCCAGTCACTGCTGCACCCACTCACATGGTTAGTTGACTGCTGCAGCTTTTGGTCCTGAAGCTCTTCTAGTGTAGCATTGCTCTGGCTTGCAGATCTAACAGGTCTGCCTCTACGCTTTGCTCTTTCTGGTTTATTTAAACCTCATCTTTTTCCTCATTAACTGGGCTATTGTGGCTAATGCTGCACTCCTTACTGCTGTCGTAGAGATTCTAGGAACAAAGGAGCTGAACAAATGTGGCAGATTCATCCAATCATGAGTCCGTGTCGATATCGTGGCGCAGGAGCCTGAATGAGGATAATGGACGGCGGAGAAAGTGCCGCAGATTGTTGTTAATTTGCTTTCCTCATGTCGTCCGCGTGTTTCCGCCGTGTGTCAGCTTCTCTAATCTTCCCTCTCAAAATGAATGCAAATCCAACAAAGTGAAAATCCTTTTTCTAAAAGCTGCTTTAATGCTTTCACTAAATTGGCCTGAATTTCAAGTGGAATATCTGAAACCTGCATTATTCTGGATGAGCACGGGACCATGTTATAAAGTCAAGGAAAGAATCTCCTAATAGATTAGATTAGATAGAACTTTATTAATCCCTCGGGTGGGTTCCTCTGGGAAATTCGATTTCCAAAAAAGCACAGCACCGACAGAAGTTACAGAGTTACAGAATATTATATATATATATATATATATAATACACACACACACACACACACACACACACACACACACATATAAATACAGAGACAAATATAAATAAAATATACAAAGGGGATAAATAGAATAAATAGGAATAAAAAATAAAAATACAAGTGAATTGCACATTTCAAGTATTGAGTCTATTGCACTGTTGACTATTTACAAAAAGTATTGCACAGTGAGGTGAAGAGGCACTACAGCTTAATAGAGATTAACTCTGACATGTGACTAATATAAAACAGCTGAAGCGAAGAGACGAGTCCTTTTTTCCAGTGCTTAGCAGGTTCATAGCATGTAACAGGCCGATATTAGAGGCTCTCAGCAGTGTGTGAGGAACAAACGGCTTGATTACAGTCGTTGTCGATTCGACTGAATAAAATCGACTCGAGACTCTTTCATGTTCTTTTAAAGATCAGAGGAAATGAAGGAAACGATTTCCTCGCCTGTTCTCTCTGTGATCTGACTTTGTGCTCCTTTGTTATATTTTTACAGTTTTTCCTCTCAGTTTGCATCGTCTCTTTACTTTTTACATCTACTGCAGGTCAGTTCATTAATCAGATGTGCGTTTTGTGATGTCAGACAGTCCCATCTGAGTAACAGACTGTCTGATTGGCTAATCAGAAACTTGTATATTTCATTGCCTTGGCTGCACAGACAGTCTCACATCATCCCTGTGAAGGTTGTAAGTGACTCAAAGTTCAGTGAAACAGCTGCTTAATTTGTTAAGTATGAAGTGATGACAACTGAAAAAAACAGAGAAATGCTGTGGAAGTAAAATCATCTTCATTAGAAGCTCACGTCTGCTCATCTGTTGAGACAACCACAGACAGCTGACGGCCAAACAGAGCATCAAACATGGATCACGCTTTTAGCTGTGAGGATCTTTCAGATTGGAACATTTAGAGACTCGGCCGGTGATTCTGATTACTTGAGAAGTCTCTTCAAACACTTATGATTTCTGGGAGCGGCGCTCAGCCATGTGAAGCAGGAAACGTCACTGTGTCCCGGCAAACATCACTGCAGCTGCTGTCAGAGCGTCCCAGTACAGAAACTTGCACGCTATCAGGTGAGTGTGGATTCTGCATCAGAGCTTTTTGTGAGGTTCCTCGAGGTTTTTCAAAGGTTTCCTGTTTAATACCGACTCTAATGTTAGGAATCAGCCTCTCTCGCTTCGAGTCTACAGCCCTGCTTTGGGGAGACAAAGCTCCAGACCTTTGCTTAGATCTTAATTTATAACAAGTCTGTTTGAATTTGCTTTATCAGCAGTTCCACAACAGAAGGTTGAACAATGGTTTTCTTGGTGGATGGACTTACATGCAATCGGTCTGCTAATGTACCCATAAAACATGCAGACACAGGCAGCGGTCAGGCTGATGGGGAAACAGGGAGCTTTAAATTGGACTCTTCAAGTAATACAAAGCATTGCACAGTGTGACAGGAAAGCTCGACAACCAAATAATAAAACACATTAACAGCATTAGAAAGCTGGGAGAAGCTGAGGACCATGGTCTCAGACTAAGAGGTGCTGATTCTCATTCCCACACTGCCCCAGACCTCCGAGGGTGAGGCGGAGGAACCACCCGAACTAAACAGAACTACATCATCTGCAAAAAGCAGACATGAGCTCCTGATACGGTCAAATGCTTTCAACACATCCCAGAGAGGATGAAGAGCTGGAGTTCAGCAACCAGGACAGAAACCACAGTGTTCCTCCTGAATCTGAGGTCGGGGCAGCAGGCGGACGCTCCTCCAGCACCCCGCGAGGCTGAGGAGTGTGATCTCTTCCACTTGGATCGCTCCCTGGTTCTCCTTCATAAAGGTTGGACTCAGCACACAGATTTAGCTGTTCTCTTCCTTGAGGAGACAAAGTGTGGGCTGAACTGTGAATAATGCAGAGTTATCCTGTTGGAGAATCAAACTACAGAGCTGCAAACGCACAAAGTCCAGCTTTTTGACAAGTTTCTTTCATTTTCTGTGGTTAACACTGAAAACATCTCTCTGTTGAGTGAAAATGAGTGCAGTTTAATTCAGCAGTTAGTTCTAATTGGACTCATTTATTCTTTCAGCACCATGTTTCTGTGCAGCGCAACGCAGCATCGTTTACAAAGGCAAACATGAGGCGTGCGCCATGAATAAGGAATTAATTGCTTGAACTGAATTAAACATTTAGATCACAGAAAGATCTGTTTGTGTAAACTCAATCACACCACCGGAGGTTAGCGAGCCTCGTGCTTTGGTGAAAAGTGCCGAACGAAACATCAAAGTAAAGCAGGAGGAAGACGGGCCCACGTCAGCTGATACCTGTCTACACAGGGGACTGGGGAACCTCATACAGTGTGCACCTTCTGCAAACCACTCTGCAACCCAGCTCCTCCCCTGCCCCTCCTCTGATGGAATCTGTCCAGGCTGATGCCTGCTCGGCTCTTTGATGCTCTCGTGCTTCCAGTACTGTCAAATATAAATAAGTGCATGTGTGCAGGTGCGGCTCACTCAGGCTGCCTCTTAAACAGAACAAACAGAAATGTTTTGGCTCGTAACGTGGAATTGTTTGACTTCTAAGAGGAGCTTGCTTTGAAAGAAGCAGGAACAAAACTACCTGGATCCAGACACGGAAGAAACAAAAGCGTGAAAGAGCCAACACACACTCGTGTTTAAGAAACAACCAAAATAGAAAGGCGCTCTCCTCGCCCTGCCCCGCCTCGGGCTGTGAAACTCCCTCACACAACTTCTTTCAGCTGCCATCTCTCCCGATGCCGCCGCCGCCTCGACATGAAACGGGAGGAAGAGTACGCAAATCATCCCGAATTCTGTTTGAAGCGTGACGTCAGTGGGAGGATGACGCCGGGAAACATCAGCCACGCAGCAGGAGAAGAGCAGTGAAGAAAATTTAAGAGGAGACTGAGACACAGAAACAGCAAAACTGAATAAACCAAATCTGGATGTTTGCTCAGGAGAGCTGCTTCTGCCCAAACAGGCCCTGAGATCTTCTGAAGGCACCATGAATATTTCAGCAGCTTGGAGATCAGGGTCAGACATCAAGGAGGAAGATGCCTGCACTGGGATAAAAGTCGCCGTCCCTCATACGTCTCCGGCTTCGACTTTCAGCCGCGTGTCAACACTCCAGGCGTTTGCGCTCGGCTGTGTTTACTGCTGTCGTCCACACGAAATGTCTCCACGTTTATCACTGTGATTGACTTTATTCAGCTCCTACCGGACAGGCCTCGTACCCGTGCTCTACCCCGACATTAACAGGCTGCTGACGACCTGGTGGACGTTAAACCGCACGTTTCTGCTGAAAAATGTTTCTGCCTTTCAGAACCAGAAAGCGTCCCTGTGAGACGTGACCGAGGGCTTCAGATGTTTTATTAAAAAAAGGAAAACTGTTGAAGGAAAACAAAAAGACTCATGAAGAAGAACAAACAGCAACAGGAAGTCCATCACTGTGTGTGTGTGTGTGTGTGTGTGTGTGTGTGTGTGTGTGTGTGTGTGTGTGTGTGTGTGTGTGTGTGTGTGAGATAATAAGACAGACAGACTGACTTAAGGCATAAACAACATAACTGCACAATGAGTGTCTTTAAATGTGTGATTATGAGAAAAGAGCATCACGGCCTGTGATACGGTCAGTGAATACACACACGTGTACACACACACACTGTTCTGAAGCGGAGTAAAGGGCGGAGCTACCTGGCAAACAGGGGGGTAGCCCGGCCCCTTAACCATCCTCTGCTCTCTGTTCAGACGTGGAAACAGAGACTGAGAAAAAGAGTTCAGTGACCTCTTCCCGCTCTGCTCCTCTTAAATGTTCACCCCCAGGTGGTCATCGGAAAGAATCCAGAGACTTTTCAGTTCTGGAAGCTCCGTCAGGTGTGCAGGTTGCTGAATACATAAACCTGATGAAAGCAAATCTGTAGCATCAAAGAGCTCTTCAACGTCTGTCCTAAAGTCCAGCTAACGGACCTTTAACCGCCTTCACCCACAGAGAAAACTCCTCCACACGGGCTCAAATTGATCTTCACCAATTCCTCAAGTTTCAGTTCATAATTAATAGCTGGGAGTTGAAACTTCACACAGTCACTCCGTGTGCGCAGTATCACACGCTGTACGTTACGTCTTCCTCCTCCCGGTGTGTTTGATTTTTCCAGGACGTTCCCAGCTTTTCCCTCCATCTCTGTAATCCATCTCTTCTGCAGCAGCACGGATCGGATATTTATTATCTGTGGGCTCAAAAGAATCTGCCTACAAGGTCTGACAAAGAGGGGAGGGAGGTCGGGGAGGGGGGCAAATTAGATTTTGGCAGGTATTATCCATTTCCGAGACATATGAATGTCCAAGGACATCGCTTCCAGGGTAAACAATGGCACGCGAGGAGGCTGGATAAATAAAAACGGCAGCAGATAAACTGCGGTGATGATTGTGGACTCGGTGAGGAATGAGCTCTGATATGGAGCCAGTGGCTGACGGTGGGGAGGAGGTGTCGAGCTGTTGGTTTTGTTAATGATGGAGGTTCATTAGGAGGAGTTCTGGTCGTTAGTTTGGGGATAGTTTTTCTTTGCAGTGTTGTGTATTAACCTTCAAGTTGTACCGACTTTGGCCTTATTTGCAGCTGCTGTCTGTCTAAGAGTAATTACTGCAAAACTTTTGGAAATGTTTTGGTCGAGTATGTGAGACAGCAAGCAGCACAAACAAGCCCCGAGCTCGGCGTTAGAGGTAATGGAGAAACGAGCTGATGCAGAGCACAGCAGAGCTCCCATCTGCAGAACAACCTGGAGAGAAATGTCCCAATACGACCGTCGACACCCTCAGAATAAACGAGCTAACACTAGCATCCCCAGGCTTCTACCTTTCTACCTATAAAACCCGAGAGCAGTCAAATGGTGGAAGTGGAAGCTAAATTGGCTAAATTGACCGCGGAGTCATCATTTTGCGTTTCTACCTTTAAAAGCCGGAGAGCAGTCAGTCAAATGCTGGAGTCATTCATATGTATATTAGGTCGTTACCTAGGAATTCTAGGTAACGACCTAAGGTAACGACAAGGTACCACATGTGTACCTGTAGCAGTGAACACATCGCACAGTGGCCTGATTTTTTTTGCATCTGTGTACTTGGATTTTAGGTCGCAAGCCACCCAAAACTTGCTCCATGCACCACTCAGCAGGCCATTTGTAAATATGTGTACAAATGGTTGGTTTTTTGTACTGTTTTTATCAATAAATGTCAGCAACAAAGGACATACACCCATGTGTGTTGATTTCTCCCTAAGATGGCAAACTGAAACACTCCAAGTTGGTGACTTTTAGAGATTTGTTTCCCTGGATGATTGAGAATGCATCAAGATGAAACACAAAGGGAAGTTCACAGCTTTTGTTGCTGCCATAAATGCCATTAGTTCAGGGAGGTCCATGAACCAATGAACATGCTCCATGCACCACTCAGCAGGCCATTTGTAAATATGTGTACAAATGGTTGGTTTTTTGTACTGTTTTTATCAATAAATGTCAGCAACAAAGGACATACAAAGGACATGTGTTGATTTCTCCCTAAGATGGCAAACTGAAACACTGAAACACTCTACTCCCCCACCCCCTCAATCACTCAGTGAGTGATTGAGGGGGTGGGGGAGCTGCTAAAAGCGGTGAGCTTCCTTTTGTGTTTCATCTTGATGCATTCTCAATCATCCAGGGAAACAAATCTCCAAAAGTCACCAACTTGGAGTGTTTCAGTTTGCCATCTTAGGGAGAAATCAACACACATGGGTGTATGTCCTTTGTTGCTGACATTTATTGATAAAAACAGTACAAAAAACCAACCATTTGTACACATATTTACAAATGGCCTGCTGAGTGGTGCATGGAGCAAGTTTTGGGTGGCTTGCGACCTAAAATCCAAGTACACAGATGCAAAAAAAATCAGGCCACTGTGCGATGTGTTCACTGCTACAGGTACACATGTGGTACCTTGTCGTTACCTTAGGTCGTTACCTAGAATTCCTAGGTAACGACCTAATATACATATGAATGACTCCAGCATTTGACTGACTGCTCTCCGGCTTTTAAAGGTAGAAACGCAAAATGATGACTCCGCAGGGGTCTAAGGTAGAAAACCAAAATGACTGCTCTCCGGGGGTCTAAGTGCTAATCACACAAGGAGAGGTCAGCTCGCACGTCAGCGTCTCTGTCTGTGGTTTGATGTGTTTTGTAGTTAACTTAGATCTGCCTGAAATGACTGAGAGCACAAAGACACAGGATAATGCTTTGTTCAAATGTGTGTGATGATATTAAAGCTTCGATGACTTTGGAAGAGAGAGGAGGAAAAGCTTATTTAAACACGGCTGACAAAGAAGAAGCTTTTTTTGATGCAAAATTTTTATTTCGGCCCTTCAAATGAAGAATGAATCACCAAGATGCAAACAGCATCAAAAACACTCATGCGAACGAGACCGAAACAATGACGGTGACAGACAGCTGATGAGACGGAGAGGAAGACGAGCAAGGGCGAAGACGAAGGAGTGAAGGCCACCGAACTGCCAGCTGGACTTCTGCAGACCCCACAGACTCCCACTGTCATGCTTCCATCACTCATGTCCTGCTCACTCACCACAGCCTGCTCATGAAGACTGACGGGGACTTCCAGATTTCCACCAACAGGATGATAAAGTCTGAAGCCATTGTTGCCACAGTAATAATACCTGTAATTCATGAGAGGCACCGACACTTGTAGACCTTCATCCATGTTTTATATACAGAGGGAAACCTGTATTCCTTCCACTGGCCAGCAGGGGGCGACTCCTCTGACTGTAAAACTACAGAGAACGTCTGCTGATCTGAGCTCGGTGAACCTCAGGTCAGACTGAAGAAAACATTTTGGAAATTTTGCTCCCGTCAGTCAGAAAGACTGAGCGTGTTGGTGAAGGTGGGACCTTGTTAATGACAAGTCTCCATCATATGCCCGAGAGCTGCCCCTTACTTTACACTCAAACCCTCGCTCCATACATCCTGTTTCAGAACATCATTAAGCTCCACTCAGCTCCAGACATGAAAGCCTTTACATGAAGCAGCACCCTCAGAAGGAGACCCGAGAGAAGAGCACCAGTTTACTCTTCCATCTCCAACGAGCCTTCAGACCTTTGAAAGCGAGTACGAATTCAGAAAACGCTCACAGTGCAGCTGCTGGAGCCTTCAGATCCAGATTTAAAGCTCAAGACTTTCTAGAGAGAAAATGGCTTCAACCTCGAGCTGCTTCAGACGTACTGACTTCAACCTAACTTCTGATAACTTTACATTAATGTTGAGTCCCAACATGTGACAGCAAGAACACTCTCATTTCCTAACACGAGTAACTTCAGTGCACATTCAGGATAGCAGAGACGGCGTGCAGATCTCTGGATGTCTCAGGGATGCCTGTTTAACAGCTCAACATTAACCTTCAGTACGAGTCTGAGCTGAGCCTGTAATCCATCCTCAGCCCTAAACTGTGACGTCTTTACTGATGAGCAGCCTCCGCCGTGATGTTTATGAACTGTATATGCCGCCGTAAAATCCTGCAGGCTTTGATGAAGTGCTGATGTTCACTCTCAGACTCTTTCACTGAGCTAATAAACAAGCAGCTCGGATTATTTTAGTCTTGATATTAAAGTTTTACTGTTTGGAGTTGCTGGGGACAAATGTACAAATATGCACAGACTGATAAAGAGACACTGAGCCTGGAGTCATGGATCAGCTTAGATCATCTCGTGAGTTATTACAATTCACTTTTATTGATTTTTTCACATCATGAACTCTAACCCCAACATCTCAGACTTCAACAAAATAAAAGATGAAAATCTTCACTTGTAGTGTGTCACGATGAAATGATGAGAACACAAAATGTATAGATATTTATGGCCAATAAAAGCACGTCTTATTTTCTGGGCTTCATATGAACATTTTTCCACTTGTGTCAGTTTATTGTGATGCCCGATGATGAAAATGTAACGATTGCAAACACCGAATTCTATTTATCTGAATAAACTCACAGATGTTCTAAAACTTCCAACCTAAAGAAAGAAAATAGCCACCAGCAACCAAAGTTCTTCCAGCTCTTCAGGTTTCGGTCTCTGATCTTTCCAACATACTTCTTCTTCTGTGCAGGAATCTCGCAGCCTGCGCAGTGGCAGCCAAACTGTGAAATATTAAATATTACATAAAGGGGTAGAACTTCAGCACCATGGACAGCGCTGTTTTTGGTGGGGAATGTACACAAATTCAGCTGTGTGCACTTTGATAACACACACACACACAGAGCTGAGACACCTGATGCGTCTACAGCTGAAGGAGTGTGGCGGTGGAGTGGAGGCGGGGTCGAGTGTCTGGCTTCAGAGGACTGCCTGAGGTGGAGAGAGCGAGGACGCGAGAGAGAGAGAGGAAACGGGGATCCTTGGAGGCGGGGTCACACAGCGCCATGCTGGGCTGAGAAGGATGTTAGAAACTCTACTTTACTCAAACATCTACATTCATTTGTATCTCATCAATGTCTTTCTCAATAGTCGTTAGCAGCAATGACATGAGGGAAAGGGGAGAGAGGTCAGAGGTCAATGTCTGAGAGAGAGACTCGCTAATACAAGCTGCAGCTGGTAGGATGTGAATGTGTTACAAAACTAAAACAAAGTGAAACCATAAACACCAGCACACATTCAGCCTGAGCTTCATCATCTGTTCATAAACACCATCAGAAGCATTTCTATGTATGTTCATAGAAAACAAACAAATTCAGGTGTGAAAAGTCAACGAATCACTGATTTCTGTACAGATCTGTGCATTCAGTCTGTGAATCAGGCCCAGTGTAAAGGATCAAACTGCTGCGATGGTCAGAGTCCAGATCTCCACCTGACTGCAACGCTGTGGTGGCACCTTCAGAGAATGTGGATGCAAACCCAGATGAGCTGAAGCAATGCCACAAAGACGAGTGGGCCAAAACTCCTCTGCAGTGGCGACAGAGACCGATGAAGAAAACTATCACTGCAACTTGTTGCTGCTGAAGGAGTTTCTACAAGCTGCTGAATAATGAGGTGGACCCTAACAGCCTGGATGTACCCACAGTGACTTCACCTTTGCTGTTTTAAACCAGGTGAGACAAGCATGGACCACATTTAGCAATGTGTGTTTTACAAGGCAGTCCTCAATCATCCCCGGCTTTATTTTCCACCTCTGACAGGACCTTCATTTCCAAAACAAACTCCTCAGGCAGGGTTTACTTAGCTCAGAAGAGGCGCCCCCTGTTGGACATCCAAAATAATGTACTTTTAGGTACTTCAGTAGTGGAAACAGACTCCACCCTGGCTCAACAAAGAAAGAGGCAGCAGATGCCGCCTCAGGGCATCATTCAGTAATTGTGCTTTATAAAATAATTATTTACAAAGGTAAAATCCCACAAAGCTGGAGCTCGTGCACACAGCTCCCTCTCAAACTGAGGAACACGATGGCACACATGAGCAGAACACAGCAGGTGAAGCTGCAGCTTTGCTTTTTTGGGAAGTTTTATAATGAAATGTAAAATTAACGCATTAACGAGCTAACCATGCTAATGCATTGATGCTGTGATCAGCTCTGTAATGGAGATTTGTTGCATTAATGCAGTTATTATAGTGCTAACGTCATTTTAATGAGATTATATAGATAATTGAATATTTTCATAGTTTGGATTGAAATTGTTGCTGAATTAAGTTTTAATTCAAGTGTAACTTAACGTGGTGACTCTGGGGTAACGGCATCTCTTACAAGCAGAAATAATATTTCTGTGAATGAGGCAAACAAAAGCAGCTCTGAGACTGCAGGTTTAATCATCTCTCCATCAGACACTCACTCAGCCTTGTGCTGAAAATCAGCAAGAAGAATGCTTTTCCTCCTACAAGCTCTCAGCACAATGATACACTCACTCTGCTGAGCGAGATCGATTGTCTCGCTCTATATTTAAGCCGAGCTGGATCAATAAGGCAGATTTAACGGGGCTTGTTTTTATGATGCAAACATATGAGCAGTGTGTATTGAAGCATGTCATGAGAATGCACACACACACACACACACACACAGTCAATGCCTTGTATTCATACTGCCAACATGCACACGTGAGATATGACTGCAGGTTTTTGTTCATTGACTTGAGTTGTGCACAAACACTGAGCTTTGGCCATGTTTCCTTCTCATATGTGTGTTCTTCTTCTGTTCCCATTATCCTGCAGATTTTAAAGCGGCTCTCACTCTGAAGTGCTGGAAAGTCACATGTTGATTATTCTCTCATTTCACCGCTACGTGTTTACCACTGACCTGAGCAGAGAGAGTTCGTCTGCATGGTGGTTTAGCCCTTTGAGACAGCATCAGTAATGGTAATGGAAGCGCGTGATCCAATCAGAGAGGCATTAAAGAAGCGCCAACATGCTGAAAATCCAATTCTGCTCTAATGTCGTGATAACAGGAGAGGAGAGGACGCTCATCAGCACATCATTTTGTCTCCAGAGAGCGTCTGAGCCCTCGCACAAATGAATCCCAACTAAACTCTTACAATACACACAGCTCAGCAGCAGATGTGTTAGATTAACCATTAGCCCGTCTTATTGTAGGTATTTATGGCATCTAATTGAATGAAACTAACTGGTAATTTAAGAGGTGTTGGTATCTGTTCCCCGGAGCCTGGTTTCTGTGTATCTGTGATTAATGAAAATGCAGGTCTGCTGCAGATTCAGCTGTGCTGGTGCACGACAGCTGATCACTAAAACGTGGAAGCTGTTCTGATCTGAATGAGCTCCAGAGAAAGTGCGTAGCAGTAACGGAGCAAAGCTGAGTCACCGAGCCCAACAGCTCCGTGGATTCACAGACGGAGAGGACGCAAATCCAAAAAGCAAAAGGCGCCATTAACATAATCTGTGCCTGGATGTCTTCCTCCTCTTACCCCAACCAGTCGCCGCAGATTCATGTTAATAAGGAGTCTTGTCTGAACTGAGAAAAGTCAAGCGTGCAGCTGCCAAGATGCCACTTGCCACCAGTTTGGCCATATTTCAGAGCTGCAACATCACTGGAGTGCCCAAAAGCACAAGGTGTGCAATACTCAGAGACATGGCCAAGGTAAGAAAGGCTGAAAGACGACCACCACTGAACAAGACACACAAGCTGAAACGTCAAGACTGGGCCAAGAAACATCTCAAGACTGGTTTTTCTAAGGTTTTATGGACTGATGAAATGAGAGTGAGTCTTGATGGGCCAGATGGATGGGCCCGTGGCTGGATTGGTAAAGGGCAGAGAGCTCCAGTCCCACTCAGACGCCAGCAAGGTGGAGGTGGTGTCAGGGTTCCTGGGTCGGTGACCCAGTATTTTCAGTTCACGTTCACTGTTTATCTTCTGCCTGTTCCACTTCCTGTTTTATTGTGTTAGCCTTGGTCCATGTGCATTATGTTCCGTCCTCTTCCCGTTTATCATTAGTTCATTATGTTCAGCTGTGTACTCACCAGGTTCTAATCTCTCATCACTCAGCCTGTGTATTTATGTCCCTCAGTTCAACCAGTCCAATGTCGTGTCATTGATGTTATTGTGATGTTGTTCTCGCCGCTGTTAGGTTGTCCTCTGTTCAGTTCCGTCAGGTCAGCCGGTCAGTTGTCAGTCAGTCTTTCATTCATCCACTCAGTCAGTCGTCCAGCCGGCCAGCCGTTTCCTACTTCTGTTCTGTTTGTTCACTCCGTTGACAATAAAACACCAAGCTTCACCTACCTGTGAGTCCAGCGTTTGGGTCCTCCTTCTTTCGTCCACGACCTCATCCTGACAGGTGGAGTACTGGTTTGGGCTGGTATCATCAAAGATGAGCTTGTGGGGCCTTTTCGGGTTGAGGATGGAGTCAAGCTCAACTCCCAGTCCTACTGCCAGTTTCTGGAAGACACCTTCTTCAAGCAGCGGTACAGGAAGAAGTCTGCATCCTTCAAGAAAAACATGATTTTCATGCAGGACAATGCTCCATCACACGCGTCCAAGTACTCCACAGCGTGGCTGCAAGAAAGGGTCTAAAAGAAGGAAAACTAATGACATGGCCTCCTTGTTCACCTGATCTGAACCCCATTGAGAACCTGTGGTCCATCATCAAATGTGAGATTTACAAGGAGGGAAAACAGTACACCTCTCTGAACAGTGTCTGGGAGGCTGTGGTTGCTGCTGCACGCAATGTTGATGGTGAACAGATCAAAACACTGACAGAATCCATGGATGGCAGGCTTTTGAGTGTCCTTGCAAAGAAAGGTGGCTATATTGGTCGCTGATTTGTTGTTGTTTTGTTTTTGAATGTCAGAAATGTATATTTGTGAATGTGGAGATGTTATATTGGTGTCACTGGTAAAAATAAATCATTGAAATGGGTATATGTGCGATCCTCTATGCTGTTGCATGCTGGGGGAGCAGGCTGAGGGTCGCAGATGCCAACAGACTTAATAAACTGATCCGTAAGGCCAGCAATGTTGTGGGGATGGAGCTGGACTCCCTCAAGGTGGTGTCGGAGAGGCGGATGCTGTCCAAGATAAAGACAATGTTGGATAACACCTCCCACCCACTCCATGACATGCTGGTCAGTCACAGGAGCTCGTTCAGTGAGAGACTGAGATTACCGAAAAGCACCACTGAACGACACAGGAAATCATTCCTGCCTGTGGCCATCTCCCTGTACAACGCATCCACTTAACACACTGTTTGCTGCTACAACTACACATGTTTCTTTTCCAACTATTTATTTATAAGTGACTTATGTATGTATGTATGTATATATATGTATATATTGTACTATTCTTAGTTAGCGTATTGTCTGTCTTGTCTTAATGTTGGTTTAAAATGGAGCACTGTAACAAAAAATAATTTCCCCCAGGGATCAATAAAGTATTCTGATTCTGATTCTGATTCTGATATATTTGTTTTTTGTTAAGTTGCCTAATAATTCTGCACAGTAATAGTCACCTGCACACACAGATATCCCCCTAAAATAGCTAAAACTAAAAACAAACTAAAAACTACTTCCAAAAATGGTAAATGGCCTGCATTTGTATAGCGCTTTTCTAGTCCCTAAGGACCCCAAAGCGCTTCACACTACATTCAGTCATTCACCCATTCACACACACATTCACACACTGGCGATGGCAAGCTACATTGTAGCCACAGCTGCCCTGGGGCGCACTGACAGAGGCGAGGCTGCCGGACACTGGCGCCACCGGGCCCCCTGACCACCACCAGTAGGCAAACACGGGGTTAGTATCTTGCCCAAGGATATTTGGCATGCAGCCAGGAGGCAGCCTGGGATCGAACCACCGACCTTCTGATTAGTGGCTGACCTGCTCTGCTACCTGAGCTAAACAGGTGAGCAAAAACATTCAGCTTTGATATTAATTTTTTTTTTTTTTTTTTTTTTTTTTTTTACTGGGGGAAAGAAGGGGAGAAAGAAAGAGGGAAAGAGAAAAAGCTGAGAAGAGGGACAGGGGAGAAGGGCAAAAGACAAAAACCAACAGAACAGGCAGAGGAAAAAAAATGCATATATCGATCACCTGGATCACCTGCTGAGAAAGAAAAAAGAAAGCAAGCAGAAGAGAACAAGAGTAATAGAATAAACAACATCACAATGATATATGGGAATATGACAGTAAATACTAAATATTAAACATTATTGTGCAGCACATAAGATCAACAGAACACAGTGTGCTTTGAGGTAGGAGCCAAAAAGGGTGTAGTTTGTGGGTGTGATCACCCGTGTGTACACCTGTGAGCATGGACGCGCTTGTTTTTTGTTTTTTAAAAGGTTCCTTCATGTAATAATCTGCTAGAGGGTGTGGGGGGGCCACAGCCCCGTCCTCCAGGGCATGAAGCAGGTGTGGAGGAGATCAAAACTCCAGACATCCAGAGGCCCCCAGAACACAAGAGACCAAGGAAGACCAACAGAGGGGCAGCCGCGCCACTGTCCCAGAAAGAGCTGAGGAGAGTCCCAGATGAGGGCTCACTCAGCAGCCGCGGAGCAGAAGCCAGGGGGGGTTGCAGTGACGCGCCCGTGAGCTCCGCCGGCAGCCAGCCGTGCCTGAGTGACCGAGCCCTAGGCCGAGAGGCCGGGGGCACCCCACCTCCAGAGGGGCCCGAGCGAGCCCCAGGCTCCAGGCCCCGATTAGCGGCCGCCAAGGAGTGAGCCGGTGTGTACCTGGACGCCCATCCCCGGACACAAAGAACCACCAACGCACCGATGTCTGAGGGGGTCTGCCACTGGCAGGGGAAGTGGTGGTAGGGGGAGATAGGCCTCCAAACCTTGGAGGGCCTGAGATGTCCCCAGAGAGGTGGCGCCTGCCACCCAACCTGACATATAGACACAGACATACAGGCACACACAGATACAAACATCCATTCCCACCCTCATGCTCTCATATGCACTCACTCCACACTCAACCAACGTGGAGACAGACATAAAGAGACGCTGTACACACAATCACACTCCCCAAGCGTACTCTACAAACCGGGTCTAGGTACCCTTGCCCCTGGAGGGGGGAACTGCACCCAGACCCAGGTGGTGTTTCCCTTTTCCCTGCGGTGGGGGGAGGCAGACCACCCCGACTCCGCAGCAGCAGGAAGGCTCCACACTCCAGACCGCAGTCGGATGGCCAACTCCTCCTCCTAGTCCTAGCCCCCCTGCTCCAGCAGGTCGCAGAGAACGGGGGTGGGAGAAGACTCCGAACCTCCCTCCACCCGCTCATTGTAGTGTTGATGCATATGTGTTCTAAGGTGCATTTAAAACCCAGGAGGGCATGGAGCTATTATTAATGAGTTTTTTGGGTTCATTGACAACATGGTTGTTGTTCAATAATAACATTATTCCTCAAAAATACAACTTGCCTAATAATTCTGCACTCCCTGTATAATGAGTTTGACAGTGAAAAGACATCCACAACTGTACGTGGAGGTCATACGGACGTCAACATGAGACGTTCAGCAGACGTTGAAAAAACAACGTCGCCTGCCATTACAAGGCAATTACTACACCAAAACTCTATGTCTAAAAATGCCTTAAAAAAGACGTCACTTTGCACTGGGTTCAGTTTATCTGGAGAACATGAAAAAGTCATTGTTCCAGTTCAAGCAGGTCACAAACACGAGCGTAGCCACAGTCCTGTGTAATTATTAAAACCTATATTGGGCATGCCATTTAAGCTGCTTTGCATCTCAGCTCTTCTTTTTCATGCCTGTGTTACTGTGTCACATTTGTTTTGTGCAGCCTGGCTGCTGCGTTCTCACCTGTTTTCTACATTTTCAAGTAGAAGATCAGGACGATCCTGAACAGAAACATGGGTCCAAATATAAACGACTGCAGACGGAAACAAAAGGGTCCTTCAGAGCTCATTCATGACTGCGACAGTTACAGTGTGGTTATTACAGATGATGGTGAAAGGTGGTTGTTCATAGAACATAGCCGTTCATGTTAATTGGTTTATATATATATATATACACACACACACACACACACACACACACACACACACACACACACACACACACACACACACACACACACACAGAACAATAGATAAACACAAACATCCAAACACTGCCTGCAGGCTGAAATTCACCAACTGCCTGCGCATTGATTATCATTTAAGTAAACATGCATTATCTTGTGCAGTATTACATAGACACACACACACACACACACACACACACACACTGCTGAAGGGTTAAGCAGCTTCGGGGAAAGGTCACATTTAATTACATCCTATGTATCCATCTCTGCGGCCTGAAACAATTACGAGTTAATGGAGAAAGTCACAGAGAGCAGCTCCTGAATGACTGTTGAATAATAATGTGTCACAGCTTTTGTTTTTTTATAACTCACCTGTTTAAATTGTATTAAAGCTTTATTAAATTAAAGTTCCCAGTTTTAGGGGGCGTGGCATCTTTGACTAACAGGTGGATAGCAACACAGCTGTAGCTGAAACTGCCTCCTAGGCTTCACATGCTCTTGGAGCCTATTGGAGCATTTAAATTGCATCATGTGACCAACAATACGGCTGCTGTGAGGTTGCTGTAGTAACAGTCTCATCTGTTTCTCACACACGCAGCTGCTAGCTTTCCAAATGAAAGTTGCTATATTGTGTTTGCACAAATGGGACAGATTAAATGTCAGAAATCAGTTTTGTTCCTTGTGTCTAAAGCTTTTGAGTGGAGATGGATATTACATATATTTTTATTGCATTAAAGGACAAGAGCGTGATGGTAGAGTTCAAACTGCATCCAGGACATCTGTTGTATGAGTTGCATGTATTACACTGAAAACTTTCTTTGCAACTATCTGCACAGACAGCACGCGAACGCTAAGCTAGCCAAGGACCCAGAGTGATGATAAAGTGCATGCAGACTCCAGCCCACCTGCCTCAACTTCAACAGGCAACAAAGGCAGTGATGATCAGTCAGGCCACACCCACCGTTTCTACCTGTTCATGTTTATGTTTCTCCAGTAAAATCACCATGACAACCGCTCGTCTCTGGGCTGGGTTACATCTTTGCTTTGTGCTGTCAGTGCTCATTATTTTTGTCATTATATATTGATCTTATTAACTTATACTGTTAAGTCATAATTATGAGACAATTCATTTCATATAAAGTAGTGTAACTATTTTTTTCTGAAATTAAGTAATTAAGTAGAATACTGCATTACTTTAAAGTAACGAGTAATGCGTAATACATTACGTTTTCACCCCAACACTGATGATTACAATGTAACAGGTGGATTTTGTCTGCTACACACACTTCAGCCTCCTCGCAGATTAAAACTGAGAAACCTTTAATTGGACATAGAGGTATTCTGTGTGTATGCAGAAGTATGTTGTGCAACTGTTTGACAACTTTGTATTTTACACCGTGCATTAGGCTACGTTCACACTGCAGGTGAAACCGCATCTTTTTTGACTGTGCGACCCGTATCCGATCATGGTATGACAGTTTGAACAGCACAAATCTGATATTTTCAAAACCGACCTGGGTCAGACAGACGGCAATTATCAGCGCCGGAGAAGACATACGAGAAAGCGTGGCGGCGGAAGCTGGAGCTGGAGCGAGTCAATGGAGAGAAGCTGAGGTTTTCTCTCACATCCCAAACCCACCACTCCTGGTTCCGACTCTGTCCATATATACCTCTGCACGGAGGGAGCAGCCACTGCTCCAAACACGGGCATTGTTAAAGCACGGGCTCTCTTTCTTCACGAGAAACGGGCTAACACATATACAGGCGCCTTCAAAGTAAAAGCTGTTCATCAATGCTTCAACAATACATTTCAAAAGGTACAACTTTTACTTTGAAGGCAAAGGTTTTTTTTAGCCCTCACGTGTGTTTTAACCAGAAGGTCGCCGGTTTGATTCCCAGCTCTGTCTGTCCTGGTCGTTGTGTCCTTGGGGAAGACACTTCACTTACCACCTACTGGTGTTGGCCAGAGGGGCCGATGGCGCGATATGGCAGCCTCGCTTCTGTCAGTCTGCCCCAGGGCAGCTGTGGCTGCAACTGTAGCTGCCTCCACCAGTGTGTGAACGTGAGAGTGAAAGAATAGTGGCATTGTAAAGCGCTTTGAGGGTCTCGAAAAGTGCTGTATAAATGCAATCCATTATTTTTTTTTTTTCTCAGTGTCCGTCTTTCTCTACTTAATTTGTTAAAATTCTTTCGGTTACGACTGCAGAAATTGATAGACTGCTGGAACAACAGTTAGTAGCTCTGTAGCTGCCATTTTTACTTCCTTTAAAGAGCGTGTTGTGTGTGACGTCTTCTTTTGCGCATGCGGCCGCTTTGAGCGTCCACACTAGAGCGCGTTTCCTGTCACATTTTATTTGTAGTGTGAACGAGCAGACAAAAGAATCGGATTTGATTGAAAAATCTGAATTGAGCATTAAGACCTGCAGAGTGAACGCAGCCTCAGTGGATGGAAGCACATTTTTAAAGCACATTTTGCTTGTAAGGTTTGTTGATGTGTGCGCTTTTTTGTGTTTCCCACACATTTGTGAAGGAAAGGAAATGTGAGCTTTCTCCTTCAGCTTTAAATCAGGTTAACTTTGTAGTAGTTTGACATATGTCAATGAGTGTGCTCACAGAGGCAGGTAAACATGTGTGTGTGTGTGTGTTAGATACATCCAGCCCAATTTATGGCTCGTCTCTGATAGCAAAGTCATTTCACCGGAGCCGAGCCTCCTTTCATTCTTCCCACTAATCACTTGCAATTGGCCAATTAAGCCCAATCACTTTCACAGACCGACGCCCTTAATGTAATGAGCCCATCATACCGACCCACCCCCTCTCAATCACAGCCTCACACTGGGATTTTCCAATGTGCCTAATTACATCCACATTCCAAGCATGGCATCTCGCTGCATCAGAGCTTCTGCTCGTCTGCGAGAGAATAACAGAAATATTTTGGTATTCAGGCGTTGTGCTCGGTTGAAGCGCCCGAGGCAAGGTTGGGCTAAATTTGAAGTTTTTAAACTTTAGAGTTTCCAGGTTTGTCTCTGGGATCCAGCGTATAAAATTAATTGTGATGCAGCGCACAGCATGACCCCTGAGAGGTTTTCTTCATATCCTGCTTCATCTATAAGCCTCACGACGTGTCCTTGACCCTTGGGAATGATGTACTTCTGATCTCAGAGCTGATTTTTCCTTTTGCTAAAGCCGTGACTGTGCAGATTTAAAGGAGCATTTACAAACAGCAAGTCTGTCTGAATTTACCATTTTAACAGAGCTCATCAAGACCTCAGTGGGTTATCTGTAGCAGACTGCAGTATTACACAGATAACTGACTGAGATCTTATACTCATCAGAGTTATGAGACTGTCCTCAGTCAGAATCAGGGAGGCAATCTCTCTCTGGAGCAGCGAAGGAGTCTCAGCAAAACCCTCATGTTCATTCGGTTTAGACGCTGGACTACAAAAGTCTGAACGCAATCCAGCTCCGATGGCATTCCCTCCTGACTCTGAACATATAAAGTTTCTGACTCGTCAGATTTGAGGACTTCAGCGGGACAGAAGACTGACAAACAGATCCACTCCACCCCTGTCTAAGGAGGCTCTCGGTTCATTAAAATACAGATTAAAAACCATCAGAGAGGTGATGCTCCGTGGCTGAGGTCAGTGAAAGCACTGCTGCTGGGAGCCAACCGTATCTGAGTGCATATGCATGTGCACGGAAACAAAGTTTGTCTGGAAGAGGACCCACATGCAGGACTCACAGGCTTAAGTAAAAGAAAAAGCAACTTTGGTGGGTGGAGTGGGCAAAAAAGTTGTCTTTGTCAAACCACACCGAGCAGAAAACGAACCCCTGGACTTGGATTTAAATGGACTAAACTAAGAAACCTGGAGACTGGACTGAGAGTGTAAAAATACGAAAACTGAGGCCAGGAGTCTAAACAATGAAACTGATCCCAGAGCCCAGACACAAACCTGTAGCGTTCCTGTCCACGATCTCTGCTGTTTCCGTCAGCACGTACTGGACATGTCTGCAGTTTTTTTGTGTGTGTGCTGAAAGAGGCTGAATAAAATCTGAATCGATGGGTCATTTCAGGCCTTTGAAGGATAATTTCAGTTTATAAGCCATCCATTAATGTTGTGTCTCTGCGGGTCATGCTAACTTTGCATGCTCCACCTCTCTTTAATGGATCCCTAATGCAGTTAGCCAAATGTCCGTTCCACACGGGTCATTTCTGTATTATTCCAGGCGCTCCGAAAATAAACATTGAAAATGATTCATCAGGTTTCTGGAAAGCTGGATGGAGCCTGTGCTTTTTGCCCACATATACACGACTGCTCATTTACCAAATCTCTGCAGGAAGAGGTGGAGCATGCAAAGCTAACAAAACCAGAGACACACAAAAGACACAGCAGGCTGGAGCAAACTCAGATCAGACCGTCGCCTCTGCAGTACTCCGGCTTCCTCCCACCGTCCAGAGACATGCAGCTTGTCGGGATAAGTTAATTGATTAATCTAAATTGCCCATAGGTGTGAATGTGAGTGTGAATGGTTGTCTGTCCCTGTGTGTTGGCCCTGCGACAGACTGGCGACCTGTCCAGGGTGTACCCCGCCTCTCGCCCTATGACAGCTGGGATAGGCTCCAGCGCCCCCCGCGACCCTGAAAAGGATAAGTGGATGGATGTGTGAATGCGAGAGTGAACGAATAGTGGCATTGTAAAGCGCTTTGGGTGCCTTGAAAAGCGCTATATAAATCCACTCCATTATTATTATGGATGGTGCTGGAACATTCTTTGGTTTTTGGTTGTAGAAAAACTTCCACGGTGTCTTGGTCCAATAATAAAAGAGAATAAATCTCGTAGTAATTCATGGAAAAAGTGTGTTTTCCCCCCCACTGTAAGTAAATGTAGTTCTGGAGGAGCTTCTCTTATTAACGCTTCATCCTGTTGTTGTGCTTTTGTTTTTATTTTTATTTCATTCGTTTGCTTTGTCATCATAGTCAGTGCTGTCTGCAGGTGTCTCTCATTAGATTCTCGTCTTAACGACCGTCTTCTTTATAGTTCCTCATCAGTGCAGAGCTCTTCATCAGGCTGGACTTTTCCCAGTACCAGTGAGTAACAGTGACAGGTTTCATGCTGGTACCAAAGCCCAATGTGGGCCATGTGCATCAGCCCACAGTGGCCCTGCAAAGGCCCGTGTTCTGGTAGGTTACAGGACTCTGCCAGTGTAGCAGGCCAAACATGATTTTAGGTTTTGTGGTTTTTGACTTTGAAGGCACCGAGTTGTTTATACACGCTTTTCTATCTCACTCATGACATTTACAATGATTCGGTCATGCTTCCCCCAAATCACCTTGAACTCCCTTTCATGACTGCACAGACTGATTGTGATTCACCTGCAGAGAGGATACAGAACCACCCGGGCATAAATGCTCGCACACACAAAAATACACACAGCGAACCGTCCGTGTGTGAACGTGTGAATGCACACCGACACTGGAGGCAGAGCTCCGGTGTGTCAGCTCACCTACACCGACCCTGGCTCGTTCCGCTGCCGGAGGAAGATTTCTGTAGAGAAAGTGAGACGCAGAGATGAGGACTGCCTTTCTTCCTCTTGTGGCCCTCGTGCTGTGGAGCTGGATGGAAAGCTTTGGCTCGAATGTGCCCATGGCTGTTTTCACCATCTCTCTGTCTGCTTTCCTCTCAGCCTCAGACTCCCGAATGAGTTGGAGAGGAGCTGCACATCGAGAGGAAGGCCAGTGAGCATCACTGTGACCACCTCCAGCTCCCAGAGGTTGCTGTGCATCCTCAGGTCTTATCCTCTTCATGTACTGAGGAAATTTTAGACACAAAATACAGACTTAAAGAAGTGCAAAGTCACTCAAAAACATTTCAGATTTTTTCCAACTACAGGCATGCAGGGCTGGTCCTAAAGGCCAGATTAGTGTTTTATCCAGCTCTGTTTGGGCTTAACGTGGATTTTCTGCATCACTTTAAGCCAGGACAGACTTGGAGGAGGTTAATTTGGGTGTCTGCAGAGTCACAAACCAACAGGAGCCTGTCAGGGATTAAAGGGACAGCTTTGTTGTTCCCCTGAGCAGAAGGAGGACCTGCTGGTGACTTTATTTAAAGGACAAAACTGCCCACAGTGAGTCAGTATGTCTGGACTGTGGTGTGTGTCCATTTGTAAATAGCACCGAAGCAGAAGGGTCCAACTGCCTATTTGTGTTTTGTACGTTTCGTCTTGTTTATTAAATTAAGGAGCCGTGGTTTGGCTTAGTTTCATGTGGGGCTTAGAATAGCTTGTTTTGTTTGTCAGAAATTAACGTCACGTTTAACAGTAGTTTGGCTGTGACTCACTGCTGCCTCTGCTGGACGTCGCAGAAACTGCAGCTTTTGGCTTAATTTTAGCCGTGAATTTTGATGCTACCTATGGTAGCAACTGATGTTGAGATGCCCAGACAGGAGTGAAATAAATGTATCAGCATTGTGTTTTTGTCACCTGCAGAGGAAGTCTGCATTTAACCCAGACTTGAGCTCAGTGGAGTCGAGTTTTTAAATGCAGTAAGCTTCCTTATCTGTGTCACCAGGCCACGCAGATTTGTTAAACTCAGCACAAAACGACGTCTTTATTTCCATCCAATCCAGCTTTAGAGGCACTGAGGCCGCTTTTCAACCTGTAACTCCACCAAATCTGATGCAACAGAAATGAAGCTGCACAATGAGGCATTCATTTCTGTCACACCAGAAGCACGAGCCCTCTTCACTGAGTGTTCCACACTCTAACTTTCGAAAAGTGCTGCCGGTGGCGTTTTTCTAACACACTGACTCCTGGTACAGAGACGAGTTCAAATCCAACTCAGAGAGCAGCATTTTTCTCCAGAAACACACTCAGCACTCTGACTGTGTGGAGTTTTATGTGAGATTTTCCACAGCCATCTAAGTGCTGGAACAAAACAATTTTTCCCCAGCAGAACACAATGAGGTCAGCTGTCCTGCTGGCTTTCTCTCAGTCTTTCATGATGTCTCTCTCTCTTTCTCTTTCCATCGTCTCGACTTTAAGCGGCCCTCACTTCACAGAGCCAGATCGATAAGGGGCACTTCAAAGTGTTCTTGGATCCAAGGGCTTCTTTGAAAGATGCAGGATGCCAGTTCTTAATGTGCACCGCATCCACTTGCATCAGCATTGCTGCTGTGGCCAAAAGACATAAGCCAAGAGAAGGATGTGAAATCAGGTGAAGAGGGAGAGAGAGGTGGGAGGAGGCAGAGCTGAAGGAGGGGGGAGGGGTTAAACTGGAGAAAAATGTCAACATGTGAACCTGCAGGTAACCAGACCCACCTACGAATGGATGACCTCTGTTTAAAGACTTTTGTTGTTTTTTCAGTCGGTCATTAGCACAATTACTGAAGTCTGAAGCAGCTGAAACACCTCCAGCTGCCTCAGCTCAGCAGGTCTTTCCTCAGAGATCCTACATTTCTGACACAGTCTGAATATGTTCCAGCTTCTCACTGGTTACAAGACTTTAAATGATGATGTAGGGCCGCAGTTTCAGAGCCATGACTAAAGATATGACTGTGACTCCTTAATGTTTGTGTGCTGCTGTTTGAGAGACACATACGGTATGATTTCCAGTAGCAGAAGCTGCTCGGTGTTGACAGGTTTACTTATTGTATTTTATCATGAAGAAGGATCCACAAACATTTTGCTCAAAAATTATGACATTTAAACTTCTTACATTGATCAGTGGTTAGTAGAGAATGATGGTGCTAAGGTCTATAATTATAACATCTGACTATTAAAAGATAAATGCAGTGTAGAAAATAAATAAAAAAACTCCAGCATCACATCAGGAAAGTCAGATATAAAGAATTCACCTGAGCCAGTGGTTTGATCTGTTTGGCCTGACAGCAGCTCAGCAGTTTCAGGAAGAAGCAAAACAACATTTATTTTATGTAATGAAAACTGCTCTCTACACATTTTATGGTCCCCTGCAGAGTATTACTCGCTTTTTCAAAAAGTCCTGTTTATGACCATCCAGTCGTTTCCGCTTATCCTTTTTTCAGGGTCGAGGGGGGGCTGGAGCCTGGACTGTGGAGCACCCGGAGAGCACCCACGCAAACACGGTGAGAACATGCAAGACCCCGGCCTGATGGTGGAATTGAACTCAGTACCTTCTTCCTGTGAGGCAAGTGCTAACCACCACCGTGCTGTGTGGGCACAGTAATGTCTCATTATTGATAATTAATGATGTGCAGAGTAAAAGCAAATTTCTCAAAGGGACTCCTGCAATTAGACACATTTGTTGAAACAAAACAACTCACCTGTATCTTTAGATGTCATTTGGGTTGACTCAGTTTCAGGAGTGGAGGTATGAAAGTTGGACATGTGACTGTTGAATGAGTAACTGAGTCACAGGTTTGATTTTCAAGGCCTGGCAGCAGGATAGGAGATGAAGGAATAAGTGAATCAAACAATATTTTATTTTATTGGAAAACAATTTGTGGACAAAACAAACAAAAGAAAACAAAAACTATCAACTTTAACTGACTCCTGTCAGTGAAATTGTTGGCTGTCTTTATAGATAAATGGGTTGTCATGGTCCTCAGTCTGTTGACTCAGTGTTTTGTATTAAATAATATTATCTCTTGTCCTTGTTCATTCTGGTTATGTTTTCAGTTTAGCTAGTTCCTTAACCTAGTTTTTAGGTTTTAGTTCTGTGCTACCCTCTGTTTAGTGTCGAGTCATCCCTGCCCGTGTGTTCCTTCTGTTTTTTGTCAGTATTAGGTCTCTGAGTTCTGTCAGTGTGTTTCCTGTTTTACTTTGAAGAGATCACACCCCTGGTAGAGCTTCAACAGCATTGCAAGGGAATCTGGGCACACTGAGTCTGAATGGACCGTGTTTAGTGGTTGGTGCCTGTTGTGGTGGTGACCCTGAACCAGATGGTGGACGCCGGAAATGAAGGGATCAGGCTCAGTGCAGATAGATACTGAAAGACTAAGCAGAAAGTGACTCTGGCAGTAGCTGAAGAAAAACACTTTTGGACTGCCTCAAAGACCTTTAGGCGACTCAGGAGGGCAAAGCGGTGCTCTACGTACACTGTGTAATACATTTGGTCAGATTTCTAGAAATGTGAGCTCCTCCATCCAACATGGGATGAATGCTGTCTCTCCTAACAAGATCAGGTTTCCCCAAGAAGGTTACCCGATTAGCCATAAAGGTGGGAAGTAGAAATTCAAGGTATCTGTATTTTAGGAAGAGAAAGAGGTTATATTTAAAGGTAAAGACTGCTCAGTCGGATTTGATAAACTGGAAAAGTAAAGCTTGTTGTTTTGTCATATTGTGAAACATGCTGTAAAAAAACTGAGGAAGACTAACTGTGATATTTAAAGGCTGCATGAGAATCATCTGCAGGTGCAGGATAAACAGTTTGCTGCACTGTGATGGATTTTAAGTAAAGAACAGTGTGTGACTGGTGCACAGTGGCTGTGGTTAGATGGTCACGTGGTTCTCAAACTTTTCACAATGAGTACCACCTATTAAAATATATGGCTCTTGAAGTACCACCCTTTATGATCTACATTAAAGTACAGTAGTATAGGCCTATTTAACACCACATACAGTTTACACAATCTCATATATGAATGTTATTTCTTTTATCTGTCATAAACAGGATGTGACAAATGATAACAACAACACCTGTACTGCATTAAAACAAGGTGGGATATCCGGTCTTTAAGTGATGACGTGATGAATCCTGCTTCGGTCCAAACTACTCTGCACTTATTAAGGCTGTTGTGTTTTTAACATGCTTTAATGCACTGAATCTTGTTCCATTTAATCTCAACAAGCCCCTAAAAACAGTCAGTGATCACTTTCGGCTTCTCTCGGTTTTTATCACCACTGTTCATTTTAAAGCTCAGTGTTTAAACCCTTACGATGTAGCTGCAGCCCATGCAGCAGTATATGAATGACTAACCTCGTATTGTGGATGGATTATCTCAGTTGTTCTCCTGACTGAAGTTTGGTCCGTTTACAGCATCCTGCCATGCGATTGTATTTGTCTCTAACCATCAGGAACCCTCACGTTAACTTTTATCGAGTGGAAAAAAGTTAGCCTTCATCCAGCTTCACTGTGTTTGTGCTACGCTAACATAGCTGTGTCGCTAGCGATCTCCAAAGTTTCAGGAGTAGTTAGTCATTATAAGAAGTGTTTGTGAACTAAAAATCAAGAACGTGGGATACTGTTTGTCCATGACTTGGACAGCCCAGCGCTTTGGCGATGCTTCATCTTCTGCTTTGCTTTTGTGTGGGAGCCACGTCAGAAGTCCAAGCATTTTTTTCCCCTTGCAATGGCTCTGCACTCCCCCTAGGGGGTGCGCCCCCCCCCCACTTCAGGAACCTCTTCACTAGAGGGAGCCCATGTACCACCAGTGTTACGCGTCCCACAGTTTGAGAATGACTGGGTTACATCAAGTGTAGCAGAGATTAATCTGAAGTTTAACTGATGATACTGAGACTCACTGGCTGAATTCCACCTTCATATCAACTGCATACTGTCTAGTATACTGTTGGAGTAATTCTGATAAAAGTTGTCATTGTTGTGTTTAAAACTGTAAATCTTGTCCTGAACTGCATGTTCAGATATTTTTCTGTCCCTCCCCTACATCTAGGATGGTGGGGGATGCTATTAGCTATAGTGTTTAACTGTAGGCACAATTGCATGTAAGGTTTTGGTTTCTTTATTTAGTAATTAATGTTTACGTCCTGCCATTTATGGGCACACCTGTGCGTGTACATGGTGGACCATTAAAGGGGTTAGGCCATATACGTGGGTGAGGGGAGATGCCCCTGTTATGAACAGGGATGTTGTTAAAATGATTGTAACGTATACGTAGACACACACAAATACACACGCACTCGCACGTGCATATACACACACTGTGTCTTAACTTTTATGACACACCATAGGGGATTTACAATGGGGTGCTTATGTGTTCAATGAATAAAAGGCTGTGAGGGGAGTTGGCTAGGATCAGGTGAGGAACTTCAGGATCCTGATCCGATCGGCTTCCCTTGCAAGTTGATGGATTGGGCTTTGATTGTCTTGCTTCGTTCATGATAAGTCTCTGAGTCAGCGAGGCCTGCGAGTGCAAACCTAACATATACAGACAGCATAAACAGAGTACTGTGAGTGTGGAGGATAGAAATCAGACCGGACAAGTTATGAAACATCTGTAAGATTCAGTTGTGTAAATCCACAAAGAGCAGTAAACTTCAGCAGCAGCAGCTCAGATCACCTGATTGTTTTGCAAAGTTACACACGATTCAATATTGATTTTAGTGGCCTCCGATTGGCGTAACCGCGTGTCATTACTGCCGACGTGAATTATGATTTTACTGAATTTACGTTAAACCTTAGCCAGCAGTTTTAAATTTCCCTCAGTGTCGCCTGCTCTGGCGCCTGGAAGACAGTGGACTATGGTGCTGGTGTCTCTAGCTTCACATGACTGAGAACAGAATCACCAATTACCAGAGTTTGTTAACTGGTGGGTGTGTGGCAGAATGGGGACTAATTATTAGACATATTTACAGGTTGGTGGTGTACCGGTGGTTGTTTAGGACCACATTCCCTCCTCACTGTCGCACAGCCATCCTGTTTCCCAGCTGCTTGGAACAATCTGCCGGGAAAGAGCTAGTCTAGAATTAGTCTCGCCAGGCTTGGTCATGGTCATGACTGGGGTTCCTATGCAGTTTCCAGCAGCCGCACCTGGTTGCAATCTGGGCCAATCAGCGAGTGGAATACTTAAGGCCAGCATTGTCAGCTGTGCTTTGCCAGTTCGTCTGCTAACCTTGGGTAATATGGGTCTCTGTTGACACTCGTGTAGTCTCCCTTGTGTATACTTACTAGAGATGGTATGATACCACTTTTTCATGTCGGATACTGATATCATAAATTTGGATATCTGCTGATACGATATGAATCCGATATAGTGTATTTTATAACCAATAAAACTGTTTTTTTAATATCTTGCTGCATTTTTGTATAAGTTCATACTCGAGTTTTAAAAAAAACACCAAAGCTATTCTGTTACACCTGTAAGCAATCTAATAAAGGTAAACCTGCACCATCCTCCCTATTCTGGTGTTTTAAAGAGTACTTAGGGAAATATTAAGCAACCTAACTAACAGGGCTGCCAACTCCCAGCAAAAAAGAATAGGGAACAACCCCCCACCTCGTGATGCTTAATCAACGTAATCAACTTTAATTTAATGCACGTGTACAAAAAAAAATCAATTATTTTTCAACAATACTTAAACAGACTCAACATCTTTCTTCTACAGAGCTGCAGACTGCACAGATGGTTCCCAAAGGAAAAAGTACTACAGCTTACTAGGGTATATCAGACTTAACAGTTACTATATACAGTAATGGACTTCTATACATTTTACATCAGATTCAAACTGGTTGTAAGATTCAGATAATTATTTGTTAAAAGCTCGACATTTTAAATGAGAATAAGAAAGAAAAGTTTGTCTTTGTGCCCCCTTTTCCCTGTTCATGCCCTATCGGCCCCCCTGGCTAAACCCTGCACAGTTACCAGCCGTCAGCTGCGTAGAAAAAGATCCTGGTGTAGAAAGTAATATTAAATAAATTCTAACAACAGCTTATCAAGCTTAAACGTGCTGCTGTTGTTCAGCCGCTGGTTTCCTCTTTCTGGTGCAAAGTGGGCCAAAAACAAACGAGAGAGACGGACTCGCGACAGAAAAGCCGATCAGCTGATCATTGATCAGTTTCACATTGAAGTAGCAGCAGGAGAGGCAGTCGCTCCATATATCGGTTGTTAAGCTTAACGTGGGAATGCTTTACAAACATTCAGAGATGAACTTACACACTTGCTTTACTTCTCTGGGATAACTTCCTCGGAGATGAAATGCCGGTGTTCTGGGAATCCATTCTACCTGACAAACCATCCTACCTGTTGTTTCTGCGCATGCGCAAAACACAAAATTAAGTGGCGAACCGTCCTACCTTTGTTAATAAGAGCTAGAAAAATACTAATTAAGTGCCAAACCATCCTGGCTTTATAAATATGAGCTACAAGCATACTCTGATGGGCAAAGTTAAGTAGCAAACCGGCATACCTACGTAATTTTGTGCTGGAACTACTATGTGACAGCAGGAATGTGCATAACCTACGGTAGGACGTTTTGCCAAAGTTTGTCAGAACACCGGTTTGGTAGTGAGGCTCCAAATGCACAACCAGACCGCCAACAGGTCTCGCACGCCACAGACGCTCTATCAAGTTACGCATGCTGCCCCAACGTGCTGAGGTTATGAGCTGAGTTACGCCATGTTGTAAGTTTTGTCAGGTGCTTTTGTGATATTTAACGGATCGGATTACATCTTTTATTTCTCTCCGATATCCGATCCAGTAATTTAGGTCAGTATGGGACCGATACGTAATATCGGTTCGGTCCATCTCTAATACTTACCTGTGCTTTTCCCTGTGTTACTTGGAGTACTTTGGACCTGTCCACTCTTCACCCTTTAGCAGTTGGAACCTTCCTTCTTTGAACGCTGGACTACTCCTGTATTGTGAGGTGCTTTTGTGATATTGCACCCAGTGCATCCCATGATGCACTGGGTGTTTCTTCTTCACTCACTATGTATTAACAGACCTCTCTGCACTGAATCATATCTGTTATTATCTCTGTCTCTCTTCCACAGCATGTCTTTATCCTGTCTTCCTTCTCTCTCCCAACCAATCACAGCAGATGTTGCAGTCCGACTGAAAGTGTCTCAGATGGAACTTTTAGCCACAGTTGCTCCCAAATTTCAGCCTCTGTTGTCTGTATAATTTTCACTCCAGATCAACATGGTGCACTCAAAAACATCTTTGCCCTCATAAACGTAAAACGATAACTTTCAGTAAAATGCAGCTTAAAAATAGAAAATCCAGATTTTATGTATTCATATAATTCATAATTAATATCTATTATATCCTGTGTGGTATAAAATGAAACTAAAGTAATAAAGTAAGTTTATGTTCAATTTGTACATGGAACATTTACACACAATCAAGTCACCATTTTGTACATAAATGTTTATTCGAGGATACATTTCTGCGCCAGCTGTGAGACTTCAAATCAAATATTTGGTTATTTATATTTAATCAATGATACTGATTGGATACTAATACCAGCAAATACATTCTATCACCACATTCACTCAGTCTGAGAGCTGTTCATTTTCCAAAACACACAAAACAAAGTGAAAAAGTATTATTATTTAAACTCTATAATATCATTTCATTTAATTAAAGAAGCCTGAATCCTCATGAAGTCAGACTCGGACCTGCTGACAGCCCTACACAGCACACACAGTTAGCTGTAGCCCAGTTTAGAATATTTTAGCTATTAAAACACGAGTGAAATAAAGATTTGGAGGAACTCCACCAACATGAAATCACATAACGGAGTTCAAACTCACGTAATTTCTCCTCGACGTCTCTCCTCGATGTGTTTGTGACTGCCTTCAGATGAACTCAAAGATCTTACTTTGCACAGATCAGGATGTGAATATTCAAAGAAGGAGGATTCAAATAAATTCAAATTTCTGCCTGAAATACTAACTGGGGGAATTTTGATATCATTTACATAACACAAAAGGAAGAAGGAAAGAAAACAGGGAAGTTTCCCTGTTTGTATGTATCGGTGAAAAACTGTCCACCTCCGGGTTCAACTCATCATCACTTAACAGCTTTTTGTACCCATCATACATTTATCATAAAAGTAACATAGAAAGAAACAGGAAATGCTTAATGCAGTGCACTTATGTAGATATGTGGACAGGAAGCTGCCACGTTACACACGATTTTATTTGAACTCCATAAAGAGCTGTTGCTAAGAGTTCCCAGGTTTGGGTGTTTTCTACAATCTCTGTGTGCAGAACTGAAGGACTGAGAGACTGAGGAGGAGAGACTCAGTCATCAAACTGTAAAAGTTCAGTTCAATTTTATTTGCACAGCGTCAAATCAAAACAACAACAGTAGCCTCAAGGCACTTTATATTGAAGATAGACCCTACCATAATACATACAGAGAAAAACCCAACAATCATATGACCCCCTATGAGCAGCACTTTGGCAACAGTGGGAAGGAAAAACTCCCTTTTAACAGGAAGAGACCTCCGACAGAACCAGGCTCAGGGAGGTATAACCATTAAGCCATATGTGGGTTTATGTTATGGTGTAGTTTAGTTTTTGTAGCTTTTAAGTTAAACATAATGTATGTGTGAGTTATTTGGAAAGGCAACATCTGGTAGTTTCTCACAATTTGTCAGTTTAACATCTGGCTAACATTAAACTCAACACAGAGTGCAAACCTCTGTTTACAACAGAAACATACATGGAAACGTGAAGCATGATGCAACATATTCAGTCTGATTTCCATTTGTGGGGAAAAGAGCTTTACAGTGTTTTGTGTTACATTTTATATTGATATGAAGACAAACAGTGCACTGCAGTTAACCCAGGTTTGAATCTGACCCACAGCCCTATGCTGCCTGTCTTCCCTCGGTCTTATCAAGTAAATGCTAAAATGCCCCCTAAAATTCATTTTAGAAACTTTCAAAATGAGTAAAAATGAAGTCACTTTGATAACAAACATATTTTTTAAATTCTTACATGAATACAGAAAATAACACACACATTTTATTATGAGGACAGAGTAACCCAGCCGTAACCCCCCAAAAATCATCATTGTGAAAATAATAATAATCCAGGAATAATGAAGAAAGTCACGAAGATGTCCCTGTGACTCAGGAGCAGGACACAGAGCCATGTCTTCAGAGAGCACCGCTTTCTCTCGTTAGGTTTAAATCCTACTACCGTAATTGTCGGGCTATAAGCCGCTACTTTTTGCACAAGCTTTGAACCCTGCGGCTTTTAGTCAGGTGCGGCTTTTCTATGGATTGTCCATGATTGTTGTCATATCGTAAGAGGATTTGTGTTGTTTGTTCCGCTGTTGTACGGCACTACGTTGCCTGGCGGAAGGATCGGGGTTCAAGAGTGGTATGTTGGTCACGTGTCCATCCGCCAGGCAATATAGTGCCGTACAAGTAGCGCGAAAAACAAACTTCAAAGTAGCGCTACGCGTTCAGCGGGAGTCGTGGATAAACTTGCGAAAAGCAAGTTATGCCCAACTCCACCGGTGGATTCTGACAGCGTGGAAAAGTGTGAAAACATCCACGATCACCAACGGATTTCTAAGGGCTGGACTGCTGCATGATGGAGAGGAGGACACCGCCACGGCCCTTCTGAGGGTGTTCGACTCTGACACTGACAACGAGGATTTCTTTGGTTTTGTAAGTGACAACGAAGGAGAGAAGCGGAGAGTGGATGACGAAGCCACCCTGAGCCTGTTCGTATCCGACACTGGAGAAGAGGACTTTGGTGGTTTTAGAGGCAGGAAGAAGAGAAAGATGGTGAATGACTGACTTTTCTTCTTGTTAAAGCTGTGTCACTGCACCTGAGCCTAAAAGGTAGTCCGAATCTATTGTTCTGGTGTGCTGCAGGTTACTGTTATGTACTACATGTGCAAATATGTACCCATAACTTGTTTTTCAAAATATTAATAAAAGGGGTGTGTCTCCAAACAGCCATCTCTTTCCTGACAATTCGCTTTGTGCATATTCTCTTACATATGATAAGTCAACATTGAAACACCTGCGGCTTTTAGTCAGGTGCGGCTAATGTATGTACAAAACAGGATTTTCCCCTGATTTTAGCTTGTGCGGCTAATATTCAGGTGCGCTTTGTAGTCCGGGAAATACGGTATGTAGAACAAATGAAATTAAATGTCTCGTCTTTGCTCCCACTGAACCCCCGATAATTGTGCTCTCTGCTCGTCATCATGGCTCCAAACATGTCAGAGTCCATAGTTGTTCCTACTGCGGTCCAGTTATAGCACATAATCCGATCATTGACCCAGAACCACAAACCCAGGGTGCGGGAGTAGCGCAGGCCCAGCCAGACGTAAGGCGTCGAAGCGTTGTTTGCTAAGGAGATGACGCTGGTCTTTACTTCAGCGCTGGTGATGGAAACCAGGTCAGTGTGATTCACTCTGCAGTAAGTTAAGGCGTCCTTCCAGGTCTTGTTCTCTTTGATCAGGATCATACCTGCCACTAACAGACACTGAAGTTAAACTCAAGTGTTTTAAAAAGCAGTACTAACTAGCAGTAGTACTTCTTGCACAGTTTTGGCCTTTTAAAGGCATGTGGTCCTAAACTTTTGATCAGCTATAAAACAGCCTGTTTCAGTTCAAATGTTGTTTTCAATAAACTGCTCAAAAAAAAAAGAGTTTTCTTTGACGCCTGTTTCTTCTTGTTGCATGTTGAAGCTCTGCTTAGAACTTTGTTATGATCCACCAACCCGTTCTCACTCCCAAAGCGTAACATTTTACGCTAGGTGACAAATCGTCACCATATTACGTTTTCGGCTACCCACCACGTTCCTAAATGACGACCTCGGAAAAAGAGGAAATATGAGAACCGTCTGGACTGAACCTACACATGTTCGCTCTTTTTCTTCAAATCGCTTAGAAACACGCTATTTAACATCATTAAAGTCCTGGTTAAGGTCAGGAATAAGGTTATGGTCAGGGCTAGGGATAAGGTTAGGTTTAGGGCTGGAATACAGGGCTGGAACGTCTACTACCACGGGAGCGTCATTGCACTGGATTCCAGCCATAACCCGCCGCGTACCATAAGAACGCCGAAGGTCTCCTTTCGCGTTCCTCAGGAACGCCGCGGGACGTGACAAAACGTCGACATGTTACGCCTCGGGAGTGAGAACGCTCTGCAACCACACATAGAAAATATGACTTTTTAACATTTTTCAAGTGGTCTTAAACTTTTGATCTGGACTGTATTAACAGGCATTTGCTTCAACACTAAAAGGGAAAATTCAATTTATTCACAATTTCGGTACCATAGAGTAGTCGTCCCTGGCCCCCGGGCCACGGACTTGTACTGGCCGGTCAGAGTTGAGGCTCGGGTGTGAAATTTATGGTTTTCAGGGTTTTAATAGTTTTTTTATCATTATTTTTTTATTGTTTTATCATTAACTAAATATCTCAGGGTCTTTTCTCCCGTGTTTTATGAATAAATCTTTGTTTTTTGGTAACGGTTGTTATTTTTATCTAAGACACTTTAAAGGCCGGTCTGTGAAAATATTGTCGGACATAAACCGGTAAGTGGCACAAAAAAGGTTGGGGACGGCTGCCATAGAGGAATGTTTGTATATTACCATTTACAGGCACTTTTTTTCATTGTAATTCATTAAATATGCTTCTTTACATCCTTAAATACACATTTCAGTAAAATTACAACCCAATTAGCCATTTCAAAAATTCTTACATTTAAACTTTTTAAATTAATCAGTGGTTAGTAGAGAACAATGCTGCATATTACAACATATTACTATCACAAGATAGACACTGAAGATTGGGACACATTCAGTGTCTGAATGTGTGTGTAAATGGGTGGATGACTGAATGTAGTGTAAAGGGCTTTGGGGTCGATAGTGACTAAGTAAAGCGCTATACAAATACAGGCCATTTACCATTTTACAATCACTTTTCTACCCCTTATTGCACTCCTGATTGCACAGTATTATACGCTTTTTTCCCAAAATTCCTATATGCCAGTTATAATGATAAAGTCTTATTGTTGATGATTGACAAAAGTGTGCAGAATAAAAGTCAATTTCTCAAAGGGACTCCTGCAATGAGACATTTGTTGACATAAAATGGTAAATGGCCTGTATTTATATAGCGCTTTACTAGTCCCTAAGGACCCCAAAGCGCTTTACATATCCAGTCATCCACCCATTCACACAAAAGAACACATATAAATTTTATTCACATAAAAGAACTCACCTGCAGCTGAGGTTTGATTTGTTTGATTTGTTTGGCCTGACAGCGGGTCAGCAGATCCTGGATAAACGTGAATCCAACATTATTTTATGGGACTGGACCATAATTTCTCTAATTGATCTTTCTGAGTTAACTTCAATAATTACTTCCTCCAAACCATCAACGTGTCTTTTAGACCCCATTCCTACAAAACTGCTCAAAGAAGTCCTGCCATTAATTAATTCTTCGATCTTAAATATGATCAACCTATCTCTAATGATCGGCTATGTACCACAGGCCTTCAAGCTGGCTGTAGTTAAACCTTTACTCAAAAAGCCATCTCTAGACCCAGCAGTCTTAGCTAATTATAGGCCAATCTCCAACCTTCCTTTCATATCAAAAATCCTTGAAAGAGTAGTTGTCAAACAGCTAACAGATCATCTGCAGAGGAATGGTTTATTTGAAGAGTTTCAGTCAGGTTTCAGAGCTCAGCACAGCACAGAAACAGCTTTAGTGAAGGTTACAAATGATCTTCTTATGGCCTCTGACAGTGGACTCATCTCTGTGCTTGTCCTGCTAGACCTCAGTGCAGCGTTCGATACTGTCGACCATAATATCCTATTAGAGCGATTAGAACATGCTGTAGGTATTACAAGTACTGCGGTGCAGTGGTTTGTATCATATCTATCTAATAGACTCCAATTCGTGCATGTAAATGGAGAGTCCTCTTCACACACTGAGGTTAATTATGGAGTTCCACAGGGTTCAGTGCTAGGACCAATTCTGTTTACATTATACATGCTTCCCTTAGGCAGCATCATTAGAAGACATAGCATACATTTACACTGCTATGCAGATGACACCCAGCTCTATCTGTCCATGAAGCCAGATAACACACACCAATGAGTTAAACTACAGGAATGTCTTAAAGACATAAAGACCTGGATGGCCGCTAACTTTCTGCTTCTTAATTCAGATAAAACTGAGGTTATTGTACTCGGCCCTGAAAATCTTAGAAATATGGTATCTAAGCAGATTCTTACTCTGGATGGCATTACCTTGGCCTCCAGTAACGCGGTGAGGAACCTTGGAGTCATTTTTGACCAGGACATGTCCTTCAACGCACATATTAAACAAATATGTAAGACTGCTTTCTTCCATTTGCGCAACATCTCTAAAATTAGAAATATCCTGTCTCAGAGTGACGCTGAAAAACTAGTTCATGCATTTATTACTTCCAGGCTGGACTACTGTAATTCATTATTATCAGGATGTCCAAAAAACTCGCTGAAAAGCCTTCAGCTAATCCAAAATGCTGCAGCAAGAGTCCTGACAGGGACTAGAAAGAGAGAGCATATTTCTCCTGTTTTGGCTTCCCTTCATTGGCTTCCTGTTAAATCCAGAATTGAATTCAAAATCCTGCTCCTCACATACAAGGTCTTAAATAATCAGGCCCCATCTTATCTTAATGACCTTGTAGTACCATATCACCCTATTAGAGCGCTCCGCTCTCGCTCTGCAGGCCTACTTGTTGTTCCTAGAGTATTTAAAAGTAGAATGGGAGGCAGAGCCTTCAGTTTTCAGGCCCCTCTTCTGTGGAACCAGCTTCCAGTTTGGATTCGGGAGACAGACACTATCTCTACTTTCAAGATTAGGCTTAAAACTTTCCTTTTTTCTAAAGCATATAGTTAGGGCTGGACCAGGTGACCCTGAATCCTCCCTTTGTTATGCTGCAATAGATGTAGGCTGCCGGGGGATTCCCATGATGCATTGAGTTTTTCCTTTCCAGTCACCTTTCTCACTCACTATGTATTAACAGACCTCTCTGCATTGAATCATATCTGTTATTAACCTCTGTCTCTCTTCCACAGCATGTCTTTATCCTGTCTTCCTTCTCTCACCCCAACCGGTCGCAGCAGATGGCCGCCCCTCCCTGAGCCTGGTTCTGCCGGAGGTTTCTTCCTGTTAAAAGGGAGTTTTTCCTTCCCACTGTCGCCAAAGTGCTTGCTCATAGGGGGTCATATGATTGTTGGGTTTTTCTCTGTATCTATGAAGCGCCTTGAGGCGACTTTTGTTGTGATTTGGCGCTATATAAATAAAATTGAATTGAATTGAATTAATTGTTGTAAAAAATAAAAAAACAACTTAAACAAAATAAATCAAAACTGTTTTCTACATGTTTCTACAGTCCCCTGTCAGTCACATGCCCCAAGAATGTACATCACTTTTCTACCACTTATTGCACTCCAGATTGCACAGTATTATGCGCTTTTTCAAAAAAATCTTGTTTATGTCGGTTCTAATGATAAAGTCTTATAATTGATAATTGACAAAAGTGTGCAGAATAAAAGTCAATTTCTTAAAGGGACTCCTGCAATGAGACATTTTTTGACATAAAAGAACTCACCTGCATCTTTAGACGTCATTCGGGACGATTCAGTTTCAGGAGTGGATGTATGAGGGGTTGAAAGTGTGACAGTTGTTGACTCTGAGGCTGGGGTTGGATTTGTTTGGCCTGACAGTGGGTCAGCAGATCCTGGATAAACGTGAATCCAACATTATTTTATGGGACTGGACCATGATTGTTGTAAAAAAACATCAAACGAAAACAATCAAAAGCTCTCTCTACAGTTTTCAATGTGCTAAGCAGTTGACAACCAAATTTATTTATCTATCAAGTCAGATAACATACACCAATTATTTAAACTGCAGGAATGCCTTAACATTTTTAGAACCTGGATGACGTTTAACTTTTTGCCTGTAAATTCAGATAAAGCTGAAGTTATTTTACTTGGACATAAAAGTCTTAGAAATGTGGTCTCTAACCACATATTTAAACTGGATGGCATTTCTGTGGACTCCAGCAACACTATGAGGAATGTAAGAGTCATTTTTGACCAGGATATGTCCTTCAGTGCACATACTAAACAAAATGTGGAACTGCTTTCTACCATCCATCTATCCATCCATCTATCATCCATCCATCCATCCATCCATCTTCTTCCGCTGATCAGGGGTAGGTCGCAAGGGGAAGCAGCCTAAGAAGAGAAGCCAAGTCCTCCCTTTCCTCAGCCACCCATCCAGCTTGTCTGGGGAAACGCCAAGGCGTTCCCAGGCTAGTCGAGAGATATAATCTCTCCAGCGTGTCCTGTGTCTGCCCCGCGGTCTCCTCCCGGTGGGACTGCCTGGAGCACCTCACCTAGGAGTCATCCTTGTCAGATGCCCGAACCACTAGGGCTGAACGATTATGGAAAATAATCTAATTGCGATTTTTTGCCCCAATATTGCGATTGCGATGCGATATGCGATTATTTTTTAAGGTCTTTGTCTTCTGTATTATTAAACAAAGACAAGCAATACATCATATAGTATGGCCAATACTATATTACATTAATTTTAAACTGTTCTTTCCTGGAAGACAGACCTCTGTTATGATGACATGAGGTGATGCATGAATTGATGACTGACATTTTTATTTAACTTCTTCAATCACAACAGTATATTTGAACATACACAATAGTTTATTTTTAGCTTACAAACATCTGAGCATAAAGTGCTGACAAGGAACCCTGGTGTAAACATTAAAATGAAAGTCAGTACAATGTGCAGATTGCAGAAATATACATAAACAAAATCAGTGGCTTTACCACACTCAGTTTTTCGACATCTGTGAACTACTAGACAGTCATTCAATTAAAAAATAATATTAAATAAATAAAACTAATAAATAAAAAATACACACATCTTACTGATCTCTGCAGTCAGTAACATTACACATAAAGTGCAAACATAATAGCAATTGTATAAACACACACACAAACACGCCTTTAAAGTTTAAAGGCGTGAAATTGGACGGTCTAGTTCTGATTAGCGTCACCGCTGTCTCGGAGGAGTTTAATAAACTCGGCCGTCTGCTTCTTGCTATCTAAAATATAACCAGACACTGGAGTAAACTCTCGACCATCTCACACTTCTGTTTAATAAGTTTTCTGTTTGACGTTTAGTCAGCTGTGTGAAAACCAAGGAGGAACCCACCCGGGGGATTAATAAAGTTTTATTTTATCTAATCTAATAACTTTAATCTCAGCCAAACCGATTTACTCACGAACAAACAAAACACTGAAAAAAGCCCAACAATAACATTTTTAGGTTGTCTAAGTGACTTATATATTACGTTTAACCCGACCAGCGAAACTCCGCGGTGATCTGAAAATGACGTGCCGGGAGTTGTGCCGTTCTCGGCCGCATCAGTAACCCTCGAGCTCCCGGCTAGCTGTCGAGCTGGTGGGTAGCAGACGCCTCTGAAAACGTCGAAGCACTTTTGCAAATATGGGATATCTTGATAAACCGAGCAGATATTTGATGTTTACACAACTACTTTCTCGCCTGAAAATATGTTAAAAGTTTATTTTGTGACCCAGAAAGATTAGTATGAGTAATTTTAAAACTTAGTAGCGGCCGCCATTGCTGGAAACTGGAGTTTGGCTGGGCCGCGCTATGAATTCTGGGATATGGTAGTAATTTGGACAGCCTTCGGCGCGTCGCTGTGACGTAATCGGTCTACAAATGCGGCCTCAGGAGGATGCAGCCCATGAATTTGGACATGTCCAGAGTATAATCGCAGCCTTTGCGGTTAGAAAATTGCACTTGATCATGTCGCGATATTATCGCAAATGCGATATATCGTTCAGCCCTACGAACCACCTCAACTGGCCCCTTTCGACATTGAGGAGCAGCGGCTCTACTCTCAGCCCCTCCCGGATGGCTGTACTTCCTACCACATCTCCAAGGGAGAGACCAGCCACCCCTTGGAGGAAGGTTGCTTGTATCCGCGATCTCGTTCATTTGGTCACTACTCACAGCTCGTGACCATAGGTGAGGGTAGGGACGTAGATCGAATGGCAAATTGAGAGCTTCGCCTTTAAACTCAGCTCTCTCTTTACCACGACGGATCGGTATAACGTCTGCATCATTGCAGCTGCAGAACCAATCTGTCTGTTGATATCCCGCTGCCTTCCCCAGTCACTTGGGAATAAGATACCTGAGATTGTTAAACTCCTCCACTTAGGGCAGGAACTAATCCCTGAACCAGGACAGAAACCGCATTGTTGTTCTTGTATCCGAGGTTTGACTAACAGACAGACTCTCCTTTCCAGCATCTTGGCATAGACTTTCCCGGGAGCCTGAAGAGTGTGATCCCCCTATAGCTGGAACACACCCTTCGATCCTCTTTCTTAAAGATGGGAACCACCACCCCATTCTGCCAATCCAAAGCTCCCGCCCCTGATCTCCACACAACATTGTAGAGGTGTGGCAACCAGAACAGGCCCCTAAAAATCCAAAGCCTTCAGGAACTCAGGGCAGACCTCATCCCCCCCGGAGGCTCTGCCACTAAGGAGTTGTTTAAAGACCTCCTTGACCTCGTCCCTGGAGATTTGTGGGTCATCCCCCTCGTCCCCAGACTCTGCTTCCTTCACGGAAGACGTGCCAGTGGGATTAAGGAGGTCCTTGAAGTATTCCTTCCACTGTCCGACAATTTACTCAGTCAAAGTAAGCCGTGCTCCACCCACACCATACACAGTGCAGGTAGAGCACCGCTTTCCCCTCCTGATTTCCCTGACGGTTTGCCAGAATCTCTTCGAGGTAGTGCGAAAGTCTTTTTCCATGGCCTTTAAAAGGGAGTTTTTCCTTCCCACTGTCGCCAAAGTGTTTGCTCGTAGGGGATCATATGATTGTTGGGTTTTCTCAGTATGTATATTGTAGGGTCTACCCTACAATATAAAGCGCTCCGAGGCGATTGTTGTTGTGATTTGGCGTTGTATAAATAAAACTGAATGGAACTGAATTGATAACAAAACCAATCACCAACCTGCGTCCTAGCGCGTCCCTGTGCCACCTGCAACTATGGAGGATCTTATGTTCAAACATGGCGTTCGTTATTGCCAAACTGTGGTTTGCACAGAAGTCCAACAAGAAAACACTGCTCGGGTTCAGATCGGGGAGGCCGTTCCTCCCAATCACGACCCTCAAGGTCTCACTGCCGTTGCCCACATGAGCATTGGAGTCTCCCAGAAAGACAACAGAGTCCCCAGGCAGAGCATCGTCCAGCACCCTACACCAGGGACTCCAAGAAGGCTGGGTACTCTGAACCACCACTCGGCGCATAAGTGCAGACAAAAGTCAGAATCCGTTCCCCGACCCAAAGACACAGGGAACAAATCCTCTGGTCCACTGGGAGAAACCCCAACATACAGGCAGCAGCCGAGGGGATGCTAGGATACCCACATCAACTGTCGGTTTTGATTTGTTGCTCTATATGTAAAATTGAATTGAATTGAATTGAACTGAATTGAATTGAAAAGAACTCACCTGCAGCTTTAGACGTCATTCGGGATGATTCAGTGTCAGGAGTGGAGGTATGAGGGGTTGAAAGTGTCACAGTTGTTGACTCTGAGGCTGAGGTTGGATTTGTTTGACCTGACAGCAGGTCAGCAGATCCTGGAAAAAGTGAATCCAACATTATTTTACAGGACTGGACCATGATTGTTGTAAAAAATAAAAAAAATAAATCAAAACTGTTTTCTACATGTTTCTACAGTCCCCTGTCAGTCACATGCCCCAAGAATGTTCATCACTTTTCTACCACTTATTGCACTCCAGATTGCACAGTATTATGCGCTTTTTCCAAAAATCTTGTTTATGTCGGTTATAATGATAAAGTCTTATGATTGATAATTGACAAAAGTGTGCAGAATAAAAGTCAATTTCTTAAAGGGACTCCTGCAATGAGACATTTGTTGACATAAAAGAACTCACCTGCATCTTTAGACGTCATTCGGGACGATTCAGTGTCAGGAGTGGATGTATGAGGGGTTGAAAGTGTGACAGTTGTTGACTCTGAGGCTGGGGTTGGATTTGTTTGGCCTGACAGTGGGTCAGCACATCCTGGATAAACGTGAATCCAACATTATTTTATGGGACTGGACCATGATTGTTGTAAAAAAACATCAAACGAAAACAATCAAAAGCTCTCTCTACAGTTTTCGATGTGCTAAGCAGTTGACAACCAAATTTATTTATCTATCAAGTCAGATAACATACACCAATTATTTAAACTGCAGGAATGCCTTAACATTTTTAGAACCTGGATGACGTTTAACTTTTTGCCTGTAAATTCAGATAAAGCTGAAGTTATTTTACTTGGACATAAAAGTCTTAGAAATGTGATCTCTAACCACATATTTAAACTGGATGGCATTACTGTGGACTCCAGCAACACTATGAGGAATGTAAGAGTCATTTTTGACCAGGATATGTCCTTCAGTGCACATACTAAACAAAATGTGGAACTGCTTTCTACCATCCATCCATCCATCCATCCATCCATCTTCTTCCGCTGATCAGGGGTAGGTCGCAAGGGGCAGCAGCCTAAGAAGAGAAGCCAAGTCCTCCCTTTCCTCAGCCACCCATCCAGCTTGTCTGGGGAAACGCCAAGGCGTTCCCAGGCTAGTCGAGAGATATAATCTCTCCAGCGTGTCCTGGGTCTGCCCCGGGGTCTCCTCCCGGTGGGACTGCCTGGAGCACCTCACCTAGGAGTCATCCTTGTCAGATGCCCGAACCACCTCAACTGGCCCCTTTCGACATTGAGGAGCAGCGGCTCTAATCTCAGCCCCTCCCGGATGGCTGTACTTCCTACCACATCTCCAAGGGAGAGACCAGCCACCCCTTGGAGGAAGGTTGCTTGTATCCGCGATCTCGTTCATTTGGTCACTACTCACAGCTCGTGACCATAGGTGAGGGTAGGGACGTAGATCGAATGGCAAATTGAGAGCTTCGCCTTTAAACTCAGCTCTCTCTTTACCACGACGGATCGGTATAACGTCTGCATCATTGCAGCTGCAGAACCAATCTGTCTGTTGATATCCCGCTGCCTTCCCCAGTCACTTGGGAATAAGATACCTGAGATTGTTAAACTCCTCCACTTAGGGCAGGAACTAATCCCTGAACCAGGACAGAAACCGCATTGTTGTTCTTGTATCCGAGGTTTGACTAACAGACAGACTCTCCTTTCCAGCATCTTGGCATAGACTTTCCCGGGAGCCTGAGGAGTGTGATCTCCCTATAGCTGGAACACACCCTTCGATCCCCTTTCTTAAAGATGGGAACCACCACCCCATTCTGCCAATCCAAAGCTCCCGCCCCTGATCTCCACACAACATTGTAGAGGTGTGGCAACCAGAACAGGCCCCTAAAAATCCAAAGCCTTCAGGAACTCAGGGCAGACCTCATCCCCCCCGGAGGCTCTGCCACTAAGGAGTTGTTTAAAGACCTCCTTGACCTCGTCCCTGGAGATTTGTGGGTCATCCCCCTCGTCCCCAGACTCTGCTTCCTTCACGGAAGACGTGCCAGTGGGATTAAGGAGGTCCTTGAAGTATTCCTTCCACTGTCCGACAATTTACTCAGTCAAAGTAAGCCGTGCTCCACCCACACCATACACAGTGCAGGTAGAGCACCGCTTTCCCCTCCTGATTTCCCTGACGGTTTGCCAGAATCTCTTCGAGGTAGTGCGAAAGTCTTTTTCCATGGCCTTTAAAAGGGAGTTTTTCCTTCCCACTGTCGCCAAAGTGTTTGCTCGTAGGGGGTCATATGATTGTTGGGTTTTCTCAGTATGTATATTGTAGGGTCTACCCTACAATATAAAGCGCTCCGAGGCGATTGTTGTTGTGATTTGGCGTTGTATAAATAAAACTGAATGGAACTGAATTGATAACAAAACCAATCACCAACCTGCGTCCTAGCGCGTCCCTGTGCCACCTGCAACTATGGAGGATCTTATGTTCAAACATGGCGTTCGTTATTGCCAAACTGTGGTTTGCACAGAAGTCCAACAAGAAAACACTGCTCGGGTTCAGATCGGGGAGGCCGTTCCTCCCAATCACGACCCTCAAGGTCTCACTGCCGTTGCCCACATGAGCATTGGAGTCTCCCAGAAAGACAACAGAGTCCCCAGGCAGAGCATCGTCCAGCACCCTACACCAGGGACTCCAAGAAGGCTGGGTACTCTGAACCACCACTCGGCGCATAAGTGCAGACAAAAGTCAGAATCCGTTCCCCGACCCAAAGACACAGGGAACAAATCCTCTGGTCCACTGGGAGAAACCCCAACATACAGGCAGCAGCCGAGGGGATGCTAGGATACCCACATCAACTGTCGGTTTTGATTTGTTGCTCTATATGTAAAATTGAATTGAATTGAATTGAACTGAATTGAATTGAAAAGAACTCACCTGCAGCTTTAGACGTCATTCGGGATGATTCAGTGTCAGGAGTGGAGGTATGAGGGGTTGAAAGTGTCACAGTTGTTGACTCTGAGGCTGAGGTTGGATTTGTTTGACCTGACAGCAGGTCAGCAGATCCTGGAAAAAGTGAATCCAACATTATTTTACAGGACTGGACCATGATTGTTGTAAAAAATAAAAAAAATAAATCAAAACTGTTTTCTACATGTTTCTACAGTCCCCTGTCAGTCACATGCCCCAAGAATGTTCATCACTTTTCTACCACTTATTGCACTCCAGATTGCACAGTATTATGCGCTTTTTCCAAAAATCTTGTTTATGTCGGTTATAATGATAAAGTCTTATGATTGATAATTGACAAAAGTGTGCAGAATAAAAGTCAATTTCTTAAAGGGACTCCTGCAATGAGACATTTGTTGACATAAAAGAACTCACCTGCATCTTTAGACGTCATTCGGGACGATTCAGTGTCAGGAGTGGATGTATGAGGGGTTGAAAGTGTGACAGTTGTTGACTCTGAGGCTGGGGTTGGATTTGTTTGGCCTGACAGTGGGTCAGCACATCCTGGATAAACGTGAATCCAACATTATTTTATGGGACTGGACCATGATTGTTGTAAAAAAACATCAAACGAAAACAATCAAAAGCTCTCTCTACAGTTTTCGATGTGCTAAGCAGTTGACAACCAAATTTATTTATCTATCAAGTCAGATAACATACACCAATTATTTAAACTGCAGGAATGCCTTAACATTTTTAGAACCTGGATGACGTTTAACTTTTTGCCTGTAAATTCAGATAAAGCTGAAGTTATTTTACTTGGACATAAAAGTCTTAGAAATGTGGTCTCTAACCACATATTTAAACTGGATGGCATTTCTGTGGACTCCAGCAACACTATGAGGAATGTAAGAGTCATTTTTGACCAGGATATGTCCTTCAGTGCACATACTAAACAAAATGTGGAACTGCTTTCTACCATCCATCCATCCATCCATCCATCCATCCATCCATCCATCCATCCATCTTCTTCCGCTGATCAGGGGTAGGTCGCAAGGGGCAGCAGCCTAAGAAGAGAAGCCAAGTCCTCCCTTTCCTCAGCCACCCATCCAGCTTGTCTGGGGAAACGCCAAGGCGTTCCCAGGCTAGTCGAGAGATATAATCTCTCCAGCGTGTCCTGGGTCTGCCCCGGGGTCTCCTCCCGGTGGGACTGCCTGGAGCACCTCACCTAGGAGTCATCCTTGTCAGATGCCCGAACCACCTCAACTGGCCCCTTTCGACATTGAGGAGCAGCGGCTCTAATCTCAGCCCCTCCCGGATGGCTGTACTTCCTACCACATCTCCAAGGGAGAGACCAGCCACCCCTTGGAGGAAGGTTGCTTGTATCCGCGATCTCGTTCATTTGGTCACTACTCACAGCTCGTGACCATAGGTGAGGGTAGGGACGTAGATCGAATGGCAAATTGAGAGCTTCGCCTTTAAACTCAGCTCTCTCTTTACCACGACGGATCGGTATAACGTCTGCATCATTGCAGCTGCAGAACCAATCTGTCTGTTGATATCCCGCTGCCTTCCCCAGTCACTTGGGAATAAGATACCTGAGATTGTTAAACTCCTCCACTTAGGGCAGGAACTAATCCCTGAACCAGGACAGAAACCGCATTGTTGTTCTTGTATCCGAGGTTTGACTAACAGACAGACTCTCCTTTCCAGCATCTTGGCATAGACTTTCCCGGGAGCCTGAGGAGTGTGATCCCCCTATAGCTGGAACACACCCTTCGATCCCCTTTCTTAAAGATGGGAACCACCACCCCATTCTGCCAATCCAAAGCTCCCGCCCCTGATCTCCACACAACATTGTAGAGGTGTGGCAACCAGAACAGGCCCCTAAAAATCCAAAGCCTTCAGGAACTCAGGGCAGACCTCATCCCCCCCGGAGGCTCTGCCACTAAGGAGTTGTTTAAAGACCTCCTTGACCTCGTCCCTGGAGATTTGTGGGTCATCCCCCTCGTCCCCAGACTCTGCTTCCTTCACGGAAGACGTGCCAGTGGGATTAAGGAGGTCCTTGAAGTATTCCTTCCACTGTCCGACAATTTACTCAGTCAAAGTAAGCCGTGCTCCACCCACACCATACACAGTGCAGGTAGAGCACCGCTTTCCCCTCCTGATTTCCCTGACGGTTTGCCAGAATCTCTTCGAGGTAGTGCGAAAGTCTTTTTCCATGGCCTTTAAAAGGGAGTTTTTCCTTCCCACTGTCGCCAAAGTGTTTGCTCGTAGGGGGTCATATGATTGTTGGGTTTTCTCAGTATGTATATTGTAGGGTCTACCCTACAATATAAAGCGCTCCGAGGCGATTGTTGTTGTGATTTGGCGTTGTATAAATAAAACTGAATGGAACTGAATTGATAACAAAACCAATCACCAACCTGCGTCCTAGCGCGTCCCTGTGCCACCTGCAACTATGGAGGATCTTATGTTCAAACATGGCGTTCGTTATTGCCAAACTGTGGTTTGCACAGAAGTCCAACAAGAAAACACTGCTCGGGTTCAGATCGGGGAGGCCGTTCCTCCCAATCACGACCCTCAAGGTCTCACTGCCGTTGCCCACATGAGCATTGGAGTCTCCCAGAAAGACAACAGAGTCCCCAGGCAGAGCATCGTCCAGCACCCTACACCAGGGACTCCAAGAAGGCTGGGTACTCTGAACCACCACTCGGCGCATAAGTGCAGACAAAAGTCAGAATCCGTTCCCCGACCCAAAGACGCAGGGAACAAATCCTCTGGTCCACTGGGAGAAACCCCAACATACAGGCAGCAGCCGAGGGGATGCTAGGATACCCACATCAACTGTCGGTTTTGATTTGTTGCTCTATATGTAAAATTGAATTGAATTGAATTGAACTGAATTGAAAAGAACTCACCTGCAGCTTTAGACGTCATTCGGGATGATTCAGTGTCAGGAGTGGAGGTATGAGGGGTTGAAAGTGTCACAGTTGTTGACTCTGAGGCTGAGGTTTGATTTGTTTGACCTGACAGCAGGTCAGCAGATCCTGGAAAAAGTGAATCCAACATTATTTTACAGGACTGGACCATGATTGTTGTAAAAAATAAAAAAAATAAATCAAAACTGTTTTCTACATGTTTCTACAGTCCCCTGTCAGTCACATGCCCCAAGAATGTTCATCACTTTTCTACCACTTATTGCACTCCAGATTGCACAGTATTATGCGCTTTTTCAAAAAATCTTGTTTATGTCGGTTTTAATGATAAAGTCTTATGATTGATAATTGACAAAAGTGTGCAGAATAAAAGTCAATTTCTTAAAGGGACTCCTGCAATGAGACATTTGTTGACATAAAAGAACTCACCTGCATCTTTAGACGTCATTCGGGACGATTCAGTGTCAGGAGTGGATGTATGAGGGGTTGAAAGTATGACAGTTGTTGACTCTGAGGCTGGGGTTGGATTTGTTTGGCCTGACAGTGGGTCAGCACATCCTGGATAAACGTGAATCCAACATTATTTTATGGGACTGGACCATGATTGTTGTAAAAAAACATCAAACGAAAACAATCAAAAGCTCTCTCTACAGTTTTCGATGTGCTAAGCAGTTGACAACCAAATTTATTTATCTATCAAGTCAGATAACATACACCAATTATTTAAACTGCAGGAATGCCTTAACATTTTTAGAACCTGGATGACGTTTAACTTTTTGCCTGTAAATTCAGATAAAGCTGAAGTTATTTTACTTGGACATAAAAGTCTTAGAAATGTGGTCTCTAACCACATATTTAAACTGGATGGCATTTCTGTGGACTCCAGCAACACTATGAGGAATGTAAGAGTCATTTTTGACCAGGACATGTCCTTCAGTGCACATATTAAACAAATATGTCAGACTGCGTTCTTCCATTTGTGCAACATCTCTAAAGTTAGAAATATCCTGTCTCAGAGTGACGCTGAAAAACTAGTTCATGCGTTTATTACTTCCAGGCTGGACGACTGTAATTCATTATTATCAGGAAGTCCTAAAAACTCGCTGAAAAGCCTTCAGCTGATCCAAAATGCTGCAGCAAGAGTCCTGACAGGGACTAGAAAGAGAGAGCAGATTTCTCCTGTTTTGGCTTCCTGTTAAATCCAGAATTCAAAATCCTGCTCCTCACATACAAGGTCTTAAATAATCAGGCCCCATCTTATCTTAATGACCTTGTAGTACCATATCACCCTATTAGAGCACTTCTTCCTTCCCACTGTCGCCAAATCGTTTGCTCATAGGGGGTCATATGATTGTTGTGGTTTTCACTGTTGTTTCTATCTTTCAATTAAATTCAATACAACACAATACTAAAATCTTACATACAGTTTTTGTGATTTGTTGCCCTATTGAACTGAATTGAAAAGAACTCACCTGCTTGTTTAGACGTCATTCGGGATGATTCAGTATCAGGAGTGGAGGCATGAGGGGTTGAAAGTTTGACAGTTGAATCTGAGGTTTGATTTGTTTTGCATGACAGCAGGTCAGCAGATGTAGGAAAAAGTGAATCCAACATTATTTTATGGGATTGGACCATAATTGTTGCAAAAAACATAAAACAAGAGTTAAAATCAACACTGCTCTCTAGAATTTTCTATTGCTGATTTTAGACACCCTGACAGCTTTTCTTCCACTTCTGCATGCAGATTGATACACACGTATTCCAGTCTTCTGTTTATGTGGGTTACAATTATAATGCATCATCGTTAATTCAAAGTTTGTAGACCAAAAGTAAATTTCTCAAAGGGATCCATGCGTTCAGAAAGATTTTGTTTGACATGAAGAGCTCACCTGCTTCTGTAGATGTCATATGGGATGGTTCGGGGTCAGGAGTGGAGGTATTAGGAGATGGAAGTGTGACAACTGGATCTGAAACTGAGATTTGATTTGTGTGGCCTGCCAGGAGGTCAGAAGATGCAGGAAAAAGTGAATCAAGCATTATTTCAGATGGCTGGATAGTAGTATCTCAAAAAAAAAAAGAATACAAAACCACAACAACTAATAACTATCATGTCAGTCTCTGGTCAAATTGGTCCTCGGTGAAGGACCAGAGAAACAGCGATTCAGATGATCCAAGCAGCAGAAATGAGCTTCCTCCAAAGGGTGGCTGGTGTCTCTCTTGGAGATGGGGTGAGAAGTTCTGTCATCCAGGAGTGGCTCAAAGTAGAGCCACTACTGGTCCACTTTGAAAGGAACCAGTTGAGGTGGACTTCTCTGCTTAGGCTGCTGCCGCCACAGCCTGGCCCTGGATAAGTGGAAGAAAAATGGATGGATGGATGCAAGGCCTCTCTCTTTTAAGTTCCTGTTAGTAATAGTAATAATGGGGTGGCTTTAGCTCAGGTGGCAGAGCAGGTCAGCCACTAATCAGAAGGTCGGTGGTTCGATCCCAGGCTGCCTCCTGGCTGCCAAATATCCTTGGGCAAGATACTAACCCCGTGTTTGCCTACTGGTGGTGGTCAGAGGGCCCGGTGGCGCCAGTGTCCGCCTCGCCTCTGTCAGTGCGCCCCAGGGTGGCTGTGGCTACAATGTAGCTGCCATCACCAGTGTGTGAATGTGTGTGTGAATGGGTGGATGACTGAATGTAGTGTAAAGCGCTTTGGGGTCCTATGGACTAGAAAAGCGCTATACAAATGCAGGCCATTTACTATTAATAGATGCCGTGTTGAGGCTGTCATCTTTAGCATCTACATGGGTGTTAAGATCACCCACAACAATTATTTTATTTGAGATGAGCATTATATCTGATAAAAGCCTGAGAATTAAAAAAAATTGTGAAAGGCCCAGGTGGACGATAAATTCTAACAAATAAAACTGTTTTCTGTGTTTTATTTGTGATTTTTTTGTTTAAGTTGGGTTTTTTAGTATGTTTCTTTTGGTTTGTTGTCTGGGAGCAGATAAAGTCTCTAAGGGGGTGGGTTTTAGGGGGATAAAAGGGGAGAAGAAGCAGGGAGGACTGCAACTCTTCTTTTTCGTCCCAACTCTGGATAGTAAGATTTTGGGGGATTTAATACATTTGGTCAGATTTCTATGGGATTAATGCCATCTCTCCTAACAAGACCAGGTTTACCCCAGAAGGCTACCCAATTATTCACAAAGCCCAGAGGCTGGAAGTAGAATTTCATGGTATCTGTACTTTAGGAAGAGAAAGAGGTAATATATAGAGGTAACAACTGCTCAGTGGGATTTGATAAACTGGAAATGTAAAACTTATTATCCATCCATCCATCTTCTTCCCCTTATCTGGGGCCAGGTCGCGGGGGCAGCAGCCTAAGCAGAGAAACCCAGAAATCCCTCTCCCCAGCCACCTCCTCCAGCTTATCCCAGGCCAGCAGAGAGATATAATCCCGCCAGCGTGTCCTGGGTCTGCCCCGGGGCCTCCTCCTGGTGGGACATGCCCGGAACACCTCACCCAGGAGGCATCCTTGTCAGATGCCTGAACCACCTCACCTGGCTCCTTTCGATGTGGAGGAGCAGCTCTACTCTGAGCCCCTCCTGGATGGCCGAACTTCTCACCCTATCTCTAAGGGAGAGGCCAGCCACCCCTTGGAGGAAGCTCATTTCCACCACTAAAGCTTATTATGTTTTGTCATATTGTGAAACATGCTGTACAACAAACTGAGGCAGACTAACTTTTATATTTAAAGGCTGCGTGAGAATCATCTGCGGGTAAGTGCAGGATAAACAGGTTAGTTTGCTGCACTGTGATGGATTTAAAGTAAAGAACAGTGTGTGACTGGTGCACAGTGGCTGTGGTTAGATGGTCAGAGTTATGTTACATCATAGCAGAGATTAATCTGAAGTTTAGCTGATGATGCTGAAATTCATTGGCTGAATTCCACCTTCCCATCAGCTGCATACTGTCTAGTATACAGACAGCATAAACAGTGTGCTGTCAGAGTAGATGATATAAATCAGAGACGACACATCATACCAGCTCTTATTTTCTCTGATAAAGTGGTACTCATACAGCTGACATGTGAACAAGTGACTCTGACCTAAAAACATTAGAAATGTGAGAAATTGTGCTGACAGAGGCAAGACGGGGACAAATGTACACTCTGGTTCATCTTGAATATACTTGAAATCTGCAATTCACTTGTATTTTTATTTTTATTCCTATTTATTCTATTTATCCCCTTCGTATATTTTATTTATATTTGTCTCTGTATTTATATATGTGTGTGTGTGTGTGTGTATATATATATATATAATATTCTGTAACTGTAACTTCTGTCGGTGCTGTGCTTTTTGGAAATCGAATTTCCCAGAGGAACCCACCCGAGGGATTAATAAAGTTCTATCTTATCTCTTATCTTATCTTATCTACAGCTGCTGATTGAGCCACAAGTGATTTCACACACAGTGTCTGTTGTATGCAGACAGTGTCCAGGTTAAGTGGAGAGATCGTAGATAGAGCTGATCAACTAAAGAGAAAGAGAAGAACTGCAATAACGGTGGTGAAATGATCCACTTACCAACCAGAATGAACAGAAACAGACTCCACTGCATGCTGTGTCAGATGAAATGTTTCACTGTGCAGTGAAACAGATTATTAGCAGCTCTTCTGTACTGCACATGCCAGAGGAAGATGGACATAGGATCAGTGAAATGTGCAAACCATCGTCAAACAATGCACATCTGTTCCCATTAGAAATGTATTATAAAGGTGATACAGACGCAACAGGCAAGACTTAACGTGATGTGAAAGGAGTCAACACGAGCGATGATGTTACAGCAGTTATTACAGTGTTGTTATGCCATCAGAGAAGTGACAGAGCTCAAATTTAACCTGTTTTCAAGATAACATTCATCCAAGATCAACACAGTGGATACATTTCTGTCCCAGCAACATATTGATTGATACAATGTAATACTGATACCAGGTAACCCTAGAAAACAACAAACATTTGTACATATACATACACATATAATATCAGAGAAATGAATTATTTTGTTCTTGCTGCTGACAGTCCTACACAGGGTTAGCTGTCTCTGAGTTGAGAACAGTTCAGATAGTAAAACATGCAGTGAAACAAAAGTAGTGAGAAATTCCACCTCTGCAGCTCCACCAACATGAAATCTCATAACTGAACTCACACTCACGTCCTTTCCCGTCAATGCGTTCCCTCGATGTGTTCAGAAAGACTGCCGTGAAGATGAACACAGATAACTTAATTTGCACCAGCCAGGATTTGAATATTAAAATTAAAGTGATATCTGTCTCTGATGGAACAATAAGTTCTGTGGGAACTTTGTGCAACTGACAGACACAATAATGAAGCAGGAACAAGGAAAGAAAACATGGAAATATATCTCCGTTAGGAGCATTTTGTAGTTCGACTGGAGCTGCAAATTAATAATTTATTGCTGCCACCTTAAAGGCCTGAGGTACGTAGCCCATTAATAGAGACATATTGAGTACTGGTAGGACTTGTTTAAGCAGTGTTGTAAATCACAAAAGTGCCCCTTGGAGAGTTATTGGACACTGCACATCTGCATTAACGCTTCACATTAACAGGTTCTGGGGTTGTACCTGTTAGTCAGCTGAGGTCATGTGACATATGTTTGCGCTCCTGCAGTATTTCCATCCCAGTTATTCCACATTTGAACTTCTAATTGTTATCACTATGTTCCACAGATGCTGCCGCTGTACATATCTCTGTCCACGGACCAATCACAGGCACAGCTGTGTGAGCTAATGAGTCAGGTGAACGAAAAGATGGATACAGACCAGTATATCATCGTCGGGGGCCTTTCTTCATGGAGACTTGATCAGTTGCTGTATTGCAGAGAGAGTTTTCATCAAAGGGCAGGACTTTGATGTGCTGCCAAACACAAGTTCAACTGCAGATTTAAAATGTGCAGATGTGCAGGGGTCGCATCATCATTGCTTACAGCTTTGATTTTTAAGTGCTCACAAACACCTACTTGTGTGCATTTGACCCCTGACCTCACCATCTATAAAACTGTATCCAGACTACTGCCCACAGCTCACAGTGGGCAGTGGGCCTTTCGGCCTCAGATCCTTCTGAGACTGCAGGGATGCACTTGGAGGCACAGAAATAAGAAAAAACTCATAATCAGCCCAAAGCAATTCACAAATCTTCAGCTTCGTCGCCTTCTGTGTGACGGTCTAACTCATTAGTAAACTTCACGACTTTTAGAAATACTATGAAATCCTGATAAAAAGCAACAGAACACAGTGAGCTTCGTCCAGTAAAAGTCAAAGAATCGTCTCTGCAGAGAGAAAGTGTCACATGACCTGAGAGAAACTGGAGCGATGAGCGAGAAACATCCGGGCGACCACATGTAAGCAGGAGAAAAGACATCATCTGTGAGCTGCTCAGCAACAGTTTGACATGCCAAAGAAAGCTACTGGGTCAACCCGCTCGCTGGAAAGGACCGACAGAAGGTGAGAGTCCAAGCAACAAGACAAACATGCATTTATGTAACGTGTTGGCAGTTTTGTAGCTGCTGTCATTCACACAGAAGCTCCTGCTGCTCTGTCTCCTCTCTCTGTGTTCGCACTGCTCAGAGGGCAGGTCATTTTATTACCTTTGTTTTAGAAGATCAAATCTCATTTAGAGGAGAGACCTGACTGAAGTGGCAGTCATACTAACAATACATGAAAATGCAACAGAAAAAGAAGCACATTCAACGGGACAGACAAATGTTTTTGTTTTAAAAAAGCTTCATCGTCCTTCATCGTCACGTTCTGCGCGATGCCTTTAAATTCAGATGTTAACACATTCAAGCTGAGATCTCTCTGGGAACTATAAACAGGTAACGTTAACGAGCTCCTTCACCTCGTCTGTTCATCACGACCAGCCAAGTTTAGGTCAAGCTAAATGAATCAGAAACGTTAAATATTACTGTTAATAAGATTAAAATCAAAAGAGAAACACACACATGGCTGGATATTACTGATAAATCTAGTCTTCTTATCTTTTATCCTGTCTTCCTTCTCTCACCCCAACCAATCACAGCAGATGGCCCCGCCCCTCCCTGAGCCTGGTTCTGCTGGAGGTTTCTTCCTGTTAAAAGGGAGTTTTTCCTTCCCACTGTCGCCAAAGTGCTGCTCACAGGGGGTCATATGATTGTTGGGTTTCTCTCTGTGTATTATTGTAGGGTCGACCTTACAGCATAAAGCACCTTGAGGTGACTGTTGTTGTGATTTTGCGCTGTGTAAATAAAACTGAATTGAATGCACTCTCAGCTATTAGCAGTGATTAAAACTACAGATGCTTTGAATTAGAGCTCCTTTACTGTCTCTTAGTTCCACACATTACTTCATAAGTTTGAGGAAACACATTCAAACCAAGGCAAACATGCTCCAGGAGGAAGCTGTGACAACTGTATCTGTACGTTATTAACAAATAAAAATATAAAGACATGTATAAAAATATGTTTTAAGGTATGGCAGTGATGATGCTGTACACAGATTGTTGTCTTTGGTGTCTCAGGGCTGAGGAGATGCTGGTGTTACTTTCACTCTGGGGTCAGACTTGGGCAGTAAAAAGTGTTTGGTAGGTTCAAACACAACACTGACCAAAGAGCTTCATGTGCTGCAGACAGCAGGGTTCACACCTGAGACACTGCAGCATCTTCAGAGGAGCATCAGCACTTTGGACTGAAGCAGACTGGAGGAAATGTTACGCTTGTGCAAACTAAAGCTGCTGCATTTATTTCAGCCTGCAGAGCCACAATGAGATGAGCTGAACCTTTAATGAAGTTCCACTTTACACTGTTTCTCTAGTGCACGTCAAAGTGTCAGCAGCTAAAATACGAATGCTACAAAGATTTTTGTCTTTTTTAAACACATTAATGTTGTAAAGAGTGAGAAAAACAAACCAGATCAATATGAGACTCTCTCCTCGGCACACCCGTACTCTGTTTTTCACACCGCTGACAGGTTGGTGTTCAAAGCATCGTGGGCAGAGGAAGGCAGGCAGTCTGAGGAAGAGTCAGAGTGTCAGGGATAGAGGTGGTGTCAGCCGGCTGCTCTGACATGTCGGCCGAGCTGCCTGCTGAGAAAAGAAAGCAGCAGCACAAAGATAGAAACCTGCAGCACAGTGGACGCCTTTCTCTGCCACAGCGATCAAATCCACAATTCACAATGACTTTCTAAAAGTCCACTTCATCCCTTCAGATTTATGAGCTGGTCACGAAGCACTCGGACCCGACCCTGAGTGATCGGTTTAGTTGGGTTGGACTAAAACGAGGGCCAATTTCTAATCATCTGAAGTGAAAAACATAAAGAATTAAACTAAAACCTACTCTTCCCTGGATTCCCACCATCTCCTGTCCTCGTTTGAATCACAGCTGCAACTCTGAAAGCAAACTACAGAAACTGTTTTATAATTCAGATTATTTTTGAAGAGCAGCACAGCGTGTTTGAAAATGACCTTCTAGGTTTTCGCTCTCTCTCTCAGACGTGGATGCACAGCTCGGAGACTCAGATGTAACATCTATTCTAACAGATCAAGTCGTGTTCAGGATTTATTTCTCCTGGGACGCTTTGTGGCTCATTTAGAAACTGTGAGCCGGCTGCTGCTCTCAGGTATGTTTGCAGCAAAGCTTGTCTACATGGAAAAGGGTTTACAGTATGGACTGGTTCTTATATAGCACTTTCTGCTCTGACTGAGCACTCAAAGCACTTTATACAACTAATTCATTCACCCAGTCACTTCTTCTAAGCTTTTAAGTGCTCTGTGTAACATTCACGATGCATCGGAGAGCAACATGGGGTTAGTATCTTGGATATTTGGCATGCAGACTGGAATCAAACCACCGACCTTCTGGTTAGTGGCTGACCTGCTCTGCCACCTGAGCTACCGCCACCCCATAACATTACAGTAGATTACATTAAAAGCAGAAATGAGGAAACCTAAGATTTTGTTAGCTGAATTCTCGTGGCTGAAATGTTGTTATTTGATCTCACACTCAGGTTCTTTTTCTTGTGTTCTCTGTTGAAGCTGCTACCTGACGCTCAGTGTTTGGGTCTCACTGTATAACACGACCCACGAATAGGGCGCAAGTAGCCTGTACGTGTAATTTTGTGTATCAAGTCAGGTTTTTGCAGTAAATAATGAAACAAGTACCCTGTACTCACTGTTGGGAAGGTTACTTTTAAAATGTATTCCACTACAGATTACAGATTACATGCCCCAAAATGTATTGTGTAACGTATTCCCTTATGTGACTTAATGACAGTAACGTATTCTGAATACTTTGGATTACTTATTATATTATCATGCGTTTTAAAACTACATGAATGTCCTATTGCTGTGTGATTTATTACTATTACTGAAGGTTACTCACCACCAAGCTAACATTGCTAGCTGGCGTTAGCAGAGGTTAGTTCATTAACTCTAGACTGTTAGACTTGATGAATAGCATTAACAACCGGCTAGCTAGAAATAATCTTGTGAAAGTAATACCAACTAGATTTTTTAATTACTTAAATACTTAAATATTACTGATACAGAAATAGTTTCTATACAAGGTCGCTGCAGAAAGTGCAGCCTTACCTAATGTCCACCTACTGTTACTCATTTATATTAAGATTTAAACATCTGGTTGGTGTTGGTGTGGAGAGTAACCTTCAGTAATAGTGATAAATCACAGGCATTAGAGCCTCTTAATGCGTGTTTTGGTATCCACCGGCGTGGAAACCAAAAATATGGAGTTCATAACCGTATGAAACAGTGTAATCATTTATTTCAACAAAGTAACTGTATTCTGAATAACACCTTTTTAAACAGTAACTGTAACGGAATAACTTATATTTTGTATTTTAAATTTGTAACAACAGTACATGTGTTCCTTTACTCTCCAACACAGCCTGTACTGTCTGGCATCGTGTTGTGGAGTGACTGATGTGTAGTATCCTGTACTTACATGCAATTTGTGGGCAACACGTCAGGTTTTTGCAGGAAACAATGAAACAAATTCAAATTTTATTTGTCACACACACACAACCATACACAGTATGACATGGGGGTGAAATGCTTGTAGCTGTACAATGCCCGACCATTAAATGACAGAAGAAAGTTTTACAATATTTACAATTTACTACAAAAATTTACAAATTAACGTAGGAATTTAGAGTAAAGAATGTGCAAATAGCAGAAGAGATTATAAAGATAAGGATTATAAATTATAGGAATTATAGGATTATAGGAAATGTGTGGTGGTGCGTGTGGTGACGTGTGTGAGAGTCCAGTCTTATAGTGACGTGTTTGGGAGAGTCCAGTCCTGCACCTGGTTCAGGCCCCGAATAGCCTGGGGGAAGAAGCTCCTCCTCATTCTCTCTGTTTTGGCCTTTGACAAGTACCCAGTATATGTTATATAGTGAATAATGTTCAAAGACCCCGTACTTACATGCAATTTGCAGGAAGGTAAAGGCTACATAAGATATAAGATGTGGAAATATTTTTGTTGTCCCAGAAATTTACTATGAAATAACTCAGTACTTAAAATTACTTAATTTAATTTTATGTTATTATTTTGTTGTTACCTGTACAAAACTTGTTACATGAAATTAAAGGATACTTGTGGGTCATGTTCTAAAGTGTTACCAGTGTTTGTATTAAGGTACAATAAGCAGGTTCTCCACTAACTGCAGCGTTTCGGCTTTGATTCTGGCTGCGTCTGAGCCCAAGGACACTTTGAAAGGACACTGAACAAACATGTGGGAACAATTAAGATAAATCTATAACAATCAACACTTGAATAAGGTCTAAAATGGAGATTGTGGACAGGAATTCGATAACATCACATCTACATCCTTTTCTTAAGAAATTAAATGTGATAAGTTTCAATAATTATATCCCTGAGCACTCAGTCACCTCATGATTCAGCAGCACTCCCTCAGGAACGTGAAGTGTTGCTGAATCATGTCTCCTGTCTCTATTTGTGTAATCATAGTTTCCTTTGTAAAAGACACTCTGCTGGCATCAGTCCTGTCCTTGTTTCTGATTGGCCAAATGCTGCCAGCACCGCCCCTTCCATGTGAACCAGCTAAGAGCCCAGTCGGTAAACTCTGGGTTCACTTACGAGGTTGATAAGCAGCTTCATGTGACTGCTGATGTTAGGATAAGATGAGCCGGACCAGGCAAAGATGTCCTGGATAAGCTGCGCTTGTTTCAGAGTGCAGGGCGGCGCCCTCCGGTCAGTGTGTTTGTTTCTGCACAAAATTAAATGAATTAAAGATTAAAAAGTTCAGACATTCAGGATTAGATTTTTTTATGTGTGTGGTTGTTTTTTGTCCCACACCTCTTTCCCTCTTTCCGTTGTTTTTCCAAATGTCTTTTTGTTCAGTTTCTGAATCTTTAATTGTGTTTTGCTTCTAGTTGTTTGAAGCATATTTCAGTTTTGTTGTTCATGTTCAAGCTTTTTAGTTTTAGTTTTATTCAATGCTTCAGTTTGTTTTGCATTTTTCAGAAGCTTAGTTTTGATTCCCAGTGCGGCTTTTATAAGTGTGTGTCATGTGTTTTTGTCAGTTTCCACTTGTGACGTGATCCAACATCCGGACTTGATCCAGCATTGCCCAGCTGTGGGTCTGTGTCCTTTTCCACTCTGTGCTGGTAAACGAGCAGGGCTGATGCTTAACGAGGTTCACGTCAGAGAGCTGAACTCCTCTCTGTGACTGCACCCTCTGTTTCACTGAGCTGCTTCAGCTCTCACATCCATAACCATGTGTGTAAATGTGTAAGTATCCAAACAGCGTCCCACTCTGTCCTTTGTGTGATGCGTACTGCGCACGCCTGTGTGTGCAGAGGAGAGTATCTGTGACTGAGGGTCAGGTCCCCAAAGACGAGCTAATCTTACCCGTGTTATTGTAAAGTCTTTACTTCCAGTACAAACCTGTAGGCGCTCTCCATTTACTGTACTGGAAGCTATCGAGAAACAGAGGGGCTCGTTTTTTAACTCTACTTCCCTCTGTGATGCTAATGCAGCCGTCTGATTGGATCGTTACCACAGGTTGACTTCTGTGCTCGCTGTGAGTGGGTCAGACCTTCATTCCCACGCTCGATTCTGGTGACTTTTCCCAGAATTCCTGCAGTGACTCCTGTGTTTAATAATAATAATAATAATAATAATGGATACTTTATTGATCCCCATGGGGAAATTTTTGTGACAGTTTGTGACAGAGACTAAAGGAAACACACAAACAGCAGTAACGGCGGGCTGCACGCAGACTGGACAACATCATTTCACACATGAGCACACTCTGTGTCTTCCTGTTTGCTTCCTCAGCCGAGTGGGGAACATGACTCCCAGCAGGGCGCCGGGTCGAGCTCCTCGGCTCGCTGTAAGTGTGGGGTTTGACATTCACAGCAGAGACGCTCCCTCATTAAGATCTGTGTGATCTGACAGCAGGCCTGTGACTGCAGAGGAGAGCTGATTGTGCTGATTGTGAGGAGCAGCAGCACATATGAATCTCCAGCTACTTTACACACACACACACACACACACACACACACACACACACACACACACACACACACTGCAGGGGTGTCTGATTAGATCTGGTCTGCAGAAGGCTTCGATCAGTTTGCAGCTCCTCACAGCAGCGCCCCATGCTGCTCCTTCTTATGTTGCTACATTTTAATAGGGCAGAGATTTGAGGCGCTCGGCTCGGGCATCAGAATTACAAAGCGCCGGGGCGATTGATTATGCATCGCCTCTCCAATCCTCCCAAGAAAACTGCTAAACCAGTTTTGCCACATGCTGAACTGCACCACATCACTTGTGACCGTCTAACTGTCGGTGATATGCATTTAAATTGGCTGCCATCTCTACAAGTGGCCGGCGAGGAAGACGGCGAGGAAGGAGTTTCCACGGGAAGAAATCCCGCCGTCCATTCTGCTTCCTCAAATCAGGTCTTTTATTATCCATTTGTCACCTCTGAGACAGAGTAATTCTGCCCGAGCACCGAGAGGTCCTGGAGATGAGCTGAGGAAAGGTTTCACTGAATGGTTCCAGGAAATAGTCTGTGGTCGTGCGCGCTCAGAGATCTGCAGCTCAGGCAAATAACAATCATAAAAACTCTATTAGTGTAGCTCCTGCCAAGACTCAATGATTTAAATAAGAACACAAGATAACACTAAGAATTGTTAAGCTTCTCATCCCCATTCAGTATATATACATCCAGCAGCCACATTATTAGGTACAATGTCTTTGCTGATGTCACAGAAGAATAAACAGACTCAAACCGACGGCTTTCAGACGATAGGAAGGCAACAGAAACTCAGATGATCAGATGGCTGTCAGGGGAACCTGGTGTGTTCTTGTTGTTTACCTGTCTCTGTTTACTGTACAGTTTTATGTGACCTGCACACGTCATTTAGCAGCTTTACTATAACCTGGCATGTTTAGGTCTTATATTTTTGATGGACGGTTCCCCGTTAACACATGTTGTACCTGTAAAAAAAAACACAGTTGGAAACTGAAGCTCACACCCTGGTCCAATCAGTCAGGATCATGAAAGCACGGATCTATCGAGTATCAGCATTCAGGCTCCTGGTGGCGTGATGATGTGGGGGAGATTCTCTTGGCGAGCTCTGAGCACCGTGTAACCCCCACAGCCTACAGCTGCTGTTGACCCTGCCCATCCATTTGTGACTACAGTGTCCCATCTTCTGATGTTGCTTCCAGCAGGAAAACAATCCTCGTCACAAAGCTCATTTTTGTTGATATTTTACACAAAAACACGATAGCAGGATACAGGCAAACACAGCTGTAATAAGTAACAAACTATTTATTGATACTATTATAAACTCACAACATTGTAACAGAAGTCGACAACTTGAAATAATAGAGTGCATTTTGGTGACACTCTGAGATACAAACGACTGATTGTTGATACTCTCAATATCTCAATATCATCAATATGTAGGAGGCTGTCCACCAACATTTAGCATTTGGGACAAAGTCTCTGGTTTCTCAATATTCAGAAATTTTATTTGGAATAATAAAAGATCGAGGCTCAGACTCTCCTTACTCTACCTTCCATATGAAAGAGGGGGTTTACAACTTCCAGATTTAATGTGGTACTTTTGGGCCCAAATCAGAGCGGCAGCGTTTTGCTTTGTGAATGAGCAGACTCCCACGTGGGTTTCTGTCCACAGAAATTAAATTCCCTCTAACGTCTATCTTTATTCAGCTGACAGGAAGACAGTAATTAAACAAACCAAGAACCCCTTTCTGAAAAACACTATGATGATCTGCTTTGAAACACTTGGGAATGGAAGAGCCCACATGTGAAAGTCTTTTGGGAAAAGATGATAAATCTTGATCCCAAAACATGTATTTTAAATATGTACCCGAACAATTTAGTACCTGCTGCAAACATCAGAGCTCTGTTAAGGATCGGACTTTTGGAAGCCAAGCGATGTTTTGCTAAGTGTTGGAAAGATAAAAAAATATGTGGACTTTCTCAGTGGCTTAATGGACTGACGTCTATATGGACTCTGGAGAAAATACCTTAAGAAACAAGCCGGACAAGTTTTGGGCCATATGGTCAAAATTCTACAACTTTTTGGAGAACTGCAACGTAACTCTGGATTTGACGGCATGAAGTGCTAATGTCATGCCTGTCTGCCCCCCCCTCTGTCATGGTTTGCTTTATTTTTGTTTCTATCATTATGTGTTTTGTCATTATTTTATCTTCTGTTCACGGCGTAATATGTAAAACTTGTTAAAACCAACAAAGAATTGTGTAAATTTTTTAAAAAAGGATTCAGTTGGTAATCCCTTTCACTGAAGTACAACATCGTCTGCATACTAACAAACAGGGTTCAGACGAGAGATTTCAGTGGCTGCGCTGAACAGAAACAAGTACATGAATATATTAAAAAATATCAAATAAATGAATATTTTCAAACCAAACCACAGATTCAGTCTGAGAAAGTTTGTTTCCACTTTTAAATAAGCAGTCAAATGCTCAGCAGCAAGGACGTTGGTGTGAAATTATCCCGGGTCTGAGGAGGTTTTCTCAGCAGGAGTTCAGCGATCACATTCTTAAAATAAGCAGAGACAGAAACGGGTGACATCGTAATTACAGAGAGGATATTTGTCCTGACAGTTAGTTACTGTTAGAAATGTGGAGAGCTTCATTTTATTAATCACTACGCAGAGTGTCACAGAGCTTTAAAGAAACAGCTGTGTCCACTGCACCTGGACATGTTTGGCATTCACTGATAATCACGGAGGACTTGGTGAAATGTCAGAAACACAGAACAATGATTCAAACGCAGAAATGCTGCAACAATTTTAATAAAATGTACCAAAAAAGAATTTAAAAAGCCAGAAAAACAGCTGAATAATAATGTGTTAAAATTCCAAATACATGTTTATAAAGTATCTAACAAATATTTAATAATATTTTTAAATGTGTTACAAATAAGACGGCTTTGCTTTCACGCTGCTTCCTGCTCCTCTGTGTCTCTAACATGAACATCATGTCTGAGAGCAGAAACTCATCAGGACGCTGAGCTGATCCTCCTCAGCTTTAATTTCACTGGCTTCATGTTTCAGCGCTGAAACCTCTGAGACGTCTGTTTCTGATGCTCGCTCTGTGACTGCAGCGAGCTGTGCGCGCTCTGCCTCTTTGTTGCCTTTCCCCAACATCTTTCCTGGATCACCGCGCTGCTTTGCTGAGTCCACGCTGTCTCGCGTCTGAAAGATGAATCGCCTCTGTATTCCTCAGGCGTGTCCTGCGGTGCCTCAATAAGGTCGACAGTCTTAAATCAATGGACTGTGCTTGAAACTCGTCGGAGGGCAGCTTTGATTCATTCTTATATACAGGACCGAGATAAAGTGGAGGCCCGCAGATGCAATCAGGAGCCCCCCCCACACCGAGCGTGATGAGTGTGTTTTTGAAGCGAGAGTCTCGTGTTCACATTACAGGTGGAAAATCGCTCCGACTTCAGTCGCTTTGTTCGCCGTTAGTAAAGGACGCTGCAATTGACTTGAATCATTCAGCTGTGATTCATGATTCAGGACAAAAGCAGCTCTGCAGCGCTCTCATGTACGGGAGAGTTATCGCCTTATGATGCTCTCTGTGACTTTACTGATCCATTCATGTGCTTTTAACAAGGACGTAACCTGCTGTGAGTCACAGCTCAGCTCTGATGCTGCTGAGTGCAGCTGGATTACATCTGAGTCAAAGTAACTCAATAAACTCTGCTGAGCAGCAAATACAAATAAACTCAGGTAACTTAATGAGGAGTGGCACTAACCTGAGCGCGAGGCTGAATGGAAACACAGACTCTACATTTAGTGGAACATTCAGAGTCAGCACTCGTCTTCATCATCTTTATTATCCTCGTTTCTGCCTCTGCATCAGTAACGCGCCTGCAGGAGACTAACTGCAGGACAGGAGGGGATTCTGCTTTGTGTCTTATGTCAGTTTTGGGAAATACGTCATGAAGCGACGCAGCACGAGTGAGTCTCGTAAAGGCTCACACATGTTAGAACGCCGTGGCTAAAAAAGAGGCGGCTGTGATTCCACAGACATGATGATAACCAGACAGAACAGCAGCTGAATCAGAGCTACGAGCAGGTTTAAGAATCTCAGAGTTCAGCCTCCATTTAATCTGCTTAGTGTGCTCAAAGCGTTCAACACAGAAGATACAGACATGAAACCCTGTGTATGTTTGTGGAACCTGAACACAAACAAGCAAAACAAACAAACAAAAACATGCATATTTACTGCAGGCCTGAGTGAGTTGTTTTATAAGCCCCTTTCCCATCAGTACCCACTCACCTCGTCTCAGATCGACTGGTTTTCCATTACAATTGAGCACCACCTAATGTGCATGGCTGTCGTCATAGCAATGCTGCCAAGCATCCTGTGAGGTAATTAGTATAACAGAGGCGAGGCTGCCGGACACTGGCGCCACCGGGCCCTCTGACCACCACCAGTAGGCGACGGGTGAAGTGTCTCGCCCAAGGACACAACGTCCGAGACTGTCCGACCCGGGGCTCGAACCGGCAACCTTCCGATTACAAGACGAACTGCTTCTTGAGCCACGATCGCCCCATGTCATGGGATGCTTGGCTGTGTTGCTATGACGACAGGCACACACATTAAGTGGTACTCGATTGTAATGAAAAACCGGTCGAACCGAGTCGTGGCGAGTCGATCCGAGTAGGCACTAATGGAGAAGGGGCTGTCGTTTCAGTGTGAATAGTTTCAGTCTGTTGTTGAACGTAGGTACAGATGTAACTGATCTCAGGTCAGCAGGCAGCTGAGGACCATAGTCACTGACAGGGCCTTCAACAGACTGAGATCTGATTCTGGGAGCAGTTCAAAGACCTGTCTGACTGGACTGGAAAGAAAACATTTTCTAACCTTTCATATATTTTTTAAGTGACAGAAAGCAGTTCTTCGTTGTTAAAGGCAAATAATCATTTCAGACTGTCTGTTCCACACAAACACTTCAGGTTACGAACAGTAACTCCCGCTGTGTCTGCTCATCTTCATCTTTTTTTGCTTCTTATAGCTGGATATGCATCCACTCAGCAACATTTCTCCAAACCTTTAGACAACGTGTCCGAGTTTCTGCCAGGGTGGTGATCGCTGCCACGAAGAAAATCAAGGAAGAACACGAGCACCTCCTCCTCCTGTGCAGCGAGTGTAGAATCGTGACTCCCACCACGTCTCCGTCAAAGGGCAGGGACACCTCCGGGACTCGCAGCCCCAGCTAACCGCTGCATCCACCCCGCCGGCACCACTCAGACACCGCAGCCACTTAGATAGTAACTGAGCTCATTTTCCAAGAACAAGCTAGTCAATTATGAACTCTATTTGCTGCCAATCCCGACGGGAAGAAAGGAAAACACAGAGTCAATCAAGTGAACGATCGCCTCCCTCAAGGAAACCCGAGGCGATGGTGGAGGGACACACTTATCTCACTAATGTTTCCCAGTCAGCAAATCAAATCCCTGCTGACCGCTGGAGATAAAGAGGACACAGAGGCTCCACTCTGGGAGAAGGTAAATCAGTCTGAGGTCTGGTGGCGCTCAGCGAACAGAAACAAGACTGACTTTCCCCCCAAAAAGTAACTTTAGAGGAACATTTTGTCTGGGTGTGCTAATGAGTGTCTGCAGGGTGCTCTGTTTCAGGAGGAGGACAGATAAACCGCCGCTCGCCGCCTGCAGCGGGCTGACTCGGAGAGACGCTGAGCGATGATCCGCGGGTGGCGCCGAGGTCAGGATCAGGCTCTGAGAGTCTGCCGGGCTGATGTTCATCTGCACTCCTCCGTCCTTTTCATCCTCTCCACGGTCACGTGGTCGTGCCCTCGCCCCGAGAGCGTCACAGCTGTGAGTGCGCTCCCTTTGAAGTGCCACGCTCACACTTCCAAGCTGCTGGCAGGTGTTTGTGCTTGTTAGAAGTTATCTCTCATCCCTCCCACGTCTGAGGATGAGATGGAAGAAGCAGGAGCAGATGACAGTCGAAGGCCCTGCACCGTGCTCGTAGGAGGAAACCCATGTAGAACGTGCAGGGTCACGCCTTCCTCTGGTTATGAGTCCCTTCATGGTTGCATTTGTTTTAAAAAGGCACCAGAACAGCTTTCAGTGGTCAGCAGGGCTAAAGGGGACGTGTTTCCCCTCATACAGCTCCTTGTTAGTGGTCAGTGCATTCAAACCAGCTTTCTCTTCACCTGACTGAGGAGCATCTCTAAACTAGAGAGTTAAAATATGAAATCTTTTTGCACTCACTGCAGCAGCACGAAGAATAAGTGACATCCTCGGTGTGTGCGTGCAGCGCAGGCTTCTCTACTTTGGGATAATACCTGTGCGAGTGGATCAAAAGCTTTCATCCAGCATGCCCACCGTTTTCCTGAAAATAGACCCACGTGTGGTGATTTCAGCGTCTTTGTGAGCTGGACGGATACGCTGATGCTCCGTACAGGTTTGATGGCTTACATGTGATGCTTCATGTGAGCAGCTGTTGCACTGTTTCTCTTGGCTTTCGTGCATTCGTCATGCTGCAGGTTGTGGAGTGTTTTCAGGAGGTTGAATAAGTTATTTGTGTAGCTTTGTGGTGCTGACACAAACACGCAGCACTCGTGATTTCTGCTTCCAAATCTGAGGCAACGAGCGAGGAAAAGCTCTTCACCCTCTGCTGGGCTTTTGGGTTTTGTTGTATAATCAGCGTTTGAATGAGGTGTTACTCATCCAGAGTAAATCCAGGAACTCGGTGCTGGTACATCATCAGGTGGTGATTAAGGGAGCGCTTAATTCGTTTTTGCTTTGTCCTGTATTGGTGGAATATTTCAGCAGTTTCAGTATCACTCCGTCTCTTTATTTAATTGCGGGAAGCTGAAAAAACAATCGAGATTAAAATTGGGTTAATGATACAGCTCTACCTTAAACCACGATTGTTATGATTTTCACTCCACATCTGGCCAAAGTGCTGAAGCTGAGCCAGATGCATCGATGCAGCCGACAGCCCACGAAGCCCAAAGGCAGGAATGTTTATGGAAATGAGCTGCTCCATGTTTGGTCCTGATCAGCTGGTTCCTGCTGTGTTTCTTTGTTTTTCTGCAGCAGATAGTGAATATTTATTTATGATCGATGCAGGAGCCAAGAAGCTCACACAGTGTTCACATGAATAGTGTGACGTGTAATATGTGAGTTCTGGTCAGTCTGTGTTTTAAAGGCAGCCTGAGGTAGTCGGAGGTTCGGCTGAAGTCAGAGGGTGAAGCTGACCGAACACTGATTCGTTTCACTGCAGCATGTGGCAGCAAGCCGACAGCTGAGAAATAATCCCAAATGAAATCGAGCCGATGCCACCGGTGCGTCCTCAGCATCGCTTACACGTCCCCGTCAGAGTTTTTAGTGAGAAAGTTTCTGCTGCAGAATCATTTTCTACATTTTTTTATTAGGATAAAAAGAATCAATCGATAGAAAGAGAAGAAAAAAGCGCCTGGAGCGTTATTCAACACAACACAAATACACAACACAGCAAATATAACACACAATAAAACCAGTTCCATCATACTGATGATCCGGGAAATCATTCAGAGAAAGAAAGAAAAATACAACCAGTAAAAATGAACGATGCGATTACTGGAAGGCTTCAGTTTGAATACTGATGCAGAAAAAGGTGCCAGTCAGCCAAACGCCCTGTTCCATGTTTGTCCTTCTCTGATTGGTTAACACCTGTGGCTCCCATTCATGCTGCTGATTGGTTCCCACTGACTTGTGATTGTCCCAGGTCCTGAACAAAAGCTCCCTGCAGAGCTCGCTGCTCTGGTTTTCAGCAAACTGGGTAAAGAATAAAAGGTTCATCTTGGAACCGCCACCAGTGTTTTAATCTGTGCCAGGCGACCTTCATGTGTTTCTTCTCAGGTGACTGCACCTGAACAAGTTTACCTGAACCTCTCTGGCCTCAACTCTTGTGTGTTAAAACAATCCTTTGACTTTCAGGATCCTTTTCCTTTGTTGGGGTTCCTCAGATAGTTCTTGTCAGGAACGTTTGACCTGATCAGTCACATTTAGCTTTTGTTTTTTTTCGGGGTTTTTTTCACTTTGACTCACTGGTTCTGTTTAGACACTAAAAGCTACTCAGGTTTAGGAAATACACCTCGAAAACAGAACGTCAGCACCCCTGTGAAATGATGCTCGCCCAGTTTAAACACCACTCTCCTAATATGGCTGCCTTCCCCATGTGACAGTCCCGCCTGACGAGGAGTAAAGCTTAAGTTCCAGGACACTGCCACCGTCTTGCACTGCTAAGCCAGGCTTGGTGTGGAGACTCCGACTTTCCAAGTGGGGGGCTGAAAATTCCAACGGGGAATTTCCATCCTGAGATCAGAAACATCTTTGTAACCAGAGATGGGCAGTAACACGTTACTTGTAATGTGTTACTGTAATCTGATTACTTTTTTCAGGTAACGAGTAAAGTAAGGGATTACTATTGCAAAAACGGTAATTAGATTACCGTTACTTTCCCGTAGGAACGCTGCGTTACTGCGTTACTAAAACCGTGATTGTTTTGCGAGAATGTCTCACGACAGTGACGTAAGCGAGTGCGACGTTAGGGGGCGATCGTGGCTCAAGAGTTGGGAGTTCGCCTTGTAATCGGAAGGTTGCCGGTTCGACTGCCCCGGCTTGGGCAGTCTCGGTCGTTGTGTCCTCGGGCGAGACACTTCACCCGTTGCCTACTGGTGGTGGTCAGAGGGCCCGGTGGCGCCAGTGTCCGGCAGCCTCGCCTCTGTCAGTGCGCCCCAGGGTGGCTGTGGCTACACTGTAGCTGCCATCACCAGTGTGTGAATGTGTGGATGACTGGATATGTAAAGCGCTTTGGGGTCCTTAGGGACTAGTAAAGCGCTATATAAATACAGGCCATTTACCATTTACAACAGCTGTGTGCAGATCAACAATGGATCACATATCGAGTGCAGAGAGAGTATGAGCGTGCAGCGTTTAAAGCGTGGAAGTACTGACCTTACTTTGAGTTTGATTCCATAAAAAGTGACAAAAACATTAGTGTCCGCTGTGCGTGGGAAGAAAACTTCTTTTTACAGCGAAAAAACCCCTAAACTTCCAACAAGCACCGAGTAGCTACGACGTAATGGGAAACTCACAGAGAAACTCGCGGATTCTTCCACTGACCGCGGCACACCTGCACCAGGGTAAACCTCCGCCTACCCCACTCCTGCTTTACAGGTGAAAATAGAGCAACAGGACCGCTGAGTCTTTGACTTTATTTATTTTCTGCTGTGTTTTACTTGCATCTGTTTGAAAGACTGAGTGTAAACACAAAAAATATTTTATTTTATGTGCTGGAATGTGCAGAAAATAGGTTTAAATGTTAAACGAATTTCTTCCAGTCAGAGAATGTTGCATATAATTAAATTAGCACGGTGGCACGGTGGTTAGCACTGTTGCCGCACAGCAAGAAGGTCCTGAGTTCAATTCCACCATCAGGCCGGGGTCTTTCTGTGTGGAGTTTGCATGTTCTCCCCGTGTTTGCGTGGGTTCTCTCCGGGTACTCTGGCTTCCTCCCACCGTCCAAAGACATGCAGCTTCTGGGGATAGGTTAATTGGATAATCCAAATTGTCACTAGCTGTGAATGTGTGAATGGCTGTCTGTCCCTGTGTGTTGGCCCTGCGGCAGACTGGCGACCTGTCCAGGGTGTACCCCGCCTCTCGCCCTATGACAGCTGGGATAGGCGACCCTGAAAAGGATAAGCGGAAGCGAATGGATGAATGGATTAAGATAAGATAAGATAACCTTTATTAGTCCCACACGTGGGAAATTTGTTTTGTCACAGCAGGAAGTGGACAGTGCAAAAGTTATGAGGCAAAAATTAGAATACAATAAGAATAAATACAGTACACAGCTGTACAGAATAGAATAAAATACTATATACAGTAGAATAAAATAAAATAAATATACAATAAGATAAAAATAGAATACAAATACAAATACTATATACAACTGAGTAAAAATACAACGATGACAGAAAGGATTATTGCACTTAGTGTTATTGCACATGTATGGATGTGTGTGCTTGATCAGTTAAAGTCTTTGTTGTGGAGTCTGACAGCAGTGGGGAGGAAAGACCTGCGAAATCTCTCCGTCCCACACCGTGGGTGCCGCAGTCTCCCACTGAAGGAGCTGCTCAGTGCTGTCACAGTCTGCTGCATGGGGTGGGAGATGTTGTCCATCAGGGATGACAGCTTAGCCGCCGTTCTCCTGTCACTCACCACCTCCACTGGGTCCAGAGGGCATCCTAGAACAGAGCTGGCCCTTCGGATCACCCTGTTCAGTCTCTTCCTGTCCCCAGCAGAGATGCTGCCGCCCCAGCAGACCACGCCATAAAAGATAGCAGAAGCCACCACAGAGTCATAGAAGGTCTTCAGGAGTGGGCCCTCCACTCCAAACGACCTGAGTCTCCGCAGCAGGTACAGCCTGCTCTGCCCTTTCCTGTAGAGGGCGTCTGAGTTATGAGTCCAGTCCAGACTATTGTTCAGATGAACACCAAGGTACCTGTAGCTGTCCACAGCCTCAATGTCCATACCTTGGATGTTCAGTGGTTGCAGTGGAGAATGCTTGTGCCTGCGGAAGTCTACCACCAGTTCCTTGGTTTTACTGGCGTTGATCTGGAGGTAGTTCAGCTGGCACCAGTCCACAAAGTCTTGGGTCAGACCTCTGTACTCCTTGTCGTCCCCATCAGTGATGAGGCCGACTATTGCAGAGTCATCAGAGAACTTCTGCAGGAAGCACTGGGTGGAATTGTGGGAGAAGTCTGCAGTGTAGATGGTGAAGAGGAACGGAGCCAGAACCGTTCCCTGTGGGGCCCCCGTACTGCAGACGACCCTGTCCGACACACAGCCCTGAGTCCTCACATACTGTGGTCGGTCGGTGAGGTAGTCCAGGATCCAGGTAGTGAGGTGATGGTCCACTCCAGAGTTCACCAGCTTGTCCTTCAGAACCGAGGGAAGAATAGTGTTGAAGGCACTGGAGAAATCAAAGAACATGATTCTCACAGTGCTTCCAGCGGTCTCCAGGTGAGCGAGGGAACGATGTAGGAGGTGAATGACGGCATCATCCGCTCCAATGCCAGGCTGGTAGGCAAACTGAAGTGGGTCCAGTGATGAGCTTGTTAGGCGCCGAAGCTGAGCCAGGACCAACCGCTCCAGGGTCTTCATCAGGTGGGATGTCAGAGCCACCGGCCTGTAGCTGTTGAGGTCCTTGGGGCGTGAAGTCTTTGGCACTGGTACAACACAGGAGGTTTTCCAGAGCTGTGGGACTCTTCCCAACCTCAGGCTCAGGTTATGCAGAAAAAGTAGAATTTGGCTGAAAGATCTATCACTTTATCACCTATTCAGGTTGTAAAACGTGTTTTTAAAAAGTAACTAAGTAATTAATTACTTTTGAAAATAAGTAATCAGTAAAGTAACTGGATTACTTTTTGGGGGGAGTAATCAGTAATTAGTTACTGATTACTTTTTTCAAGTAACTTGACCAACACCTGAACCCTGTTTCAGAGGACAGCTCTCTTCACTTATAAAATATCATAATAATAAAGACCAACGGTGAAGAAACAAACTGATATCAACCAATTTTAGACCCCAAGTGACGAAAATAAGAAAGAAACACACGAGAGAAAACGTCTGCGTGCTCGTTTTGTGCATCTGTCAGTTTGCCTGCTGTCTCTTAATCCTTAATGTTTGGACGTGCTCAAACAATTTGAAGCTCCCAGATGGATAACTGTCAGAGTAACGGTCAGAATGAACCCATCATGCAGATGAAAGATGCGACGGATGCAGGAAGAAGTGACATTTTCTAAGAGGACTTCTCCTGCAGGGAGGAGCAGGAGAGTGCAGCACATTTGCGTGCAGCATGTTGTAGCGAGCTGAGGATAATGTGAAAATAATGGCTGCATCTGTGGACACAGGTGTTGGTTGTGGAGTTTGACTGCGGAGCAGTGATACAGCAGAAAGTGCTGCCTCATGACTTCCTGCTCTCCTTGTGAGAGGCTTAGAGGAAAAACTAATCTCCCCATTCTTCATGCTTTCCCTGCACATTTGAATCGGTGGAGGGTGTAACCCGCTCAGGCTGGATGGCATCACGCATTGTGCAATATCCCATTTCTACCTCTGTCGTGTTTGTTTTGCTGTGTTCATGCATCGCATCATCATCCCAACTCGGCAGCTTAATCCTGATCCTGCACGCACCCTTCTGCTCGCTCAGTCAGGAGCACTTACAGCAGCACATCTCACAACACTGAGGCTCCTCGAGGGTTAAACCCGTCTGAGATGAATGGGCGGTAACCAGGCTAATGAGCATGACAAAAGTCGACTTTGATTGCCAGTCTTTGTCGGTGGGAGGGAGAGCAATTAGCATCGCTCCGACAGTCCATCAGAGCCTCTGAAATTGGATTTTGGTGCAGACCGGTGCTCATTACAGCCTCACTGACACAGCGTTATTGCTTATTTGGTAAAGACGGGGATCAGAAAGCTGTACCTCGCCTGCCTTATGGTATACGCACAAGCATGACTTGCTTACGGCAATCAGAAAATAAAGAGTTCATCCCTTAAATTTCACAGCAGACAGACAAAAACAGCAGCTCGCTGACAGACTGAGCTGAGAGCTGAGAGAGCAGACGGACGGAGGAGCTGCAGCTCCATCTAGTGGCGCCCAGCGTCACTGGAACTCAGTCTCCACCTTTAAAGTCAGTTGATAGTGCTTCAGCCTCACGAGGCCTTCAAAAAGTAAACCAATCAAAAATTAGAAGGGTGCCTTTGTATCACCGCTCCTCTACAGAGATGCTTTTTAAGTCCATCTCAGTGAAATGTTTGGACCTACTGTACAGTTCAAGCTAGACGCTGGTTCTGCTTGTGTTGCAGGTCAGGAGCACAATAACGAAATGAAGACACATCTGTGCGAGCGGCCTGTACTCACCTCGCTGCAGGGGTTTCCAAACGATGTGCTGAAGCACGTGCAGGTGTGCCCGATGTTATTGTTGCATTATGCAGCTGCACAAAGTTTGGATGTTAATGTATTTTACAGTTTCAGTACTCGAGTTCATCACCTGCTGTGAGAACATGGCGGAAAGTTCCAATTGTAGATTTAATCTTTTCAAACACACAAGTTCTGTTTCATCAACCGTTGAAAACGAGGTGTGTGTGTACCTGGCCAGGTGTGGCCTCATCCTCCCAGCAGTGACACCGACTCTGGTCAAATGCAGACTAGTTACAAACAGCGAGAAAGATGAGGAGGGCATGACGATGTCAGTGTCTCCACCTGAAACACCATTCCTGCTTTGGGGGTTGTCTCCTTGTTTTACAGTTTAGCCCTGAAAGAATGCTCCGCCTCCTCTGTGTGCAAAGTTTAGCTCCGCCCCTCATTACAGCATGACGCTTGATTGTGAACGCATGCTCTTTGGAGAATAACAATAATGCTTGAAATGCAGTGAAACAGTGATGAGGTGTTTGGTGTCACCTGAAACGTGCTGCTGTGTGTTTGTGGGGAAGTAAACGAGACGGCAGCTGTTTCCTGTTTCCCTGACGGCCTCGACGCATCAGATTCTTAAACAGCAGCTCCTGTTTGTTGAACACCATCCTGATTCTGCACGAAGCTCAAATCACACCTGGGAGGTTAAACTGGGAGGTGTTCATGTAGTGTGTGTGTGTGCGCGCGTGTGTGTGTGTGCGCGCGCGCGCGTGTGACGTGTGTGTGTATGTGTGTGTGCGTGTGTGTGTGTGCGCGCGTGTGTGTGAGAGACAGACAGATGTTGTGGTTTTTCTGGCTGTTTTTATGTAATCTGTGTTAGAGATGGACCGACCCGACATTACGTATCGGTATCAGTCAGATACTGACCTAAATGACTGGATCTGATATCGGAGAGGAATAAAAAATGTAATCGATCCATTAAATATGACAAAAGCACCTCCCAGTATGCGTCTCGTGATAGAGCGGCTGTGGCGTGCGAGACCTGTCGGCGGTCTGGCAGCTACGTGCTTCCAAAAACTGATTCCCAATGTTTCCGTGTATTTTTTATGTGTAATATCTTTACGTATGTTGGTAAATAGTCTTCGGTGAACAGCGTTTACAGAGAGGTTATATATAGAATTAACAAATTATCTGTTTTTCAAGTATCTTTACAACTCTGTGTTACTTACATTATAACCACTCCGGTCCTTTGTCCCCACTTAAAATATTTTACAGAACTATTGTAATGTTTGCTGCTGTGCTCTTGGCCAACTTACTCTGACAAAAGACATTTTAATGTTAATTAGATTTTTTTAACTGCATAAATAAAGGTTATATAAAAGTCACTGCCATAAACTGATTGTGGCTTCCACCGTGTTACACGAATGTTGTTTGTGGCTCCAGATGACTTTATGTCGTCCATGAGGGAAGCATTTGACATGTGTTTCACATATTATAGCCCAACAAGTTACTTTTAAATACCAGCAATCAGTTTTTGGCAGACAGTCACTTTCATCCCAGAGAAGTAAAGCAACAGCAGCATCTTTAAGCTTGAAAAGCTGTTAGAATGTATCTAATATTACTTTCTACACCAGGATCCTTTTCTACGGAGCTGACGTAACTGTGCAGGGGGGCAGGTAGGGCATGAAAGGGGGCACAGATAATTACTTTTCATTCTAATTTTCATGTCGAGCTTTTAATAAATAATTATCTGAATCTTAAAACGGAAGTTTTCATCTGATGTAAAATGTATAGAAGTCCATCACTGTATATAGTAACTGTTAAGTCTAATATACCCCAGTAAGCTGTAGTACTTTTTCCTTTGGGAACCGTCTGTGCAGTCTGCAGTTCTGCTGAAGGAAGATGTTGAATCTATTTAATTACTGTAGAAAAATAATTGATTTCTGTGCATTTTTTTTAACATGTGCATTAAATTAAGGTTGATTACGTCGATTAAGCATCACGAGGTGGGGGGTGGTTCCCTATTTATTTTTTTTGCTCAGAGTGTGCAACCCTGTTAGTTAGGTTGCTTAATATTTCCACTAAGTAAAACACCAGAATAGGGAGGATGCTGCAGGTTTACGTTTGTTAGATTGATCAGTTTTGCTGATCTGTGACATATTTTGGCTGCAGTGTATTTCTTACATACAGGTTTAACAGAATAGCTTTAGTTTAGTTTTTTAAACTTGAGTATGAACTTATACAAAATGCAGCAAGATATAAAAAAAACTGTTTTATTGATTATAAAATGCTCTATATCGGATTCATATCAGTATCGGCAGATATCCAAATTCATGATATCGGTATCGGACATAAAAAAGAGGTATCGTGCCATCTCCAATCTGTGTACATAATTGTGTGTCTGATGCAGAGTTGTGCGTGTGTGTAAACAGAAAAGCAGGATCACTTCAGCTCCTGTATGTGCGTCACACACTTTGCCTTGTTTGTCATCTCCTCCTCACGGTGAGTGTTCAGCAGGAGGCTCCTAATGAGGTTGCCTGCCACATCGATCAGGCCTGGCTTCAATCCCCGAAAAGATCTAGCTGTCAAATTATCTTCCAGCAGCATGGCCTCACCTCGCAGCTACAGTAACACAGCACATGTAAGTATGTGGAAATGAAAGCATCAATCCAGGCGGGACGCCTCTGTTCCTGAGGGGTGACCTTCCTGGAGCTCTGAATGACGCTGAGACGGCGAGGAGGCAGACCGTAAAGTCTGAACGGACCAGGACGAAGAAAGAAGCAATAAAAAAGAGGCTTTTTTCTATTTGCATGAATTTTAATAACAGTCTGCTTTTTTGTCATGTGGGAGGAAGTTAATATCACCTTCAGCTCAGTCATACTGCAGTAAAAATAGGACGGTGAAATGTGTTTGCTCTGAATTTCTGCCACTGCAGAAACCAGCGGGTGTCCAGAGGTTGCTGGTGCAACACCCTCCACCTCACAAGCAAGCACCTAAAAGACATCAGCTGTTCACTGACAGAGTTTGGAGGTTGGAAACCTGCAGACAGCTGAGACTGAAGAAGACACCTGGAGGATGAAACGTTTCTCCCTCTGAGAACGACCAGATACACAGAATCAACTTCCACGTGTACGCAAACACAGAATTAGGTTCAGACTCTTTCTTTGCTGTCACTTAACACAACAGGCAGACAATACCAACAGGTACGGCACATTTATCTTTATGTCTGTACTGATGCAGAGAAATAACAACATCATCACAAATGTTGGATTCTGACAGAAAAAGAAAGACTGAGCTCTGATCCAGAATCTTCTGATGATTTTGGGGTTTTGCTCCTGTTGTGATTTCATGTTTCTAATGTTCACACGATCATTGTGTCTCCAGCTTTCCCTTGTCTGGTTTCCGCTTTGTGTTATTTTGCTAAATATTTCTCCAAGTGTGTTTCCTGTCTTTGTCTTTTCTCCAATTACCTGAAAGCTTTCCACCTGTGTCTCATTCAGTTAGCATTTATGCAAAGAAAGTAGCCGTTGGTGTGCTGACAGTGTCCTTCCTAAACCCCCTCCTCTCTAACCTGGAGCTGCATGCATCTGTAGAGTCGTTGCATCGAATTCTTCACGGAAGCATCCTTGAAACTTAAAGTTAAACCTTGATTCATGCAGCTTCACCCTTTGACTCATTTTCTGTTTCCAGCAACGTTTGCATCAGTAAAGAGCTCTTTATGATTCCTGCTGCAGAAACTCTCCTCTCTCACTGACGCCTGCTGTTTGATTCTTTTACCTGCTCGAGCTTTGTGACGATTCTGTGTGTTTGATTTATTTCTGCCGGCTTTTCTGGTTTTGGACTGTTTTGATTGTGTCATTGAGCCATATCGTGTCGCATTGGGCCAAGACCAAGCTTGATTCTTGTTAGCTAATCAGGATGTGCCCATCTCTATCCATTTCCATTCTTGAGCAGCTTTGGATGATGTATAGTTGGAAATAATCCTTCTTTGTCTGATCCTGGGCCTCAGCTTGGCTCCTCAGTCCGCCCTCTCTCTGAAACAAGCTGTTTTCCGGTGTTTTGGTGTAATAGAGGTGTAATTGGACACTAATCATAGATCAGCGTAGTTTGGTGTCGTGTTTCCTCTTGCAGTGTTTGTTGCGTCACTGTTTCCCTCAGTCTGGCCTGTGACACACATGTATGACACATTTCACGGCTCCATCAGCCACGTTTGCTGCTCGTCGTGCAGGAATGTGCTCTCCGGGAGTTTGCTGTCTCTCCCCTCTTACATGATGCATGATTTGATTGTTCTGTTTCCACCCTGCAGCTTGAAAATGTGTTTTTTTTCCCTGCTTGTTCTGCTTGGGGACGCTGGATGGCTTGTTTGCACAAATAACCCCATTTAGTGTTAAATTAATACAGCGTCAGAATCAGAGAGCACATTTGGAGGCGTCTGAGCAGCTGCACTTAGTCACCGCTGCACATAAATAAAGGAGATGCAAATGGTCTCGTCAGATGTGACGGAGCCATAAAGCTCTGAATAATCGCACCCAGCACTTGGTGACGTTTCTGTGCTCTCAGGAATCCAAACCTGTCCACGTTCTGTCTTCACCACGTCCAGCAGCTGCGTGCTTGGCGTACCTCGTGGATGATGTGCATCGCTCCATCCTGAAGGCGACTGAACAGGAACACAGCGAAACTTTCCAGAGGGCCCGTGATTTGCTCTCGGGCGACTTGGGCTGAACTTGAACTTTGATGGGACACAGGCAGAGTTTTCAAAGAGTACTTTTTATTCCTGCTGAAATGGTGCTCGGGTTATTTGTGCAGTGAAATTAGCCTCCACAGGAACGTGACTGCTAATCACAACGAGGTCCTTCACCTGACGGGCTAATCCGGGTTTTTGGATTTGGTCCGTCACCATAAATCCAGATGTTTGACATCCACCTGCAGTGTGCTTCCACCCACCACACCAGGTCTCGCTACCATCTCGTAAACCTTCCCTTTCACTCTTGTTACAAATCCTCCCTCGTCTCCACCCACTCCGCCCTGCCTGCACTCTCTTATTCACCTCTCTTGTGTTGCTTTGGACGGTTGATTCCAGGTATTTAAGCTCATCCACCTTCGCTAGCTTTACCCCCATCCTGAACTCACCTGCCACTCCTGCTGCACACCCCACCACTGTCTCTCTGTCCTCATACACCTGCACCACCCTCACATACTCCTCTGCTCCTCATGCACCGTTTCTCTCGTGGCCATCATTGTGAACCCAACTGATCTGGTATGGAAATCTCATTCTGGATGATCTGCCTGTTGAATCTGGCAAACTCTCCCCATTTATCTGGGATTCTGCTGCACATGAGCTGATGGCATTATTCTATTATTGCCACCAGTCTGAGAAAGTTTAAATTGAGTTTTTCCCCATTAAGTGTTGGCTGCCCTGCAGATTGACTGGCATATTAATCTGAAAGCTATTTGTATTCCTATTTGCTCAAAAAGAAAAACAAATGAATTAAAGGAAAAAGTCTTCAGCAGCAAAGAGAACGAATCAGCTCTGACGCAAATCACACACCCTCCAAACAAAACCAATCGTCTGTGTTCCAATTAGGAGAAGAAACGATTTGCCGCGCGGCCCCAGAGGAAAGCAACATGATTACGTTCATCATTTTAATTATGCATCATTTAGCCTCAGCAACAAGCTGCGTTACCCTAAGTGCTCTGGGAACAAACATGTGTATTATTGCTGTATCTGAACCAGAGATCTCTGGTTGTTCTTTGAAATGTCAGCGTAAAGGTCAGCGCTCATACGTTCTCCTCGTGTTTCTCCACAGGGCACGAAGAGGCTGAGTCTGAGGGCACGAAGAGGCTGAGTCTGAGGGGAAAATCAAATAACACGTTATTAATACGAGGCTTGTGCAGCTTTAAGTGGAGCAAACACTGAAGCGCTTTGCAAACTTTTTTTTCCTGCTTTGTTTTAAAGTCTTTTTTTACACGATCTGTTTGTAATCGGAGCCTCTGATTCGTGGATAATCTGCCCCTTTTTTCCATTTTAGTAACATAGTTTGTAGTGATGGTTAAAGTTATTAAGATTTCATGTCTCAGAGGCAGCAAAATATCCTACGTGAGGGACACACGGGGGTACAATTAAAATGGCATGCACAGTTCCGCCTCTGTCAGTGCGCCCCAGGGCGGCTGTGACTACAACGTAGCTGCCATCACCAGTGTGTGAATGTGTGTGTGGATGTGTGGATGACTGGATGTGTAAAGCGCTTTGAGGTCCTTTGGGACGAGTAAAGTGCTATATAAATACAGGCCATTTAAATGCAAATAATTAAATACGTTTGTTTGAACCAGTTAAAGCACCACTGAGACTCCAGTCTGCTGTTGGGTCCGACGCTCACTTTGAGTCAGACTGAGCTAAAAAAAGAGTCCAATTTTCTTTCAGCTCCAATAAAATGATTCATGTTCTCCAGGTGCTGCAGTAAACTTTCATGCCCAGCATCTGTGGAAAAGAGGACTTCTGAGGTCCAGCAGTGAGATGCTGGCAGTGTTTGTCCTGGTTTGTCCTCAAACAGAAACAAACCTGCTGACGGGAGTAAAGTCGCGACGCCGAGGAGCTTCCACCGAACTTTATCACGAAGGAGAACGCGCGAACATGCGTTACACCATCTCACTCTGAACTTCTCACAGACTTTCAGAGCTGAAGCATCTAGTCAGCAGGCAGAGGTACACCTACAGGCTCCACCCACACTAACCAGCAGGCTCGTTTGGCAGCACCGCTGTGACATAAATGATGATGGAAAACGATGTTTGCTGTTGTAAGATCAGGCTTCAGCGCTGCAGCTGCGTTTTCCTCCTGAGCTGTGTTTCAGTTTCACACCAGAGTCTGTCTGATGTCCAACAGCAGCTCTCGTGTTTTTCAGTTTTCCTGACATCATGATTTTACTGCCTCTGAGCTCAGAGCAGCATCTTTTAAAAGTCTTTGAACCTTTTTGATGGGCAGCAGTGTTAGTTTGACTCGTATCAATGCTGCCTTTTCTTTCTGTGGAGCACTTTGACTTCGTTTGGTATTATTATAAATATTATTGGCTAAACTTCACCGCTCGCTCTGATCCTTACTCGACTGTTTCCTGGTTTGTTGTTGTCCTCGTTCAGAGATGTGCACACAGTGTGAGGTTTGTGTGTGTTTGTCCCTCAAGCTTTTATAATCCAAATGTTGAACTGCAATAAATAAAACTCAGCAGGAGCTCAGCGGGGCGCAGAACTGCCCCCTTTCCTCCCAGAAGATACGACGTGTGCGCCTTTAATCAAGTGCACTTTTCCTCTGATAGGACTCACCACTTATTCCACACACACACATGCACACGTCTGCTTTACTTACACATTCTTACATCATCTTTGGCTCCGTCTGCTCTGGTTTACAGAACAGCTTCAGTTTTGTATCCAGTGGTGAAAGGAGGACAAACAGTTACCTCATGTGTCCTCATGTTTTATGATGACATCAGATGCAAAAGACAAAAAGTGAAACAAACATAAAAACAGTTATTTTCTGCCTGTTCTCCATCATTTCATACGCTGTAAAATCTAATTAGTTCACAGAACTCAAACAAACTAAGTAAAGCAAACTTAAGACGACTGTTAGGACAACTTACACAAGTCTGCAGTATGAAGAATAACTTGATATTTCTGACTGTACAACACTAATTGTTTACCTACTGACAAACATTTCAAGTTCAACTAAATGAAAAACTATTTGTGGTAACCTGAATATGACTAAAAATAATTAACAACAGTTTTTGTAATGATGTTAAAATCAGACCAACTTTTATTTTCAAACACAACAAAGTACAACAGCCAACATACTGGACACTGTTCTGCTGAACAACAGTTATATCGCCATCACTGTTATAATCTTACAATGAAACAAAGTCTCAGATGTAATTATTCTGAAAATAAGTTTGTTTTGTACTTACATTACTTACATAATCAAAATAAATATTTGTTGTTCTGTCACAAGTGCATCTCTGATTAAAACAACACATTTCTTTTTCATTCCAACTCAGGAGCTGGAATGTTGTAATGTTTTAAGGATGCTTGTTTCCAGTCCAGGCATTACTGCTGAATGACTGTCATGGATCGAGGTGATCCACATGTAGGTGCAGAAGAAGGTCTGTAACTTCCCTTCAGTACAGTGGCTCTGACAGTCTCGGTCGTTGTGTCCTTGGGCGAGACACTTCACCCGTTGCCTACTGGTGGTGGTCAGAGGGCCCGGTGGCGCCAGTGTCCGGCAGCCTCGCCTCTGTCAGTGCGCCCCAGGGTGGCTGTGGCTACAATGTAGCTGCCATCAGCAGTGGGTAAGTAAAGCGCCATACAAATACAGACCATTTGTTTGTTTACTTCCACAGCATGTCTTGTAGAATTAACTGGAGTCACAGCAACAGCATAGTGCAGTCATATCTTAAGTCTAATAACAGAAGACAGGAAAAGATCAGTGAAGAAACAACTTCCCCAAACCAAAGCACAAATAAAACAATAAGTAAAACAGGCTGATCTAAAGTATGATTAAAGTTCAGCCTGATTAATATAAATGTCACTGACAGTTGCTAATATATTGGAAAACCAAGATACTTACTGATGTCTTTCTGTCCAGCAGCAGGAGTGCTGGTCCCTCAAAGACAGTAAGAAGCAAGCAGAGGGAGAAAAAACAGAAAAAACTGAAACCAGTTTGATCCTTAATGGCTGTGCAGTCATTGTAACTTACAACACAGAAGGTCCATGTAGACCCCACACAGCCAAATTAGACTAACATAGTATTAAAAACACCATCTACTGTGTCTGAAGATCTGCCCTCCCCCTGTGGCTCGGTCACTCTGGTATTTCTACATTCTTCATCTTCCTCCTCCTCAGCATTCGCTCACAGCCTTTCACTTCCTCTCTCTCTGTCAGTGTTTGGTTTCTTTATCGTTATCGGCTCTGAAAAGTAGAGCCAATGATGGTGTGTCAAAAACCTGCGTTCTTTCTTGCGTCCAGCAGGGGGCGACTCCTCTGGGTGTGACTGTGCAGAAGCCTGTGAGGAGAGAACGAGCCTCCTGCTCAGTAAAACTCTTTCCTGGTGAGTTTTTGGTCTCAGGCTGTATTTTGAGTCTGACTGAAAAAAGCATAAAGTTCATTTTGTGAATTTCAGCCCATCAGAGACAGCAAGGAGGATTATTTGGGGGGATTTACTGTCTCTGCAAAGACACCCAGGAGCCTCCTGTAACACCTCACTCATTTGTTCCCAACATTCAAACCACATCCGTCGACTGCCTCAGGCCTCCGTCACACTGAAGGCAGACAGCGGGCCTTTCTCCACTCCTCTGAATCCAGCCGTGGAGACCTCAGGTCCTCTGCTGCGTTCTTCTTCTTCCTGCTTTGTGTCTGTTGTAGTTTTCAAAATCCCCCTCAGTGAAAAACAAAACCCAACTATGACAAAGAGCAGGCTGCTGCAGCAAATTAAAACAAGAAGAAGAAAAAATCCCAGCGCTCATTGTCTTGGTTCCAGTCTGCACTGTTGGACAATCCCCCCGAGCCACTGTTGTTCTGCTAAAATAAGGCTGCCTTATAGTATAAAGCACCGCAGGGACTCCAGCCAGCAGCTGCTGCTAAACACAGTCTGTGATGTTCCTCCACAAACCTCCAAACTAATATTG